>NW_026691164.1:0-300000 GCF_020826845.1 Diceros bicornis minor
AAGGGATGTCTGAGAGATCCTCTCATGGCTTTGAGACCATTTCTATAGTTGCAAGGCAATCATGTGGAATGGAGTGGGGCTCTCCATCATCAGGAAGGGGCAGTAAAGTAGCTGGATTTAAAGTGTTGCAACGATGTAAGATGATGGAAGGGTTAGTTAAAATAGCCTGCTCATAGGTGGTCTGTCGCCGTGTAGAGACGTGTTGTGTCCTATGAACTTGCAAAATAGCTGACACAGAATGTGGGACATAGAGGTGAATGGGAGAGCCTAATGTAAGAGTACTGGCCTTATCAATCAGGGTGGCAGCTGCAGCCACCGCACGTAAGCATGGGGGCATGCCTGATGCCACAGGGTCTAGTTGGCATGAGAAATATGCTATAGGATGTATTTGAGAGGCAAAAGATTGCCCTAGAATGCCTATAGCAATTTCATTATTTTCATGACAGTATAGATGAAAAGGCTTGTCAAAATTAGGTAAGCCAAGAGCCAGAGGCATGGACAAAGCTATTTTTAAGGCCTCAAAGGAGTTTAATGCTTCTGAGGGCCAGGAAATAGGCTCTGGGGTGATATCTGGGAGAAGAGAATACAGAGGTTTAGCAAGGGCTGCAAAATTAAGAATCCATTGGCAGCAGTAACCAGCAGCTCCTAGAAATTTACGTAGCTGTTTCTTTGTTTTGGGGAGACGGATGGATAAAATTGACTCAAGGCTTTTGGAGGTTAGCTTTTGAATGCCTTGAGATATCTCATGCCCTAAGTAGGTAACAGTCATTTGCACCCACTGAAGTTTAAACCTGGAGGCTTTATGGCCTCGTTCAGCTAGGGCTTTCAGGAGAATAAGAGAATCTGTAAGAGCCCCCTGCTTAGTTGGATTACAGAGTAAAAGGTCATCAACATATTAAACAAGAGTGGAGCTTTGAGTAAAGACTACAGAATCCAAGTCAGCTTTAAGGACCTGGGAAAATATTGAGGGGGACTCACAATATCCCTGAGGTATTCGAGTCCATGTAAATTGTTTTCCTTTAAATGTAAATGTGAAAAGAAATTGTGAGTCAGGGTGTAATGGGATTGAAAAGAAAGCTGAGCAGAGGTCAACTACTGTAAAGCAGGCTGCATCAGCAGGTATTGAGGTCAGGATGACAGTTGGATTAGGGACCACAGGATGCCGAGGAATTACAAAAGAGTTTATGGCTCTGAGGTCTTGTACAAATCTATAGATTTGGTTCCCGTCTGAGTCAAATTTGCCTTCCTTTTTTACTGGCAAGATTGGAGTGTTACAGGGCAAGGAAGTAAAAGCTAGTACACCCTGTTGCAAAAGGGAGTCTATTATGGGTTGAATTCCTCGCTCGGCATCTCTGGAGAGCGGGTATTGGGCTACTGATGGAAACGGTTTATTTTTTTTCCAAGTAACATGCACGGGCTCAGCACTAAGCAACAATCGTACCTCATTTGCATGTGTAGCCCAAAGACTGGTTGGGACATTCTTTAAAGACTCATCTTCCTCAGAAGGATTTAAATCAGGACAAGTTTCCATCATGGAAAGTAGGAGACTTGGGGCTTGGTCAGAAGGCAAGGAGATAAAAACATCTTTTTCATTACAATTTATAGTGACATTGAATTTACATAACAAATCTCGGCCAAAAAGGTTTGCTGGTGAACAGTCAGAAACTAAAAAAGCATGATGAGTGTTAAGGGGGCCTAAATATATTGGAGTGGGCTTAGATATGGGCAGTGAAATAGGCTGTCCAGAGACTCTAACAGCTTGATAGAATCAGAGGTAACAGGTAGAGATAAATCTTTGAATGGATAGTAGAGAATGTCGCACCAGTGTCAATTAAGAAATCCAGTTTCCGATCCTCTATTTTAAGTTTAACTGTAGGCTCAGGAGTGCAACTAAGGATCGGCTGACCCTATCATTTGAGGGAGAAATGTCCCTCAGGTGGAGAAAAATGAGCCTTTTGGTGGTGCTGGGGTCAAGCGGGAACATTTTTTAAACTGCCGGGGGAAGAGAGAGAATCTCCCTCTGCCCTTTCCCTTAAGGTTCTTCTGGCTGGCCAAATAATCAACAAGACAGGTTAGCAGGAGAAAATAATACCAAGTTTAATCACATGTATACATGGGAGAAAGCAGGGACACTGCGTTTCTCAACACAATAGCAGAAATTCTCGTCTTAAATATCATTTTCAGCCAATGACAAAGGAGGATTTTGGGGGTGGGGGGAGTCAGTTACAGGAGATTACCACTAAAGTACAGTAAACAAGAATAAGGTTTATTATGTAGCTCAAGGCCTCATCTTCTACATTGATAAGTCACTCGAAATGAGCTCATCCCCCTCTCTTCTCCAAACAGAGAGGGAGATACCTTTACACATGGAGATTTCCCTTATAAATATAAATGATTGTCTGGCAACTCTTCGCAGGGTCATCCAGAGAATGTGGCCAGAGAGACAGAACTTCTGATAAGAGGGGCTTGTTGGTGCCTTTCCTATTGTAACATTTACCCTACATTATCTTTACAGCCATCATGATAGATCTGTTCCAGGAAGGAGCCACCATGTCAAATTCTTTAGGCAGTTAGTGGGGGAGGTCAAATGTCCCTAGAAAAAACAACCAAGGTAAAGAGATAGATTTCAGGGTGGCCAAATCCCAATCTCCCACAAAACTTTCCCTTCTCTTAAGAGCGGCACATGCCCTTTTCCAATGCCCTGGTTTCTTGCAATACCTACAATTGTCGGAAGGCAAATAGGGAGCCCTCTGAGTGGGCTTTAGTTTACTTTCAGGGTTGAATTTTTGCTTTTCAAAAGATTCAATTTGCAAAGCAAGAAGAGTTGTCTTTAATTCTTTTTTTTTGTTTGTTTTCTTGCTGACAATTTTCAAAGAATTGTGTAGCAGCCACCATTATTACACTTAATGGTTGTCCTGTCCAAACAACTACACGGTTTTGAATTTGTTTCTTTATATCAGGAAGAAAATTTCCAACTAAAGCAGAAATTAGGAGATTCTTATGCTCTAAAGCTTACAGATTCAATGCAGTGTGTCTTTGGAAAGTCTGAATAAACCGTTCAACAAAAGCTTTATGTTGTTCCCCCTCGTTCTGAGTGCATAATTCAATTTTTGACCGATTAACTTTAGGAGGAAACGCCTCTAGAATCGCTCCTATTAAACCTTGAATATCAGCCCGTAGCTGTGCCACTTCCTGGTTATCTGCAGGAGGGTCTGGGAGAGGGTCTGGCCATCTATTTCCTCTATGAGGGGGGTTTTTGCTAGGGGGCCGTCTGGCCTGTCTGATAACTACAGTGTAGTCATGGGATGGAAGAACGCCCCTTAGCAGCCAGTCAAGGTCTCGGTGGGTGGGGCTATGAATAGCCACTAATCTTTCTAATTCTTCTCTAAATTTAGTAGGGTCTTCTGACAATGGAAGCAGGAGAGTTTTATAATTTAAAAGATCAGCTGCTGTCCAGGGGACATGAATTCTCTGCAGCGGAGGTCCAGGATACATCCTCAGTGGATACTGCATAGGAATGTCTGAAGCTGACAGAGCCTGATTACAAAGCCCTGGAAAGTAGGAGGAGTTGTAAGACACAGCAAAACGAACCTTCTTGCCCTTCCTGGGTGTTTCTACTAAATTTATTTCCTGGTTTTCAACATTTACACAAATAACCTGGATGCCCCTTGCTTGGAGGTCAGGCCTAAGTGCCCCCTGTAAGTCTTCAACAGTGAGAGAAGTTAAAACAGGCAGCTGAAAGAACGTCGGAGAAGTTGGAGTTCTGGGACCTAAGGGAACTGTTTGAGGAGGTGGCTGAGGAGATAAGTCTTGATGGGGAGGATTTGGGCCAGGGGCCCAGAAATCCAAAAGATGTTCTGGGGAGTCAGGGACAGAGAGTTGGGGATATAGGGAGTGTAGGAGGAAGGAGACAGGGAATTTCCAGTAAATTTGACATTCAATCTTTGTTCTAACTCCGAATTTGTTCTTTTATTTTATTAAGACATTCCCTAAGGCTACCCGTTATACTTTTCTGGGTTTTCTTTTCAATTTGATTTTCCCATAAATACCAATAAGGCAGCTGCTTGGGATGAGTCAAATATCGATAGAAAGAAAAAGGACTGGGTTTTCCAAAGATGCAACAAGAATGATCAAGTCCTGATTCACACCTAGATAGCCTGCTCCTCTTCTCCATGAATTGTAAAATTGAAGTTAATTATCTCGTTCATTTTGTCTAAATCTATTGGGTCACATTGGCACTGAGCCCCTAAACTGGTCCACAGCCTGCTTCAGCAGACACCAAACTCTCTCTCAAATGCTTGCATTCGGGCGCTGAGTAGGTATTGTATTTAGATCTTTTCCAACAAAAGATCTTCACTGATTCACTCAAGTCCTTACGTATCTACTAGGTGCCAAATGGTCTTGAAATGTTGGGGGTCTGCAAGGAAGACAGATATGTCTAAACAGATAAATTACACGACAGAAATAATGTGAACGAAAGCAATATGAACAAACTACCGTGGGACTCCAGGAAAAGAACCCCCATGGGTTGACCTACAACTAAGAGATACAGCTCTGTCCTGGGGCTCTGAGGAGAAAAACAACCACCATGGGGGGGGGTGGACAGGCTTTGTACCATCTAAGGAAAGGAAAAGGAAGGGAGAGAAGATAAAGAGAACACAAGAGAAACGGAAAGGTTTTCTTCTTCTGAGTGTTTCTGCCACCCACTTTCGGAGCACATTGCTTGCTGATGTCCTTTCTGGCCAGTCTTCTCCTTCAGCCGGCTTCTAGAGACTTCAACAATTCGAGTGTACCGAGCCGGGCTCCTCCGTGCAGACAATGCCAAGTCTGGAGGGAGCCAGGAGGGGAGCCAAAGATTCACAGGACTCTGCAGCCCTTTTGCAGCTCACTGGTGTGGAGGGGCACCGAGGCTTCACCTTGGCCTCTGTCTCCAAGTTCACAGAAAGGAGGATCGGTGCCTTCCTCGCTAAATGAGCGTGGAGAGAAACCTCGTTCACAGAAGGGATTATGGAAAAATTAATGTCAGAGCCATGAAAAAGGCAAAGGGGGTAGCACCATAAATCTGAAGTAACTGGACGTGTGAGTTAGTAACCAGTAGGACGAGGAGCTGAAGACAAAAAAAGAAAAAAGGCAAAAAACCAGTTCTCAATTTTCTAAGATGGAAAGGCAAGTCTTTCTATTCCAAAAGAAAAAAGTCATTGAACCCTCTCCTTTACAATAAAATTGAAAGGGGCCACATGTTGCAAAGAAGGGTTTTAACCATGATGTCACTACACGATCATGTGTAGCCATCAGTCGTTAAGGGCACTGCAGATAGTTCACACCTTAACAGTTATGTTACCAAAGTTTGCAGTTGAGATATATATATGTATACATATATTAGAAAAGAGTAGAGTGTGTGCCAATTGCTCACTATACTATTGACACTGTCACTCTTACAACTGAAAGCATGACTAGGAGAGAGAAGGTGGTGTGACCCTAGACTGCTAGAGTCACAGCAAGAAAAGTTAAGAAAGTGACATCAGGTCATTCGGACAAAAGAATGCTATATGGCTGTTGGGTTTGTAAGAGATCCATTGGAGAAAAACAAGTCACTACATTAAATTATTTTCTACTTACCTGCATCACCCTCTCCAAGAACACATATTCTAAAATGAGACAAGTTATTACATTAAAAATGACCGGCTCTGGCATTTGGATATCTACATCAAATAATGAAGTAAAAACTGGGTTAAGAACAACCTGGTATCAATTCCAACTACCATCCTTTACCAAACTACAACTCTAATGATCGCTTATTCACTTGCAATCTAGTGCTCCTCCCATATACAACATCAACAACTTAAAACGTGTCATAACTTTTTTAAAATTTCCCTAAAATTTTAGAGGATAACGTAAATATAGCTCTTGGAAAAGTTGAGAACGATGGAGACACTAGGAAAGGAAAAGATGAAAATAGTACCCCAATCAATGATGTAAAACAAAAGGCTTGAACTACTGTTAAAAGAATTCTCTATGACATTGATCCATTCTACCATCTCTACACCTGGCTATTTCCTATCATTCGTTTGATACATAAACCAATAGAATAGTGTATTTCATGGGATCAGTTCTTTTAGTTGTGTGCTTTCCCTTTGACCACTACATATGCTTTTACGTGTTTGCTTTATTGTCAGGTGGTGTCACATCAGAACACCCTCATCTCGGCAGATCTCTGCGTTAAGGAACTCTACCTTGGCCCTTGATCAACTGTACTCTGTGTTATGGTCAACTCAGAGCCCTACATGGATCAGTGTTTCCTCCCTCCTCCCTCCCGTGCGTTGTTCATGTCAAGGAGTATAGTCCACCGAGTGAACAGTAAACAGTCTTTCCAAAGCATCAGATATTTAAGAGGAGGAGACGCAGGGTTGGGTGTGGGACCCCATTCCGTGCCTCAGTGCAGACAAGATAGAGGTCAAGACATCCCTCCAGAGACTGGGATCAAAACAGGAGGTTATGAGCACGAGGTTCCCTCTGCAGGCCTTGAAGCAGGGACCTGGAATCAATCTGCTGACACCGTGGATCATGGTTGGTTTGACAGGGAACTCACGAGGAATATAAGGACATGAAATAATGATAATTATAAGAACAGCAACGAAAACTTCTACTGAGCCAAAGACTGCACCCTGAATGTAAACTCTGTGCTTGAACATATCTTAACTCACATGACCCTGAAAACATCCTGCCATAGTCAGTGTTGTTCTTTTCACCATTTGCTAGATGAAGAGACCGGGTACAGAGGCTAGAAAACTCAGCCAGGTTACAAAGCGGAGAAATGGCAGAGCCCAAGCTCAGTGCTCTTCTGTGATGCTCTTGGACTACAACTCCAAGTGAAGTCTCTAACGACTATCTCCGCTCGCACTGCCAACACCATCGTCCTCCGTGGAGTGGATGGAGGCAGGCGTGGGCAGAGCAGGGAGCCGGGTGTGGCAGGCCGCCAGATCTAAGGTCTGGCACACAGGTTGCCAGGTGGCTCCCTCCTCTGAGGGGACCCAGCACACGCCCCAGGGGACTTGGCGGCAGGCCCCAGGGCCCTTTCCCCCGGATCTTGTCCACTTGAAAGGGGCCTGGCCCAGGTGGCCGGTTGGGCTGGTTGGCCAGCCTCCTTTGGACAAAGCAGGCGAGCCCAGCCAGCCTTCCAGTCGCCCCCGGCGTGGCACCAGCGCCCTCAGGCCGAGGGCCTCACGCGTGCCCTCCAACGCGGATTTCTCCTCAGAGCCGTGGCCTGGGCACTAGGAAGGCCAGGCCCTCCCGACTCCAGAGATGATGCTGGGACCCGTCGCCGGAAGGGCCTGCCCGTGTGGCAGCGGCTCCCCAAGCCGGCGGCCTGCTGGGGCCTCACTCACTGCTTGGCCATAAGCCTGTCTCGGCCCTTCGGATTCCACAGAGACTTTCCTCCACCTGGCTGGACTCGACAAGTGCGGGCATGGGGTGAGGCCGTGGTTTTGCCTTTCCAGGAAGAAATGAGGCCCGGGCAAAAGCAGCTGGCCGAGGCAGAGCCTTGACCTGGCACCCCAGTCGGCCTTTGGCCACCAGGTCCAGACCACCGCTTCCAAAGAAGGGAAGCGGCCGGCCAGCTGATTGCAAGTGGGGGATGGGAGGGAGACAACAGCTGAAGCCAAGTCCAGCAGGGCGTTGGCGTTGCTTCTTCAGCTGGGACTGGCCTGGCCTAGCGGGCAGGCGGGGCCTTCACTGAGGACCCCCGAGGCCCGCCCTAGGCCCCGGTGGTGGCGGGTGGCGCATGCGCCCTTGGCCTCAGGGTTTAACCCAAGCCCACAGGGCACTCAAAGCAGCCGGAGAAAGAAGGGGCCAGGGGAGAGGAAGGCATGTAGGCGAGGCTGGCAGGGCTCGCCCACCTCTTCTCCTCAGGTCCCCGAGAGAGAAAGAGAGAGAGAGAGAGAGTGAGAGACAGACAGACAGACAGGCAGGGAAAGAGTGAGAGATCCCTGACCTCTGAGTATCTGCATCCACCACTGCTGCCAACTCACAGGCCATCCCACTTCCCCCCCTCCATCCCCATCCCCAGGCGCGGCCCCTCGGGGCCAGCCACACCACAGAGAGGCCCCTTCATGGTCACCTCCGTGCTGTCCCTTCCGGGCCTGACCCCACTGCAGGGGAACCGGTTCAGACAATCCAATCGTCTACATGTCCCTCTCCATGACAATTGCCTTCTCCAGTCTCACATGCCCAAACCGCACCCCCAACATCCTCCTTTGTCTGCAGCTGGAGATAGGAGGAGAATCTCTGCCATTGTGTTGAGAGACTCAGTTTCGCGGGTTTCTCCCCTGTACACGTGTTCTTAAGCTGGGTATTATTTTCTCCAGCGAACCTGTCTTGTGAAGGATTTGGCCAGCCATAAGAAGCTTCAGGGAAGAGGCGGAGGGGCTTCTCTCTCCGCCCCCGACAGCCCTGAGCTGGGTCAGTGCCTCAGACCTGGCCAGGGGCAGCCCATCCCCCGGCGCCCTCTCCCGGGGCATCCCAGGAAAGCTTCACAGCCAGCCCCACCCCACTCGCCACTGCCAGGACCATCGGCCTCCCTCGGGAGGACGGGGCAGGACAGGGAACCGGGTGTGGGAGGCCGCCAGATCTCAGCTCTGGCACACAGGCTGCCAGGCTGCCTGGTCCTCTGAGGGGGCCCAGCACACGCCCCAGGAAACTTGGCGGCAGGCCCTGGGGCTCTCTCCTCTGAAACTCGTCCACTTGAAAGGGGCCTAGCCCAGGTGGCTGGTTCGACCGGTTGGAAAGAAATCTTTTTCTTCTCTGAGAGACTGTTGCTTGTCATCTCCTGGACATGAGATGACAGACAATTGTTCCCATTTCCCTTTCTACTTGAAACCTGATGGATACATTGCCCACTGCCTTTAGAGACTGCAGGTCTTTCTGAAACTCTTTTCAGTGCGCTGGCTTACTTCAGCATCATTTCATTGTTCCATCCGAAATTCCTTTCAGTTGGATCTATTTTCCTTTCTAATCCTTTTGTATACCTAGATATTTAAAAGCTGCTCAAATCTGTAGTGGAGAAAAGTTGGGTTACAACTCTTTCAGACAGCATGTAAACCCACATTTTAGGGTTTCTACACAAAACGTCTCTGCCATGTTTCTAGCAGCTCTCCTTCCATATATTTTCCTCCAGGACTTCCTGTGACAAAATTGCCTTTCTAAAAGCCAGTCCTCCGTTCACTCTCTTGGCCAGTCACATTTCCATAGAAAGAAAAAGGACTGGATTTTCCAAAGATGCAACAAGAATGATCAAGTCCCGATTCACACCTAGATATCCTGCTCCTGTTCTCCATGAATTGTAAAATTGAAGTTAATTATCTCGTTCATTTTGTCTAAATCTATTGGGTCACTTTGGCACTGAGCCCCTAAGCTGGTCCACAACCTGCTTCAGCAGACACCAAACTCTCTCTCAAGTGCCTGCATTCGTGTGCTGAGTAGGTATTGTATTTATTTAGATCGTATTCAACAAAAGATCTTCACGGATTCACTCAAGTACTTAAGCATCTACTATGTGCCCAAAGGTCTTGAAATGTTGGGGGTCTGCAAGGAAGACAGATATGCCTAAACAGATAAATTACACTACTGAAATCATTTGAATGAAAGAGATGTGAATAAACTGCCGTGGGACTCCAGGCAAAGAACCCCCATGGGTTGACCTACAACTAAGAGATACAGCTCTGTCCTGGGGCTCTGAGGAGAAAAACAGCCACCATGGGGGGTGGACAGGCTCTGTACCATCTAAGGAAAGGAAAAGGAAGGGAGAGAAGATAAAGAGAAAACAAGAGAAACGGAAAGGTTTTCTTCTTCTGAGTGTTTCTGCCACCCACTTTTGGAGCACACTGCTTGCTGATGTCCTTTCCGGCCAGTCTTATCCTTCAGCCGGCTTCAGGAGACTTCAACAATTCGATTGGAAGAAAACATGGCCCTGGATTAGGCAATGTGTTTGTAATTATGGCACCCAACACATAAGCAACCAAAGGGAAAACAGATCAATTCAACTTCATCAAATTAAAACTTGAGTGCTTTGAAAGACATGATCAAGAAAGTGAAAAGACGACTCACAGAAGGGGAGAATATGTTTACAGATCTTTACATATCTGATAAGGGTCTACTATTGAGAATATATAATACATTCTCCCCTCTCAACAATAAAATACAAATAGCACAATGAAAAATGGGCAATGTATTTGGATAGGCATTTCTCCATAAGAAATACATGCCTGCCTGGTGCTGTGCTGTCCCTGCCCGAGGCTGCGGTTTCTGTGCTGGCCATCAGGTGGCAGCCTCCTGTGTCAGTGGTGCCCACTGAGCTTTGTTGGAGCAATTGGAGAAAGGAGGAGTCATGCAGAAGTCATGCTGACCCTCCGCCTGCCTCAGGACCCACTTGCACTTCCTATTACTAGTGTTCCTCTTCACCGACTGAGTGGAGCAAAAGCAGGAAGGAGGGATCCAAGATGCCCCTATTTGTTCATTCGGCAGCTATGTGCCAAGCCCTCACCCTGGGCCGGGAGCCCTGGTGGTCCCAAGGGTGGTACTGAAATCTACCCAGTGGTCCCTGCCCACCAGGAGCTCAGTCTGGAGGCAGATGGACAAAAGCACAAAATCAGAGACACGTGAAAGAGAAGAGCATGAACTGGAATGAAAATAAAGAGTGTCCTGCAGGGAGGGCTGGGGTCTCACTGGGTAGGAGGGTCTGAAAGGCCTGACTGAGGTGACATTTGCTGTGACCAGAATGACAGGAGGACCCAGTGCTGCACTCATCTGTGATCAGCGTGCCAGGGAGAAGGCACTGCTGGTGTGGAGACACCCAGGTAGAAGTGAGTTTGGCCAGAGGAGGTTAGAGAGGTGGGCACTGTGGCTGCAGATAGCCTGGAGGGGAGAGGAGGGAGAAGGGCAGGCCAGACCCAGGAACTGGGAGATGGTGTGAGGTGTCTCCTCCTCTCTGAGAACACTGCTCCCCACCCTGCATCTTTAAACTGCAAATATTCTCTGTCTCTCCATCTCTGTGGACCAGGAATCCTGCACAACTGAGCTGGAGCCTCTGCTCATGACGACTTCCAGGTTGGGGCTGTGGCCTCCACTGAGGCTGGAACAGGGTGAGATGTGCTGTCAAGCTTACTCTTGTGGGCTCGGTCAGGAGCAGCTTCACTGAGAGCCCGGCTCCTTTCTGTCTGTTGGCCAGGGCACTCCCTTGGTTTTCTTCTGTGTGGGCCTCTGCATAGGGGAGCTCAGGACGTCCATGTATGTCCCCAGGTCCAGGGGTTAGACAGACTGAGAGAGGGGAACAAGGGAAGAGGGAAGAGGGAACACAAGAGAGCGAGTGAGAGAGAATGACAGCCTCGGTGATGGAATCTGAGAAGGGTCGTCCTGTCACTTGTGCTGGGTCTGTTGGTCCGAAGCCAGTGCCTAAGCAGTCAGTGGTCCACAGGGACGTGTAGAACAGGCAGGGAGATCATCCCTGCAGGGGCACGCTGACCTTGACTCGAGTGTCCTGGTTGCGAAAGGCTCCCTTCCTACCTGGGCTGATCCTGCGTTGAGCTCAGATCCTCCTCCTTGGGAGTGTTGCTCATCGTGACCCGGGTGTGCTCTCCCGGGTTCCCTGGGCTCCTGTCTCCTCCAGGAGGGAGATGTACACTGAAGAGGCTGAGGCCAGAGCAAGCAGGGACCACTCCACCCTCCCAGCTCATTTGCTTCCTTCCCCAGGAGGGCCGACTCCTCAGGAGCCTCTCCTCACTGCTCACCATCTTCTCTGCTCTGAGAGCACCTCGTTTCAGCCTCTGAAGAAGACCTGGGGAGAAGTTTGCAGGTGGGAAGGCCTCTCTCCATGGGAGCCTCAGAGTGGACAGGGACCTTCGACAGGGCTGGGCATTGTCCCCTCAGTCAACTTGGACTTCCTGGGAGGCAGCAACACCTGGGGGCAGGGCCTAGGCTGGTGGAAGGTCTCTAAGCTTCCCCACAATGCCCATCTTCCTGGTCTCTCCTGATTGGGCACAGGCCTGCACAAGCACACAACATTTCAGACCCCCTGGGGTCATGTGCAGCCCATCAAGGCTGCTGTGTCTGTCTCATTGTGTGGTTGTCCGTCTCACCTTCCTGGCTGATTCGCTGCTCTGTTCTAGATCCAACCTCAGGCGGCTGCAAAGTTGACCTTCCACGTCAGCTTGCCACTGAGATGGTTACTGTTTCCAGAAATGCTTAGGGGCCGGGCTTTGCCCAACCATGGCGACATCAAGTGGGCAAACTCTGACAATGAAGCCACCCTCTTTCAGGCTTGCGCCGCTCACAGGGCCGTCACACTGAGGGGGTGGGGACGGGACCTGCCCTGGGCAAAAACACCACGACTCTCACTGTTCTTCCCTCAGCTTCAAATGCTCCTCAGTTGGTTGTATGTCTTTGGTCTCTTCCCAGAAGTTGTTTTCTGACAGCGCGTCCAGTGTGATCATGGCTTTCCGGGAAGAGGATTGGCTGAATTCCTCACTCAACCATTTGGTGTGTCCTGCCGCCCCACCCCGATCACTTTCTAAAGGCTCATCCTTTCAGCAATCTGAGGACCCAAGATTGTGAGTCTGTGTCCCGGAGGGATTTTGAGAAGAGCTGGTGGGATGGCAGTATTGCAAAGCATAAAGTCTTGTTTCCAGAAAGCTCTCTGGGATCCTCATCATCTTGCTGTTTTGGAGTCAAAGCCCTGAGGTCTTTAAAAAGCCAGCAATGTTAGAACATGGGCAGGACAAACAAAAGTCTCTGGGCTCCAACACCAACTAAAATATTCTGAATTTCTAGTAAACTGAGACGAGTGGAAAGGAATTGAGAGTGTGGAGTGGAGGGGCGGTTTGGGCCAACTACGCATCTGGGAGGAGAAATGCCATGCAGAGCAGCCTTTCTGGGGGCATAAGTGTGGGACATGTGTGCAGACCCCCGCTGCAGACATTGCTGCTGCTGCCCTTCAGTTCCCTCAGCCCACTTGAGTCCCTGCAGTCCCTGGGAACCAGTCCCCAGCAGGCCCACAGTGTCCCCCTGGAGCACCTGCATCCACTCTCTGTCTGAGGGCTCTCTCCTGCACCGGGAGCTTCCTCTCCTGCAAGCCTGTGCCAGCCTGTAGCACAGAAGCCTTCATGACCCGGGGTAAACCCTCCACTGACGGGGACAGAGCCAGTCCGGGTGGGATCTCGTCTCCCAACAGGACTAGGATGGATGCTCACCTCAGTGCTCCCTCGTCAGGCCCCGCACTGGCTCTCCTCCGCCAGGCTCCCTTCCCCCATGGTCTCCCTCGGGCCTCCTCCATCACCTGAAAACAAACCACTTGCGATACAACCTTGTCTGCTTTGGGGCCCCAAACCCTGCCGAGGCTCCACGCTGGCTGTGACTTGGAGCAGGTCGTCCAGCCTTCTGGACTTGAGCTTCCTCACCTGTAAGATGGGGACAAAAGGCCTGCCTCCCGGAGTCTTCGGAGGAGACACAGCATGGGAAGATGCAAACCGCTGCAAAGAAGGATGCCAGGTGATCACCCAGTAAAACACCAACCTTGCCAAAGCAACAGGAGCTCGTGAGGCTGAGGGAGGAACGCGGGCAGCCTGTCCCAACAACGTGGAGATTCACTGACGAGTGTGGCCGCGCAGGGTAAGCCCCCGAGCAGTGGAAGAGCCATTAACAAGGAGGGTGAAAGGACAGAGGCCTCCAAGGAGAAAGATTTAAGTGTTAGAGGATCACAGAGGCCTTAGGAAAATCGTGAGGTCCTGGAACATGTTACTGAAATGCTATTATTGGCCGTAAAAATGTGTTACAAATACCCAGTCCACTCTGGATTACTTCTCTTTGGTTGTAGGAATGAGTGCACACTTGTGATTAGAACCCACATTTTGTTAAATATAGGATATCTTTATTTTTCTTAACTTTTAATTATTTTTTTTGTCGATGAAGTGCCAAGCATGGGTTTTCTCCGTTCTTCTCTTTGCATGGGTGGCCTCTACTTTCAGAAGTGGATTCATGGTGCTCATCACCACTACTATCCCGAGGGACAGCCCTCTTTCAGGTCATACAGTGGATGTGAGCTCCAGGTGGGCAGGGACCACGTCGGGTCATACTGGTGATGATACAGTGCTCGGCCCACGGCAGGGACCAGAGCTTATTGGGTGAATGAGTGAGTGAAACAATGAACGAATGCATGAATGAGTACATGAGTGCAGGAGTGAGTGAGTGAGGGAATGAGTGAAGGAATGACTGGGTGAATGAAGCAATAAGTGAATAAACCACAGCAGCTGGATCCATACAGGAGGAGGCTTTATCTGTGGCGGGCTCACAGGGTGTCACAGCACAAGGCCTAGACGGTGGCATGGAGCATGTCCAGCTCTCCTTCCAGCACTGAGCCTCCGTCACCTGCAACACAGTGTGGTCCTGGTTCTTCTTCAGCTCCACCTCAAACAATGCTGAATGTTCCCGGGAGCAGGGCAGCAGGAAGGAAACCTGAGGAGGGACTTCCCAGACCCTGCGCCCTGGAAGACCACTGTGACAGCCTGGCAGGGGGCTCTTAACACGCTCCAGGCACCAGGCTAGAGATACTCAAGCCATTCCTCAGGGAAGTCTCCCAACAGCCCATCAGGAGGCCAAGTCATTTCCTCATTGTACAGATGGGGAAACTGAGGCTGAGAGCCTCACCTGCATCACCAGCTAGAAAGAGGCTGAGCAGGCACTAGGACCCCTGTTTCTCTGACTTTGGATCATTCCAAACCACTGTCCTGCACTGCGGCCTCCTCGGGCCCAGGGGTCCTGGCCTCCCTGGGGCCTGCACCCTTCTGGCCTCCAGCCATCACTGAACTAAACGGACAGGGTCACTCTGTCGGCCTGGGGCTGGGTATGGTTGCCGGGGAATGGCCAGCCATGGGCGCTGTGGGCTCTCCCAGTACCAAGGACCAGCCTATCCCCCCACAGAGTGAGGTCTCTCTGGGCATCAGGACCAAAAGTTGTCAGAACTTTAGGGAAAAGAGGTCCCTCCCTCAGCATGGGGGAGCCCTTCTCAGGCAGGCCCCATGGGGTCTAAGAGGCACTGGGTTCAAATCCCGGCTCTGCCACTCTGCAGGGCACAGAGGGGGCAAGTCTCTTTGAGCCTCAGTTTCCTCATCAGTGAAATGAAGACAATAATTGCTCCTCCCCCAAGGAGTTGTGGGGAGGATTCAAGGAGATAGCTCAAGAGGAGAACAGAGGCCCCAGTAAGTGCTCATCACCGTGAGCTGTTCCTGCTGATGTCACCCCACTGAGAGCCCCTTGGGGTCCTTCGCCTCTGCCCACTCTGATCTCCCACCAGGCATGCCCTACTCGCTCTGACTCCGCTGTTCCTCTGGAATGCCTTTCTCCACCCCATCTCGTCCCACGGCAGTCAGCCAGCCAGGTGGGGATCCAGGACCCAGCCCCATCTCTCCTCCCGTGATTCCTCTTCAGTAGAGCTAGTAGCTGTTGTGATCTGAGAAGGTGCAGGGCACTCCAGGTGCAGCCTCAGCGAACTTGTCTGACACCACCATGAAATGTCGGCTGCCACCCCACTTCACAGGTGAGGAAACCGAGGCTCCAATGGCAGTGCCTCTCTGAGGTCACCAGGGCTCTCTCGCTCATCCCCACTGAGCAGGGCCCCTCCATCGCAGAGGCTGAATGTGCTGGATATGTGGGCTGGGGCTGGCACAGTGCCTGAGGCAGCCATCACTCCTGGAAGACCCTGAGGTGTGCTTTGGGCACAATGACCTTCTCCAAAGCCTCCAGCTCCGTGCTCTGACCTTCTGGCACCTTCTATGACACCTCCACTGTGTCTTGTCAAAGTCACTTCTGCTCACACAAGCTCAAGTGGGTCCTGCTGTTGCAACTGAGAACTCCCCCTGGAGGGGGCATGTTCAAGGAGGTCCCTGTGACTCACTGCACTGCCCTAGATGTGCTTTCCCTACTGAGGATAGGGCTCTCTGCTTGGAGGGAGAGGGAGCAGGCAGGAGTGTCCAGACTCTCATCATCATCAGTCCTGGATGGCAGGCCAGGCTGCTCAGCTCAGGTGTGTTAGGGAGCAGGAGGGGCATGGGCAAGGCCAAAGTGAAGTCAGGTGTGGTAGGGGCGGGGCCAGGGGTGAGCGGAGTGGTAGGGACAGAAGCAACAGGAGCGGGGCCTTCCAGCTGGGCAGGTCACCCCAGGAACCTTCATCCCCTGCATCCTAGCTGCTCCTCCTTCTCCCTCCCTCCCTCAGGTCTCTGCTTCAGGGTCTCTGGACTCCCTGTTCCCAAATAAGATCACAGGGTAGAAGGAGACCTTGGGTGTCAGAGACTGTGACCAAACCTTAACATCATGTTTACATTATGAGCCAGAATCTCCACCTCTAGGGATCGGTCCTAAAGAAGTAGAGATTTATGGATGCAGGTGTCCCTTTCAGCACGCTGACGGGAGTGAAAAATCAGAAATGATCCGTGTTGCCCAGCAGAGGCTCTTAGGAAATTCTGAGGCCGACGCAGAGGAGGAAGAGGATTGACTGGCCAGGGTCCAGCCCTGGGGAAATCAGGTTCCAGAAGAGCACACTCCCTGCAGTCCTTCCCACACGATAGCCGCAAGTGCACACTCACACACATTTGCACATAGACATACCCATGTGCATACAGATGCACATAGCTGAATGGGCACATGCACACACGTGCACACACACGTGCATACAAAGACAAAGGACTGAAACGGTAAACACTGCCTATTAAGGGCACTCCTCAGTTTCCACTTAATTCTTAATTCCCTTAGAATTCATTCTTTTATTCTAATAAACGTTCATTGTCTTTGTAATAAAAACCTTTACAAAGAAAAACTAAATAATGTACGTCAGTCCAAAGATGAGTGATAAATGGATAACATTAACCATGTGATTTTAATCTTGTTAGAATTATAAGAGGAATAGAGGCATATTCTATCAAGTTGAAACATCACGCAGGCCCCTAAAGGAGAAGAGAAGCGAGTGGTAATTCCCATCCCCAGTGGTGAACCCCATGGAAGATTTGGTGCATATCTCTCTGGCTCTGTCTCTCTCTTTCTGTCTGTCTGTCTCTGTCTCTCTCTCACACACAGATTCATTTTCATAGATGCGTGTCTCCCGGCTGATATCACATATACGTGGTCTTACAGATGGGACGGATGGATCCCATCGCCTCGCCATGGACAGTAGCGTTCCTTCCAATTGCTTGCTATTGCAACCAGTGCTGTGATGAATAGTCTGGAAAATACATCTTTGAAAAGTTGGGCAGGAATTTCTGTGGGATGAAGTCTTGGGATCAGCACCGCCAGCACAGGCGTGCCCCTGGGGACAACGATGGGTCCTGCAGGCTGGTCTCCAGAGAGGAGTGTCCATTCATACATGTCACTAGGGGTCTACTGGGGCCTCTGCTTCCTCACATTGTCACCAGGGCTTGTCATCACCACACTGGAACCTTGCCCGTCTGATGGGGCCCAGTGCCCTCTCCACAGTGTCTCCATGTGCGCATCTCCTCCTCGGGGAGCTCGCGCATCTCTGACACGTGCTGCCTCTGTGTAGCGCCTCTCGTTGGTGTTGAATGTGTTTGCTCTTTATCTCTTTTTAAAACTCTGACTTTCGACCGTTTTTGTAGACCACAAGGATGCGTAACCTTTCCCTGGCCTTGTGTTATGAGGAATACATTCTGGTTTATGGTTTGTCTTTCCAGCTTTAACTCTTTTCGTGTTTTTGTTTCTGCTGCACGAAGAGCAACGCATTTCGTGTGTGGCTTCTGGCTCTGGTGTTCCACTTAGAACAACAGTCTGTACCCCAAGATTGTGCACATATGTAGCAAAAGGGCTTTCTTGGATACATGAAATCTAGACTCATCTGGGATTTTCCTATTAAATTAGAGAAATTCTATTTCAAATAAAAACAGAAAAGGAAAACCTATCAGGCCTTGTGAAAATGAGTGGGCAGATACAAATGTCCACCTACGGCATGATTTCACTTATAGGAAACATCCAGAACAGATTAAAAATAAAAAAAACCGTGACAGATAACAGATTAGGGGTTGCCAGGGCCTGAGGGAGAAATGAGGAGTGAGTGCTTTTAGAACAGGGTTTCCTTTTGGAGAATGAAATATTCTGAACCCAGACAACGGTGATGGATGCACAGCATTGTGAATGTACTTGATGCTCATGAGGTGTACAATTTAAAATGAAAAACAATAAATTGTTAAAAGATGAAAGTTAAATTTATTTTAAATATTCAAGATATAAACAATAAAAACAAAGCAATGAAAGGAACCAGGAAGGAAACAAATATAATAAACAGAGTAGGGAAGGATATTTGTGGTAAGGGAGCAGGTGGAACAGGTGGGACTGGAGGTGCTAATGAGGGAGGTTCCCGAGCCAGCTCTCCCAGGGCGCAGAGATTGGCCTCAGCTGCCTCCCTGTATCCTGCAGGCGCCTGTGCAGGGGATGGCTCTCCCTGCACGGAGGCTGTGGCCTCAGCTGCCTCCCAGTGTCCTGCAGGAGCCTGTGCAGGGGATGGCTCTCCCTGCACAGAGCCTGGTGCCTCAGCTGCCTCCCTGTATCCTACAGGAGACTGTGCACGTGATGGCTCTCCCTGCACAGAGGCTGAGGCCTCAGGTGACTCCTGGTGTCCTGCAGGAGCCTGTGCAAGGGATGGCTCTCCCTGCACGGAGGCAGGGGCCTCAGCAGCCTCCCTGTCTCCTGCAGGAGCCTGTGCAGGGGATGGCTCTCCCTGCACAGAGGCTGGGGCCTCAGCTGCCTCCTGGTCTCCTGCAGGAGACTATGCAGGGGATGACTCTCCCTGCACGGAGATTGGGGCATCAGCTGCCTCCTGTTATCCTGCAGGAGCCTGTGCAGGGGATGGCTCTCCCTGCACAGAGCCTGGTGCCTCAGCTGCCTCCCTGTATCCTACAGGAGACTGTGCGGGGGATGGCTCTCCCTGCACAGAGGCTGAGGCCTCAGGTGACTCCTGGTGTCCTGCAGGAGCCTGTGCAGGGGATGGCGCTCCCTGCATGGACTCTGGGGCCTCAGCTTCCTCCTGGTCTGCTGCAGGACATGGTGGATATAATTTTTCTCCCGGGATTGAAGCTGGGTCATCTGGAGGCTCTGAAGGTTTTATCACTGTCACTGCAGACCCTCTCCCAGTAGCTGCTGATTCAGTCCTGTGGGACACCGGCGCTCGATCGGGGAGATGGATGGAATATCCCCTTCCACCAGTTCCACGCTGTCTCCTGTCTGGAGCTCTGCAAAGACAGTGACTGGCTCTGTCCCAGAGGCATCAGAGCCCTGCCCAGCTGTCCTTGCTGCTGCTTCTGCCCTCTGGACCTAATTCTCCCAGATCAGGCACACACCTGTGTCTGCACAGTATTCCACCCCTGAGGAAAGACCTACACCTCAGGGGCTTGGGATAAACCTCAGGCAGAAGGGTGCCATCCCCTCACTCCACATCCCACCCAGCCGGACTTGACCTGGGCTTTGAATCTGACCGACACCCCCCAGGCTTCTAACACCTCACCGACTGCTCCTGCTCACGGTGGTCTACCCACATGAACCCGCCCTTCCAGGTACACATGGGGAGGTGATGTAGGGCTGCCCAGATGGGACCATAGTGGTAGCCTGGTTTGGAATGGCCTTCCCTGGGCCTCCCGGTGTTACCTTTCCGTCCCTCCGGGTAAACGGCAAGAGCTGTCGGCCGTGAGAGGGGCACCAGCATCTGCATGGGTGTTTGGGGGCTTTCCTGGGGCTCCGGCCCCTGGTCATTGGGAAGCAGCAACTAAACATGTTGCTCCTTCTAGACAAGTGCTAGACAAGTGAGCTCGCTTGGGGGCTGTGTTTAGGATGTGTGTGCCTAGTTAGCAGGGTTTCCAAGTTCTGTTTGGCTCTGTGAGGTCACTTCCTGGGATCCCCTTACCTAAGCTTCCTCCTCACACAAGACCTTCCTAAGGGCCCCCCGGGTTGCTGACTGCTCACTCTCCATCTCCGTACCCTGTCCAGACACAGTCACACCAACACAGTCCACCCCACAGCCTCTGGGGAGGTCTGGACGCAACCGGGGCCCCAGCTTTGAGGACACAGAGTTGAATTCAGTCCCGCTCCTGCTTCTTGCCAGTGATGTCACCCTGGACAACCCTGCGTCTCTCACTGCCTCCCCTCTCAGGGTCTCTCCTCTGTTCATGTCCCTCTCTGTGTAGTGGGGGTCATTCTAGCATCTACTTCCTAAGGATGTCATCAGGTGTATAGACCTAGAGATCCCTTCAGAATCTGTGAATCCCGTGGGCTGCTCCCACACGTAGCTCCTGCACAGACTTGGCAGTGCCAGGATTACAGAAAGGGCTGGCTGTAGCAGAGAATACAACGCAAAGAGGCTTGGGTCTGCTGGGCGTCTGGGAGAGGCACTTCCCCTCTTGCCTGTTTCCCAGTGTCCCTACGGAGGGTTGAAATGAAATGAGGTTCAGACATCATCTCCTTCGGGCTCGCAACCCTCCAGGGCCTACTATTATATTTAGACTCAGGTCCAAGTGCCTGAGTGGCTGTCATCTCAGCCTATGTGGTGGGCAGCCCCCACAATGGCTCCCAGGGTTCCCACTTTCTAGGCACACATCCTATGTAATCCCCGCTCCTCAATGAGAATGGACTTTGCGGCTGGCTTCTAACCAATAGAATAGGGCCGAGTGATGGGTGGTCACTTCCACGGTCGGCTTAATGAAAAGTCTGTGACTTCTGCCTGGTTCTGTCTCTCCTGTGTTCATTCTATCTCTCTGTCTCTGTCTCTCTCTCTGTCTCTGTCTCCCTGTCTCTGTGTCTCTGGCTGTCTCTATCTCTCTTGCTCTCTCCCTGTCTCTCTGTCTTTCTCTTTCTCTCTCCTCTCTGTCTCCCTGTCTCTGTCTGAGTCTCCTCTCTTTGTCTCTCCTACCCATCTTTCTATCTCTGTGTGTCTCTGTCTCTCTTTCTCTCTCTCTTTCTGTCTCTCTGATCCACTATTCAGGAGAAGCCAGATCAGATATTATGAGCTTTCTTCCCTATGGCACCCCCTAATGCAAAGAACTGGCAGAGGGTCCAGGGCCACAGACAGAAAAGGCCTGAAACCCCCCATCCAAACTGAATCCTACCACTGCCCCGATACTCGTGAATGATCTCCGAGATGGCTCCTGCCTCTATCGAGCTTCAGTTGAGAACACAGCCCCAGCCTCCTGCTAGACCTTGATGGGGAGCCTCCCAGCTGACCTGAGCCTGGACCCTGGTACAGACACTGTCAGATGCTCAATGATAGGTCTCGTAAGTGCTAAGTGAGGCTAATGCTGTCACCCAGCGTAGACAGCTAGTACCTCCTTCCAAGCCTGGGTCTGGCCCTACCATCCTCTCTCCCTCACTTCTCTCCTCCTCAGCTCACTCTAGCCACACTGGCTCTTTTCTCACCTCCTCTCTCGTCAAATTCTCTTCTGCCTCCAAGTCTCTGTGCCTTTGAGCTTCCCCCCAGCACGCTGTTTGCAGACAGATGCAGGGCTGGTTCCTCTTGTCCTTCTGCTCAGGGCACAATTGTTCCCAGGGGGGCCCTTTACACCCACCTAGGGGCTCCAGGCCCTCCCTCCTCCAGCACCCTGCTTCATTGCCCTGTATCACCTGCTCTTCTTTTTCGCATGGATTTGTTCATGATTTTGTCCCTTCTACCTCCAGGCTGTGAGCTCCTGGAGGACAGGGACCATGTGGGTGCTTTCAGCACTGCCCTCAGGACAAACACGGGCCGTGCTCAGGGTGAGTGCTGGGGCCACAGTAGCTGACAGAATCATGAGAGGATCTCAGAGTCCCCTCCCGCCTCTGATCAGCTCCCATTGTGGACGTGGATGCCAGTAATGAAAGGTGCCTGTTGCTTTAGACAGGGGAACACCCAGAACGAGCCCTGGGCGTCCCTTCCCTGCTCCACTTGCTCCATTGAGCACGAAAGGACACAGGACACCACTGGTGGTCAGCCCTAGCCTTGCAGCCCTAAGCAGGAAAGCAGAAAGCAAAACACACACCTTTCTTTGTTTGGGGTCCTCAAGGTAGTTGTTCCACCAGGGCCGAGGGTGCAAAGGAGCAGGACCTGTGGGCTCCAGGAGGGACGTGAGGGACCTCAGAAGCCTCTCTTGCTCCCTGCTTTCCTTACACTGGCCCTGGCGTGTCCCGTTGACTCACAAGGCCTCCTCACCCCAGCCAGGCCAATGACTCCACCTCACTTCCAAAGGAGGACCCCGAGGCTCCGACACGGATGGCCTTGTCCCTGGTCCCCAGACAAGTCGACAGAACTTGTAGAACATGGCAGTTCTGCACTGCCTTACTGTTATTAGGGAGCCCCCTGGGTGCTGAGTGATTGCACCCCATTTTACAGATGACCAGTGGTCCCAGCATTCAAGGTCACTCTGCTCTAAGTGACCAAGTTCAGACGTGAACAGGGGACTAGATATCCTTGCTTTTCACCAGCTTTGAGCCCAGCATTGACCATCGAGGCCTTGTCGTGTGTTGGGGCTCCCCCAGCCAGGCGACCTCCTGAGTCCAAGCACTTTGGGCACCTTCTTCTCCCTGCTTGAATCCCAACACACCTTCTTGAGGTCAGAGTCACTGACCCCAATTTTCATGGAGGAAACTGAGTCTCCGAGAAGACACCGCATTACCTTGTCTGTCACAGGGCTGTGAGGTGACCCAGCTATGGGTTTGACCCCAGGTCAATCTGACCCTACAGGCTCTGCTAGCACAGGAGCCTGAGGAGGTGGCCTGTGAGCCCAGCACAGAGGTGAGTCCATCCTGGATGGGGGCTCGGGAGAGGGGCACTGCAGGCTAGGAGCTCTGAAGGGGGCAGGGGCTTGGCAGGGTCCTTGGGGAGGAAGGCTCTAGGGAGGGTGGGGTGCGGTGAGGGGTACACTCTGGGCACGGTGTCTGGACCAGATCACACAGGGCTGTGACTCAGGCAAGGAGTCGGGCCTCACTACAGGTTGGTTGGACGTGAACGAGCAGTCTCATCAGAGCCTCTGGCAGTTAGATCCTAGATTTGGAGGGAGCTTGGTGTGGGCACCTTATCCACGTCCAACCAAGCCCTGTGGCTGAACAGCACTAGGGACTGAGGAGAAGGTGCCCTTGGCAATATCGAGTCCCTCCTCTTCATGTGAGGCTGGGTTGAGCTGGCTCCATGCCTGACCTCACCCCCTTGGTGACGGTGGGCTTCTTCAGGTCAAAGTCATACTAGGCTTCGGGTTCATTGCATTGAACACATTGGCATCCTCAGGGGTATTCAGCATGGGGGGGTGGGGCCAAAGGAGGGTTGGCTGTGCTCAGGACAGCCATACCAGGGACAAGGAAATGCACAGAGACAGGAAGCAGATCAGTGCTTGTCAGGGTGTGGGGAAGTGGATATGGGGGCATGGCTGCTTCATGAGTACAGGGGTTCTGGTGGGGTGAAGCAATGATCTGGAACTAGATAATGGTGACGGTACACAGCATAGAAGATGTAGTTAATGGCCGGCCCTGAATTGTACAACTTTAAGTGATGAAAACATTACACTTTATTGAATCTAAATTTGAACACATAAAACATAAAAAATCATAAAACATAGAAAAGGGAAAAGACATCCTGCCCTCACAGGCAAGGTGAAGGACAGCTCTAGGGTGGAGCTGGAGCCGGCTGGGCCTTAGTTGCTGACGATGAGGGTGGTGCTGCAGCTGCTCTAGCGCTGGAGCCACTGCTGTGGCTGATGCTAGAGATACCACCAGCTCTGGCTGTGCCACTGGCCCAGGAGTTGGACTTGATCTGGGGCTGGAGCTCGGACTGTCTCAGGCGATGGTGCCTGACCTGCTTCTAGAATTGGCTCCGGTCCTGAGACTGACTCTAGCTCTGCATTGTTGACAGATTTGGTGCGGGAGCCAGTGATGGAAATGGCTGCTGCTCTGGAGCTGGTCAAGTGTGGGAGCTGGAGGAGCTCTAGTTCTGGAGCTGGCCGCAACTGAGCTCTAGAGCTGGCACCAGAGCTCTCACTAGTCCACAGCTGGAGCAGGATCTGGTGCTATGTGGCTCTAACTTTGTAGGTTGAGGTAACTCTGGCTCTGCTGCTGGTGACCGAGCCTTCTCTAGCGCCTCAGCTGGTAAACAACGTGTCCTGACCTTTAGATCGGGTCAGTGACATCACCAACCCATCATGAGCTGTCCATCAGATGGTGGGAGCACTCCAGCAAATAGGATCTATTACATTAGTGTTATTTCATCTCAGTTTCAGTTACATATTTATTTTAAATATACTTAGAAGGAGAATAGGATAACAGAAACCATTACTCTTTGCTGAGATTTAACAGAGCACACCTTATTGATGTCGTTTTTTAAGAAATATTACACAGTGGAAGACATCATTCTCCTTCCTCTCTCTTTCCTCCCCAGAGGTAAGTACCGTCTTGACGTTAATATATGTATTTTGTACACATTGTCTTTTGCAAAAAGACAATCGTCCCAAATTTGCTGAGGTTTTTGTTATAAGTGGCCATCAAAGATATGCGTCCTAGTGGATACTGTTAAAAACTCTGTCCTTTCAAAGTAAAGACAACAGTTCAACAGTTAGTTGAGAAGCTACCTGCTTTGTAGATATGGTTTTTAAAAGAGAGGTTTGAAAATATCTCCATTATGTTACCATTGACCCTCCTTATTTGGAAGAGTTATGTTCTGTCAATTCTTTGCTGACACTGCATGAGCAAGAATGAACCAGTGCTCCCAGGGGAAGGACAAGGTGAGGTTTCTGTAGCCTCTGGTCGTGACATGTTTGGGAACCTCTCAATGCACAACCTTGTCTTATGTGTGTCTCTTGAAAGACACCTTATTTCATATAGATTGTTGATTCATTAGTTGAACTCTCGGCCAACAGCACTATCTGTAACTCATGCCTGAAGGAAGCTCATCTAACACAACCATTTTCTACGAAAGGCCCATCACAGGCTCCTTGTGCTTACGAACACTACACAACACTTCAGTACTACGTTTGAGGGCCATTCTAAAGAGCTAAAGCACCAAGGAGAAGCACAAAAGGTGACAAACGTAGCATTCCATAGATTAGAAAAAGGACATTTGTTGACGTGAGAATTAAAACAAGAGTTTTAATACTGTAATAGCAAAAACTGGAAACAACCCAAATGTGCACCAAAAGAAGAACAGTCAAAGGAGATGTCGTTTACTCATACTAACATGTAACAGTGAAAAAGAATGGCATAGGTCCAAGCAAATTGTTACAAAAATATCTCCAATGTAGTTTTGAGTGAAAAGAGGAGGTTGCAGAACCAGGTCCATGCCTCACAGGAACAGGTCTGCCTGAGGTTTGATCTCCAAGCAGCTCTATCCAGCCTAATGCCAACTGCTGTGAAAAAGGAAACAAAAATTCTGTTTCTGGAATGTGCTATTTGCCTAAAGAAAATCTTGCAAGCATGTGGCTGGTAGGTTCATCTAAAAGGACAGAGAGCTGAGACTTTGCTGAGCTTACAGAATAGGATTTACGAGTTCTTTCATTCCCTGATTCCTAAGGAATATTTTTAAGTAAATGTCTGCTTGTGTGACAACATTTCACGTGAGACTCGCTTGCATTATAACCTGGTAATGAGGTTGTGGGCCTTAGCTAACCATTACCAAGGCAAAGTTTTGCTGGCTCTCCTCTCTACCAAAAGCAACCTAAAGTTGGGCAGGACTATTTTGGTGTATCTGGTGTTATTTGGGCTGGTTTGCAGCACACACCCCCAAGAAGTCTCTCACCTCTGGGCCTCTGTACTTGAGGTAGCCTCTGCCTAGAACCTCTACCCAGGATGTGTAAATGGCTCACTCTTCATTTATCATGGCTTGGCTCAAATGTCCTCTGAGAGGTGGACACCAAGACAGGATTAAACGGGCAAGGATTTTATGAGGGGAAATGCTTCTGTAACAGAAAATGGGGTGGGGGAGCCTGGCAAAGTGGGAGAGCCATCAGGCCATGATGCAAGTCTGACTCTAAATGAGGGGGAGATAGAGGGAAGGATGGGTCCAAGTGTCCTACACTGCTGTATAGTCTAAGGAAGGCTTAGGAATGCCACTGGGGAGTCCTTGAGCACAAGCAGATCAGCAGAGGAGTCCATGCCTCCCAGGAACAGGTCTGCCTGAGTGTCTATCCCTGCCTCACTCACTGATTCAGAGCAGTCCAAGGGAAGCACGACCTCAGTGCAAACAGAGGATAGATCTCATAGCCCAGCAGACTACTGACTTCATAGCTTTGGTTAATTACGTTTGCTGCAGGTGGAGGCCTTCGAGGAGCAGTCTCCTGGATACCATATCTTATCAGTCAGTTTTCCCTGATCACTCTCTGCAAAACAGCCCCACAGAACAGTAAAACATCCACCACATTTCACCAGGAAACAGTAAAAACACATTTCAGACTGGATACAAGGCACATTCCAGGACAACAAGGTAATCTGAACTGGTGTTGGGAGTAGATTAAAACTGGATTACTTCTAGGGATCAAGCAATATCAAGAGAAAGAGAGAGAAGGAAGCAAGGGAGGGAAGACAGAGGGCGTTGGCCCTCAGCATTTGGGGCTAGTATTTGGGCATGCCCACCAGGGATCATAACCGGCTGCAAGACATCCTACAAGCCATAAAGTCAAAACACCTCATTCATTTTAAAAATATCATTTCATGTATTGACTTTTGTTTTAACCCGTCCCCTCATTTCAGACAGGAGATCCAGAAAAGGGAGACAACTAGTCAGTAGCCGAAGCAGGACTAGAAACAAGGGCCCCAGACTCCTGGTCATTCATTCAGGAGGACACCCCTTGTTCCTGGCCGCCTCCCAACCTGTAGGAGGACAACATTGGTGAGGACAACCTGAAGGAACTGAAGTACTTGCTTTCACAGAAGTTCAAAGGAGGTGCTTGAGCTGGATCTTAGAAGATGACTAGGAGTTTGCCAGACATCTGAAGGGCATTGGAGGCAGTGCGTGCAAAGTAGGGAGGCCTGAAACAGCGGTGGGATCAGAAGGCACAAGTGGAGCCCTCTGCTCAAGTGGATGAAGCGCTGAGGAGTGAGGTGAGCCGGGGAGGAGGATGCACTGTGGAAGACAGTGGGGAATGCCTGCAGGGGTTTTGGCAGCGAATGCCAATAGGAAGAGCTACCCTCTAGCTCACTGTGGCTGGAGCAGGGACTGAGTTGCCTAGTAGCTGATGAGGGTGGGGAACGCCCACGACAAGGCCAGGGAAGAGATGACAACGGACAGTGGCAAAGGGACTACACAGGGCAGGGGAAGGACTTACCTGGAGATGCGCGGAGGGCGCCACCCCTCCAGCGTTTCCCAGGCTGATGCCAAGAAGCAAAGGACCTGGCGACAGGAAAGCGCCCTGCGCCCTGAGGAGCCGGGCAGATGCTCGGGAAACGTGTGCTCCGCGGGAAGGGGACGGCGCTCAGGCGGAGCTGGAGCTCAGAGGAAGGTCGCGCACCAGGTGGCAGGGCCAGGACCTGGGCCCCATCCACCACCCTGAGGATCGCAGGTCCCCGGCTCCGCCCAGCCCAGCCACCCCCCCTGGATGCGCCACTGGGGTCCCTCAGCACCTCTGCCTTCAGCCAATAGGAAACCTGGAGGCGAGCGCATTCGCCAGGGCGTGGGGTCAAGGGTCACACAAATTGGCCTCGCTGGGTGGCCTGGAGGGGTGAAGCGGCGATGGCGCCGGCGGCGAGGGCCCGGCTGGGGCGCCGGCTGGGCTGCCCCGGGGGCGGGGCGAGGGCTCTGAACGGCGGCCGTGTGCTCACCGAGTCGGCAGGAGGCGGCGGAGGCCGGGGGCGCGCCTGTGGGCCTGTAGGTTGGCGAGCGCGCGGCCGGCGCCGACCGCATCCTCGTGGGAGGCTGCAGCTTTTCGGGGCGCAGGGCGCCCCCCCTTCGTGCTGCCCAGCTCCGGGCGGAGCCCCGCGCCAGCTCGCGTCCGCGCCGCCGGGTCGAGCCGCTGCCATCCCTCCTGGAGCTGGAGCGGAAGGAGCGGGCGGCCCCTCCCTCGGCGCGTTCCGGCCACTGCCGCCGCTGCTCCTCCCCGTGCCCTCGGCCTCTTGAGAAGCTGCCACGCTGGAGGGTGAGACTCCGGGAGGGCGCCCCTCGAGCGGCCACAGGCACAGGAGGGGGAGGCGACAGGGGCGCTGCCTGCCTTGATGGAGGCGCGGAAACGGCGGGGTTGTGGCGGCCCGTGGGAGCCACACCTCCCCGGCGGGTCGGGGTTGTCCCCACATATCAGGGAGCAGAGGGAGGCTCAGACAGGTCAAAGGACAGGCCCCAGACCCCACAGCTGGTAGGGGGAGGTACAGTGGGATCAGCACTCGGGCGGTTGGCCCCGGAAGTTCTGATGTTAGGACAGATGGCTGCAAAAGCTCTGGGACCTTGCGGGCCGGCTGGAGTCGGTGGGCCAGAGGGAAAGGAAGCGTTAACTGGAGCAGGTACAGGGATGAGCGAGGAGGAGCGGAGGTCCGCACACACTAGGGTGTTTGCACAGGAGGCGTCTGCCTTGACTCAGGTTTGAAAAGATGGCAGCAGAGGGCGACCTGCGGCAGCTTCTCTTGGAGCCAACAGTTAGAAGAGCAAAACGAGGTGCTTGGGATAGGTTCTTGTTGGGGATGCTTGTGGGAATCTCGATGCGGGATGAAAAAGCAGCAGATTGGACCAGTTTGGCTTCTGACTTGTCTGTCAAGGGTAACAAGTGATCTTGAACTGAAAAGGGGAGATCAAGAGAAACGGGGCATTGAAGCTCCAGAGGAATGACAAGTTGCGTTGTTTTTTCCTTAATATTGAGTTGTAAGAGTTATTTATGTGTGCTGGATAGAGGTCCTTTATCATATACATGATATGTGCGGATATTTTCTGCCAGCCCACGGCTTTTCTTTTGATTTTCTTAAGTGTCCTTTGAAGAGACAAATATTTAAATTTTAATGAAATTCAGTTGATCAGTTTTTCTGCTGTGGATTGTGTTTTTGGTATGTGTAAGAAGTCTTTGCCTAACCCAAGATCACAAAGATAGTTTTCCTATATTTTCTTGTAGGAGCGTCATAGTTTTAGTTCTTCTGTTTAGGTCTATGAGCCAGCCATTTGACCTGGTATTTGTGTATGGTGTGGGGTAGGGGCCTTTTTCCATGTGGATATCCCATTGTCCTAGGATCATTAGTTGAAAGACTATCCTTTCCTTATTGAATTGTTTGGCACCTTTGTCCAAGTCAGTTGCCTGTAAACAGTCAGGGTTTATTTCTGAACTGTCAGTTCTGTTCCGTTGATCTATATGTCTAACCGTATGCTAAAATTATGCTCTTTTGATTACTGTAGCTTTATAATAAATTTTGAAATTGGGAAATGTAAGTCCTCCAGCTTGTTCTTGTTTTTAAAAATTGTTTTGTCTATTCTGAGTCTTTTGATTTTCCACATAAATGTTAGGATTAGCTTGTCAGTTTTTGCAGAAGTACTTGCTGGGATTTTGGTAGGGATTATGTTGAATTTGTAGATTGATTTGGGCACAAATGCCCTCTAACATTCTTTTGTCTTCCAATCCATGAACGTAGAATCTCTCATTTAAGTAGGTCTTTAATTTCTCTCAAGTATGTTTTGTAGTTTTCAGTATACAACTCTTGCATTTCTTTTGTTACAGTTATTCCTAAGCATTTTATCCTTTTTGATGGTATTTTGAATAGAATTGTATTCTCAACTTAATTCTTGGAGCTTTCCTTGTTAGTATATAGAAATACCTTTGGTTTTTGTACATTGACCTTCTATCTTTTGAGTTTGCTGAACTTGTATATTAGTTTTATATGTTGTTGTGTATTCCTTAGGATTTTCTACATACAGGATGGTGTTGTCTGGTTGTCTGTGAATCAAGACAGTTTCACGTCTTCATTTCCAATTTGCATGCCTTTGTTTCTTTCTCTTGCCTAATTGCACTGGGTAGAGCCTTCAGTACAGTGTTGAATTGAAGTGCTGTCCGTGTTCTGTTCCTGATCTTAGGGAGACAGCATTCAGTCTTTGACCATTGCGGGTGATGCGAGCTGTAAGGTTTTCACAGATGTCTTTCCTCAAGTTGAGGAAGTTCCCTTCTTGTCCTACCTTATGCGGAGTTTCTTTTCTTTTTTAAAATCCTGAATAGGGACTAGATTCTGTCAAATGCTTTTTGTATATCTGTTGAGGTGATCATGTGATGTTTGTCCTTTATTCTGTGAGTAGGATATATTACGTTAGTTGATTGTTGGATGTTAAACCAGCTTGCATTCCTGGGAGAAATTCCTCTTGTTCTTGGACAATAATCCTTTTTCCACTGGGTTGGTTATGCTAACATCTTATTGAGGATTTTTTTCTTGTGATGTCTTTGACTGGTTTTGGTATCAGGATATTCCTGGCCTCATAGAATGAGTTTCTGGAAAAGTTTGTGAAGAATTGGTGTTATTCCTTAGGTAAATGTTGGGTTAATTTACCAGTGAAGTAAGTTATCTGGGTCTGGACTTTCCTTGGTAAGAAGAGCTTGTTTTATTACTAATTTAATTTTTTTAAGCTTGTTATAGGCACATTAAAATTTTCGATTTCTTCTTGAGTCAGCTTGGGTAATTTGTGTCTTCCTAGGAATGTGTTTTTTCTTGTTAGTTATCTAATTTGTTGGCATAAAGTTGTTTCTAGTATTCACTTCTGATCTCCCACAGTTCTGTACGTTGGTAGTAATCTTCTTTCTTTAGTTCCCGATTTTGGTAATTTGTATTTTCTCTTTTTTCCTTTGTCAGTCTAGCTAAAGAATTGTCAACTTTATTAATGTTTTGAGAGAACCAAATTTTTGTTGAATTGATTTTCACTATTGATTTTCTGATTTCTGTTTGATTGATTTCTAGTTGTATTTTTAGTATTTCCCTTCTTTGCTTGCTTTCGGTTTAGTTTGCTCTTTCTAGTTTCTTAAGGTGGAAGGTTTGGCTATTGTCGAGATCTTTTTTCTTTTGTCATGTAGGTATTGAAAGCTACATTACAAGCTTTAAACTAAAGTTTAAAGCTAAAATTATAATTTTGTCTCTAGGCACTATTTAGCTACAGCCCATAAATTCGGATATGTTGTATTTCTTCTGTCTTCATTTACCTTCAAGTAGTTTTCAGTTTTCTTTGGAATTTCTTCTTTGACCCTGGAGTCATTTAGAAGTGTTTACTTTCCAAATATTGATGGTTTTCCTAATTTCTTTATTTGTGGATTTCCAATTTCATTCTGTTGTGGTTAGAGAACATACTTTAATTTCAGTCCTTTTACATGTATTGAGACTTTCTTTTTTCGCCTAGAATATGGTCTATCCTGGAGAATGTTCCCTGTGTGTTCTAAAAGGATGTGTATTCTGCTGTTGTTTGGGTGCAGTGTTCTAGAGATGTCAGGTCAAGTTGGTTGATAGTTTCTGGGTTAATCTATATTGTTTGCTCCTACTATTATGCACCACCCAGGCAGCTTTAATGTTCGTTATTAGCCTCTCATTGTTTTCAACAGACACTCCAGGAGGAAAGGCTGTTTGTTTTGGGTGATATCTGCATCAGGTCAGAAAAATAGAGCCTTGTTAATGGGGTCTTGCAGGGCACTACCAGACAGATGAAACGCGAGTTCTCTGGGAGTGGGGCTTTGCAGTTGTTCCAATCCTTTTCTGCCTCCCCCCATGGCGGCCAGATTGCTGATTTCCACTGAAATTGTGAGCTGTTTGTGTTGAGGGCTCCTGCAGAGCTGTGGAGAGGTGGATGGGAATAGGTCAGATTAAAATGCGACCAAGCTTGCTGTTCTGACTGAGAGTCAGCTGCTTTCCTGGAGTAAACATCCCCCAGATTGCTTGAAGTCTTTGGTTCTTTGTCAGAGTTTTGAAAAGTGGATTCTGACAGTTTCCCAGTGTTTTTGTTGCTCCACTATTTTCACCGACATTGCTCAATCCATGTCCTTTGAATGTAGTTACGGATGTGGTCGGATCACATCTGCCATTTTGCTCTGTTTCTTTATGTCATTTTTTTCTCTCTGCTCTTCCTTTGAGGCCCTCTTTTGTGGTTAATAGTTATTTTTCTAGCGGACTTTTTAAATTCCTTTGTTTGGTGTTTTACTATATTTTGTTTGTTTTTTTAGTAGTTGCTCTTGGGATTAAAATATGTGTCCTAATTTATCACAATCTACTTCAGGTTAATAGTGACCTAATCCTGAGGAAACTAACTTTGTTTCAACATTGCTCCATTTCCTCCTCTCTCGTTTGTGTGGTTGTTGTGATATATACCACATCTTTCTACATTTGAAGCCCAGCAAAGCAATTTATAATTATGATTTTGTGCGATTGTCCTTTAAATCTCTTAAGTGATGAAGATAGACAAAATATATTTGTGCAGTGTTTTATATTTACCTTTATAATTACTTTGACTGACGTTCTTCATTTATTCTTGTGATTGTTACTGACCATCTGCTGTCATTTCCTGTCAGCCTGAAGGACTTCTTTAGTTCTTGTTCAGACGCGTCTGCTCTCAGTGAATTCTGTCAGTCTTTGTTTGGTCATGTCTTTATTTCAGCTTCAATTTTTTTTAAAGTGTAATTTTGCTGGATATAGAATTAATGCTTGGTTGACAGTTTTTGTCTTTCAGACTTTGAATATGTCATTCTATTCGTTTCTGGTCTCCGTAGTTTCTGATGAGAAGTGAGCCGTGAATCTGATTGTTGTTGCCTTGTACCTGATGAGTCCATTTTCTTTGGGTGCTTTCCAGAGTTTGTTTTTTAACAGGTTAACTGTGTTTTGTTGAGCATCTTTGATCTTAGATTTATGTTTTTTCATAAAATTTGGTGGGTTTTCTGCCATTCTTTCTATAAGTGTTTTGTTCTACTTTCTTTCTCTCTTGCCCTTCTGAGACTCCCATTTCCTGACTGTTAATACAATTGATGTTGTGCCACAGGTCTCTGCAGCACCATTCGTTTTCTTTTTCAGTCTTTTTTTTTCTCTATTTTTCAGAATGAATACTTTCTATTGCTATTTCTTCAAGTTCACTGATTCTTCTGCCATCTCAAATCTGCTGTTGAGCCTATATAGTGAATTCTTTATTTTGTTATTTTGCTTTACAACTTTAAAATTTCTATTTAGGATTTTTGTGTTTGTTTTTCTGTATTCAGCGTCCGTATTTGTCAAGTCATTGTCATCATGTATTCATATGGTTTTTTAACATGGTCTTAAAATAGTCTTTGAAAAACAGTTCATTGATATCTTTGATAAATCTAACATCTGGGTCAACTGCGTGTCAGTTTCTGTTGGCTGCTTTTTTCCCCCTGGTATATGTCACTCTTTCTTAATTCTTGTATTTTTTTTTTTGTTAAAAACTGGAGTTTTTCATGATATATTATAACAATTTTGGATTCTGATATTTTTCATGCTGAGGATTTTTTCTTTTGTTTTGTTTTTTAATTTTTATGGACTTGATCTATAGCCTCAGCCTCCTGGGCTGTGCGTGGCCACTGATGTCTTTGCTCGGTTCCTCTTATTTTTTTAGCCTGACTTCCTGAGGGTTGCCCCCAGTCTGCATCCCTTTGTGGTCAGCCAATGATTTGGGCAGAGGTTGTGCTCAAACAACTTGAGCTTCTAAGGTTTCTACCCTCTACCTTTGATTGTCTGTAGGTTGGAACCACATCAAAGTTCAGCCTGTTCTCCAGTCTCCTCATCTTTACTTTCCACCGGTGCTCAGGTCTCATCTGTCCATTCGTGCAGTTTCTCAGAAAGCCGTGGATGTGGGCAGAGGCTTCTGTCGCTCTCTCCTTTCTAGCATTTTCCCATGAAATTTCTGGCTGGTCTGCCTCTCCTCTTGCCCCAATCACCATTGCAATCAGGCTCGTCGAGTTGTGCATTTTACTTGTTTGTTTCCTACTAGTTTGCTGATGGGCATGAGTTTGCACCCTCCAGTTTCAGCATCCAATGAAGGTCTGTGCATTCTGGCAACAAAGCTGAAGGTTTTCATGGCCAGCCCTGTCCTGTTCAAACTTCTGTGCTAACTGAGCTGGGGCGGAAGGAACAACACAAGACAGGAAGTCTGAAGTCTCCAGCTGTTCTTACCTGTAGTTCTCACAGTCTTCTGTGAATAATTCCTCAGTTTCTTTGTGTTTTATTGATTTCCCAGGCCGTGAAGTGGTGTTTTTTAAATAATTTTGTCCAGTTTTGCAGTTCTTTTTTGGTGAGAGCTTCACTAACTTCTTCACTCCACCATAGTTGGAAGTGCTCTGCTGGCACATTATTATAACACACATTACCGAATGCTGACTCTGTGTCAGGTGTTGTTCGAAGCCTTTTCCCATACTAGCAGATTTAATAACACAGTAGGTGCTCACCAAGTATTTATTGAGTGTTGAATCAACAGCTACCACAAGCAATGAGAGAAAGCATAGAGTGCTGGGCATCCTCTGTGGACTCGCTTCTTTTCTATGTTTCCTGCCGTGTGGTCAGGGGCTGGCTCCTGCCTCCCCAGTGGGTCGTTTCTGTGGACCCAAGCCATTCCCAAAGGCCAGGGAACTGAGCTTTTTGACTCACACAGGGGTGCATGTGTATATGTTCCCTGTGAATGTGAGGAGAGAAAATATCACAGGGAAAAAGGAGGGATATGTCACTTTGGGATGACTTGATTAAACAAGTCACCAACACGTCAAATTTAAAGGAAATATTTAGCTAGCTTTCCTCAGGCCATGCTGCAAGTAAAAAGAAAATCTTTCTTTTGCTGAGGAAGAGTCACCCTGAGCTAACACATGTGCCAGTCATCCTCTATTTTGTATGTGGGTCGCAGCCCCAGCCTGGCCACCAAAAGTGGTGTAGGTTTGCATCCTGGAACCAAACCCAGGCCACCCTAGCAGAGCGCGCCGAACTCACTCACTGGGAACTAGTCCACATGGCCGGCACCCCCGCCAAGAAAATTCTTCACATTTGCTCGTTATTGGTCAGCTGGCTTTTCCTAAGGATTAGGTTTATATATAGTCTCTGAGATTGACTACAGAGGCCTGTGATAAACTGTAAACTGCCAAGGGACAGTGGGGCGTCATTTGGGTCACTGTAGATTTTGTTGTCCAGTTTGTTCGAGAGTGAACGTTGGGACATCAGGTGTAAGCTAGGACTATCCCAGGCCACCCGGGAAGGTGCTCACTCTGGGTTTTATGGGAAAGGAGCCGATTCTAAAGCCAGGCTGCCCTTGGCTTCAGCCCTACCAAATCCTCCGTTTCCTCATGTGGCCAGTGAAAGTGAGGATTGATAACATCACATCGCGTTTGGGTGAAACACCCAACAGAGTCACTGGGCTGTGAATGTGTCACTTTCGCTGTGGCTGTGGTATGAATGCTTCTTCATGGCAGGGCTTTGAGAATGTCACAGTGCAGTATCAGGGTCAAGAGGGTGCATTCTGGAATCAGACAGCCTCCACATCTTAGCCGCGTGACTGTATTAGACAAGTTACTTAATCTCTAGGAGCCTCGATTTTCTCCTCTATCGACTACTCCTCTTACTACCACCAGTAATGATAGTGAGTACGTGCCGTCGCTCTTACACATTAAGTCAAGTACTATTCACTGTAGGGGCTTTAGCTCTATTAACTCATTTAGTCCTGACAACAACCCAATAAGAGAGATATTGTTCTCAACTCCAGTTCACATAGAGGGAAACAGACACAGAGAGGTCAAGCAGTCTGTTTCAGATCACACAACTGGTCAGGGTCTACCAGCTGTAGACCCTCTGGTGTTGCCAAGATTCAAACTAAGGTAATGTTCAACTTTACTGCTTTGCGAGACTGTGTCTTGGTGAATGGGGAGGATCTGATAACTAGATCCTTGGGTGAGTGTGAAGATGAAATGAGATAGTGCATCTCAAGCACTTAGCATGTAGCAAACATTCCATAAGTGTTGGTTGCTGTGTTAATAGTGTGTGTTCTTGGAATGGGTAAACAAGCTGCCATTTATTGCTGGAAAAACTGGACGTCCCAGATCAGTGAATGCTTTATGGGAACTTTTTTTCAGATTTCACCTGCCGCCTGTGGCCATGGATTCACACTGCTGTCCTCTAAAGCTAAGGATGGGACGAAAGTTTGGTAGATGGAACTCAACAGAGATTCTCAGTTTGGATTTCACAGGAGCCGAAAAGAGAAAATTGAGGCTCTCGCCTTGGCTTTTTCTGCTGTGATTTGCTGAGGAAGCTCCCTCTGATTTTCAAGAATCTGATGACATAAAGCAAACCGTAACAACAACATAGATGGAGTCTTGAAAGGCACATTGTTTGGAACTATCTGGACTAGATTATTTTCAGCCTGTTTGGTAAAGGTCCTTTGCTGATAAGTAGGGATGTTATTTTTTGGCCCCAGAGTGATGACCTTTGTTTCCTAGCTTGAGATATCCTGAGGCACTCTACAGTGCCTAGAATGTGGTCTGGGCAAAAAATTCAATGAAAGCCTTAAGATGGAGGCTTTATTCCAGATATTTGAAATTGGATTATAAAATGTTAGAAATGATTTATGATATTTGCAAAAGTAGACACGAGTCAATCAATATGATGAGGACAATATGAAACATTTTTTAAAATAAAGGGGAATTACCCAGAAATACATACTGGACAAATCTTTCTTTTCATTTTTTTCCCTCTTCCCTCATTTGTATGCAAATGTCTGTTTATAGAATTTTGATCACAGCGTATATTTTGTTTTCTGCCTTTTTTCACTGAATTTCATATCAGAATCCTTTTACCCTTAGTATTGAAGTCTTTATTGGCTGTACGATGCCAAATGACATTTCTTTTTACCTTTTGTTAAGAATGATTGTAGACATATGCAAAAGTGGATGGAATAAGATAATGCACCGCATGGGCCATCACCAGCTTCCACCATCATCAGCTCATGACGATCTTGTTTTACACATTTCCCCCATGTTCTCCCTCAGCAAATTTAGAGCAAATCATAAGAAAATTGATTTCATTCATAAATATTTCAGTACATATCTAAAAACATAAGGACTGAAAAGAGTGGTAAGTATAGCATCACACCTAAAAATAATTAACAATGTAATCCCTTAATATCAAATAGTTTGTCAGTGTTCAAACTGACAGTTGTCTTATAAGTGTCAATAGATTTTTATTTTATTTTTAAAAATTTATTTGAATCAAAAGCTGGATAAGGTCTAGACATTGCAAGTGGTTGAGAAGACTTTTATAGTCTTTTAAGTCTGTTTGAATCTTTTATCCTTGAAATACATTTAACGAAGAAATCTCATTGTTTATTCTATAGAATTTTCCAGTCTTCAGTTTGTTGAATGCATCCCTGTGGTGCTGGTTGACATGATCCTCTGTCCTCTGTATTTCCTGTCAATAGGTAGTTGGACCTAGAGCCAGTTTCCCTTTCAATGTTATATATTAACTTTTCCCAGGCCCTTAGGGGTCCATGCAGATAGTAATGGGGGATGTGAATCACTTGTCAGTATTTTAAAGTACTTCATATTTTCAGCTACTAATATGAGCTAACAACATTGTCCATTTTCTTTGATTTTGCCTAGAATCACATCATCTCATTGTGATAAACCAGTTATTTCATGCAGATCAAAAGCTCTGTCTGCAAATTATATCAGTCACTGATGAATATGGATGGGCAAGTATATTATTATAACATTCATAATGCCATTTATTTGGTGGATGAGATGTTTTTAAAGATGAGGATTATAGGAGAAGATAGGGGGTCATTAGTGAGGAGTATGTTGAGAACCAGTGCGTTTGCAGATCTTCTCCTCAACTCCAGACTCCACTGTAAATAGTCAAAAGTTCATTGTTTAAAACCTGTCAGAGGAATTCCATACATAGACCAATCTGGCCTCTCCAGTAGGCTTATAAAGAACAATAAGTTTCTGCTTTAATTCCTTTATTTTTTATTATTTATTTTTTGTGAGGAAGATCAGCCCTGAGCTAACATCCGATGCCGATCCTCCTCCTTTTTGCCGAGAAAGATCGGCCCTGAGCTAACATCTGTGCCCATCTTCCTCTACTTTATATGGGACGCCACCACAGCATGGCGTGACAAGTGGGGCGTCGGCGCACGCCCAGGATCCAAGCCAGCGAATCCCGGGCCGCCGAAGCACAGCGCGCACACTTAACCGCTTGCGCCACCTGGCCGGCCCCAAGTTTCTCTTTAGAGTGACTTCTAGACAACATTTCATCTTACATGCTTATTTAAAAATTAAAATTTTCTATTTTGAATAGGTAACATATTTGCATAATTTAGAATCGTAATGGCGCCATAGAACATATGATGAAGAGTCTGCTTTCCACCTCTGTCCTCCCAGGATCATGATTTTTCTCCCTGTCGACAACCTGTGTTAACAGTTTCCTGTTTATCCTTCTGGAGAGATGTAATGCATGTGCGAGCAAATGCATCTACAAATGTATTCTTTTTGCTTCCTTTATTAGAAGTGGTGTCATATAACATGTGCTGTTTTTCACCGTACTGAGAAATCCTAGTGGCTATTGCAGAAAGTGGCTATTGCTTTTACTTTCCTGAAAAATTCAAATGGTGTGAAATGACATGTGAAGAGCTTTCTTTAATAAGACTAAGGATGCTTTTCAGTAACCCCATGTGTCATGGAGGCAGTGTGGTGCAGTGGGTTGGACTTGGGGGCCAGGGTTCTGGTCCTTGCTGTGCCACTAACTTATGTGGCTTGAGTAAGTCATTCCGATCTCACTGTGTAACAATGTAGGGGTGGGGCAGTGTCATCTCTCATGTTAGAAGTGCTCTGACTCTGCGTCAGTGCACTCGCCCTGGTTGTGTTTGTTTCAGCGAGGGGAGACGCGTGTGTTTTGGAGCTCTCACCCGTCCCACTGCCTCTGGACAGACCTCAGGAGACACAGGTGCTACAGGTCTCCTTTGGCAGCGCCCACTGTCGTCCTGACAAGACGGTGAAGGACGTGAATTGACCTGTTCAAGATTGATGGATGGTGGGGGGACCACTTTCTTGCCCTAGGGCCTGAAGTGGCCCATTTGATTGACCCACATCTGATTGTGAGGCTGTTGGAATTTCCCGAGCAAATCAGGAGCATGGCTCAAGAGACTATGTTGGGCAGACTTGGCTGACTCTTTTCTGTTCTCTGCTCTCTGTGGTTCTTGGGAAATCTGAGGTATATGTAAACATGACAGTGCACACCAGGCAGCCTCATCAACGCCTGCCTTTGTTGTGAAGTCACTGAGCTGGGCTACGTGTGTAAACGGCTTTTCCCTTGTACTGAGAGAAGCCTGTTTGCTAACACTTCCTCCAAGACGCGGGGCTTTCAGAGTCCAGGCTCCTGGGTAACCCCGACCGTCTCCAAAAAAGTGGTTATTCCAGGGAAGGCCAACTTGATGAAATTCATCACATTTCATTTTCTGGCTAGGGTTCTTTGTAGGAAAAGCCGAAGGTGGTGTTTAGGAACTCTTTCCAGAGGGGACTTGGCCTTGAGGGCAACCTGGTGACAGGTGCAAGGAATGGGGTGTTATGAGCGGTTCGGGGGATTCGATTGGAGACGTAAAAGAAACTCCACTCCAAACAAATGGACTGAAGGTATATTTTATTATACAGAGGATAGTAAAGGCGGTAGTCCTCCAACAGATCAGAATAGGTCAAATAATAAGAGGGAAAAACACCAGCTCCATCAGAATGGGAAACCCCTGATCAGCTGAGATAGCGGCAGATTCGAATAGGTCATATAATAAGAGGGAAAAACATTGGCTCGATCAGAAATGGAAAAACATTGGCTCGACCAGATCGACTGAAGGGAAATGACACAAGGCAACCGGAAAGAGAAACACCAGGTTGACCGAAAAGAGAACACATCAGATCAATTACTTCACAATAAATCCATTACTCACAACATCCACGCCCCAGTACCGAGAGAGTCCTGTCAATCGACATGGGTGTGTGGGAATCACACGTCCTGGGCAAGGCGTCCCTTCCACAAGTGGAACTCTCACCAGGCCTCGCTTTCCAGCAGTTTATATAAGCAGTTACAGAGTTTACAGAGCAAGCATTCAGTGTTTCCATGCACAAAAGGTTATCAGTGGTGTACATGCACTGAGCACCCTGGCTGTTGTCGCAGCCCAGTAGTTGTGTACGTGCATTGGTTTGTGGTTATCGTCCCAGCCCAGCACAGATGGTCAGTCAGGCCCAGGCTGCGGCGCCCGAGGGCCTTGAAATTTTTACACATTGCAACTATGTTCATGGGAGAAGGGCCAGTTCCCACCACTCAGAAAGCAGCTTTTATATTTCTTTTTGTGCTGGTGGCTGTAGGTCAATGGAGTGGCCAAACATGGCTGTACTCATGTCAAGACAAGGGGGTGCTGAGTCCTTTCACAGGAGGTGCTCGCCTCTCATGGAATTCCTGAGAGGCAGAACGAGGGCCCAGAGGAGAAGCAGAGGGAAAGTACAGGTGGCCCAGCCTGTTGCAGCATGTCTGGACCCCAGCATGCCTGGAGGTGTGCCTGCACTGGCTGGGAATATTGGAGAAGGAAACCCAGTGGCAGTTGGGTGAGCAGTTGGACTAGGACCACTTTCCAGACCCCCTTCCAGTCCTGACATTCTTGGGTTCCACACACCTGTAGAACTGATTTCATTGGTGGTGGTATTCTTTAGTCTTCAGCCTGGCAAACAGCTATTACGGACAATGTGGAAGGAAGGTGGTGGAAAATGAACCTTACAGGTGAGTTCCCACAAGGACTACCCCTCCCCAAGTTGTGTTGAGCATTAAACATCTCTGGAGTGATTACTGTGTGATAGAGTCACAGAGCAGTACCAAGCAAGGTTCCTCAGGCCTGAGAGGAGCAGTGAGCGCTCCACGGAGAGCTGTGGAGAGTGTTGTTCCATCTCAGGGGGAGCTCCGTGCATCAGCCTGGTGGGAGGGCAGGTGCATGAGCATTGATTGGGATGGCTAGACCTTCTTTGGATTCCTTCTTTATTTTTAGCCAAATTGATTAACTTCAAAAATTCCTCTGTTTCAGTTCTATTTCTGTTGGTCTTTAAAAAAATTTCCCTCTAGTTCCTCGCGTTATGCTGGTGGGTTTAAACACCAGTCTCAGCTCTGGCAGCATATTAAAATCACCAAGCGATTTAGTTTGTATTATTTTACCTTTGCACCTGTGTCTAACTCTGCCTTCTTTTTGACCTAGAGAGTTTCCCTAACAGTTACTATGTGTGTGTATGGGGCCGCCAGTGAGGAATGACAGAGGAGAGGCCAGAACCCCACAATGCTTACCGTGACCATATGTCTTGCTTCTCCCCAGATGGCCCTCAGCCATTAGCGGAAGTCACAAAGTCCATAGAACGCAGGCCTTCGATGGACAGGTGGTCCAGGTAAGAGGCGTGGGCTGAGAGCTACTCATTCTGCCCCTTGGGGCACTTTTGAAAGGGGGAAACTAGGGGGGGGTGATGGGAAATTTTTAGGCGGATTTTCTGAATTAATAAATTATTTTATACAAATGGTCGCCTGGCTACTGTAGGCCAGGATGTTCAGTACTGGAACATGGGGTACCAACTTGAATAAGGTTTGGGGGGAAAACACTCTAGTGGGAGAGACAAGTTGAAAAAACTAGCTGTACCTGAGTGTGCCCAGGCTCTGTGTGTGTTTCAGGCTGGCTTTATCTTGTTCACCATTTATTCCCATGTTTGGGGCAGTTCCTGGCACATGGTAGATATCTATAATCAATACTTAAATACATAAATGAATGCATACCGAAAGTGCTATAAGAGTAGCAAAGGGGAGTCATTAAGTCTTCCGGGGATGGAATGGAAGGCACAGAAGGCATCGTGGAGGAGGTGACAGAGGAATTTACCAGATAGACCAGGAATGGGTGGTGGGAAAGGTTTCATGGCAGAGGGGAGGTGGCAGGTGGAGCCTTTAACTGCTGAGAGCATGTGGGGTGGCTGGAGTTTGGTATGCTTACAGGGGAGTGCTGTGGCATAGGCTGGAAGACAGGTGGAGAGTGAGCGATGCAGGGTTTTCTAGGGTTGGGGGAGGAGGTGATGAAGGCCACTTGGGAAGGCGTGGGGAGAAGGGACATGTGGAGAGACATGTAAGGAGGATTGACCAGATTTGGGGCTTGATAAGAGGTCCAGGGAGTGAGCTAGAGGGAATGGAGCCTGACTCCACTGGCAAATGAGTGGCTGCTGATGTTCTCAACCCGGATGGGGAAGTCCTAGAGGAGGAGGCTCGTGTTGAGTGGGAGAGAGAAGCAAGGAGGAGGTAGAGAGTGAAATTGTTTTTAGTATGCAGTAGAGTATAGTGCGTCTTGCACAGACTTGAAAGTCCCATGGATGCGAATTCAAGTCCCTGCTTCCCCACATATTAACTGGATGACTTTGGTCAAGTTACCAACCTTCTCTGAGATTCAGTTTCTTCGTAGGTGTTCTTGGTTATTGACTTAGCACAGTGCCTGGCATAATAAGCATTTAGTAAACGGTGCTTTTCATTAGGCAGTTAGAAAAGCAGGTCTGGAACTCAGTAAAGTTGTTGGGAATGGAGATAGCAGTGTACAGGTGACAGAGAAAGCCTTGGAAACGGATGCAGCCTCCCAGGGGAGTGTGAAGAGGAGGAGAGAAGAGGGCAGAAGACAGACCTTGGAGAAGGATTCCAACACTGAAGGGTAAGGAGTAAGGCTGAGCTAGGGAGCAAGACTGGAAGCTATGGGAGAGGCAGAAGAGAGAGATGGGGAAGAGAAAGGCTTGTGGAGAAGGGAGTGGTTCTTCAGGGATGGACTGGGATGGAGGAGCTCTTGGGTCTTCTCCTTAGGACATCTGGCCCTTTCCTTTAGCAAGAGCCGCATCAGTGGAGGGGCAGGCAGAAACCAGGCTGCAGTGGAGTGAGAAAGAATAAGAAGTAGAGGTTGTGTGGGGCAGCCTGCCTGGACTTGGCCCCCTCAGGTTCAGGAGCAGTAGGGAATGCTCCCGTGCTTTGGGTCCTTTGAGCAGGACACTGGGCTGCCAAAGATTTCTTCTCATCAACCTTCCCTCTCTTTGTCTGATAGATCGCTTGTGGTCAGGACCATAGTCTGTTCCTAACGGATAAAGGAGAAGTCTATTCTGATGGATGGGGCCCAGCTGGGCAAACAGGTAGTGGACCTTACACCTCCTTGGGATGGTGCAGTCTGGAGCTGTGAGCAGTGGGGCTCTCATGGGCTAGAACCACCTGCCTTCATTTGACTCTTACCTCTCTTATCACTTCCTGGGGACACTGTTCTGTTTGTCCCTTCCCAGTTCCCTCATCCCCAGCTCCCATGGAAAGGAATCAATAAAGGATTGGGTGGAGGATTAGAGCCACCCCTCAGCAGAGGAGCTGTGAGCCTTTCTCTCAGCAGAGACAGGAAACTGTGTGAGGCTTTCAAAGAGAAAACAAGTGTCCCCTAAAAGGAGCTTGATGTTCACTGATTTGAGAAGAATGTGATTAATGCAGGGAGGAATGATTGACACATTTTCTCAAGCTTGTATATTTAACCTTTTTGTTTCTGATATTGGTCTGAAGAGAGGGCCATTAATATAAGACTAAATCTTGTAGAAATCCTCAGTAATCCTACCAGCAGATGAAATCATCTTTGTTCATTGTCTACTGTTTTCTTCCAATCCTCGTTCATATGTGCACATTTTTTCCCCCAAAGCCACAGTAGATAGTTGTATGTCATAGCTGCACATCCTTCTAGTTGCTGTATGTGGGACACGGCTTCAGCATGGCCGTAGAAACGGTGCGTCGGTGCGTGCCCAGGATCCGAACCCGGGCCGCCAGCAGCAGAGCGCGCACATTTAAGGGCTAAGCCACGGGGCCGGCCCTTTTTTTTGATGAGAAAGATTCGCCCTGAGTTACCATCCGATGCCAATCCCTCTCTTTTGTCTAACGAAGATTGCCCCTGGGCTAACATCTGTGCCCATCTTCCTCTACTCCACATGGGATGCCGCCACAGCATGGCTTGACAAGTGGTGCATCGGTGCACGCCCGGGATCAGTACCTGGGAGTCCCAGGTCGCCGCAACGGAGCGTGCACACTTGACCGCTCCGCCACAGGGCCGGGCCCCATTTGTGCACATTAGTATACAGTAATCACAGCATAGGTGTGGTTTTATATGCTTGTTTTATCATTTATACTTACATAAAGCATTTTTCCATGGTGGTAATATTTTCACAGTTACAGTTTTTAATATTTGTATGATATAGCATCAATTTAATTTATCATAATTAATAATTAATTTAACCATTTTATTATAAAATTACATGAGCATTTCCCTGTTGTCAGGTGGCATACTTCTTTGGAGACGGAGTGCGGTGGCCGTTGGAGATATTATGACATTTATCTTGTGTGCATACGTGACTTTTTCTTTCGTTTGGATTATTGCTCTAGAATAAATCCCAGGAGTGTCAAAGGAGTAGGATATTTTTATTCTTGTCAGTATGTATTGTTAAATTGCTTTCCAGAAGTTTTATCAGTTGATACTGCCAGCAGCAGTGGGTAGAAGTACCACTTGAATTTTGTGGGTGAGGCATCGTGGGGGGGCTTAGCTGTGTCTTTGGCTCTGAGTCTCTCAAAGGCTGCAGTCATCGTAGGGTTCCACTGGGAAGGCTCTGCTTCCAGGAGCACACCGATGGTTGTTGGCAGGATGCAGGGGCCCCAATTCCTTGCTGGTAGTTGTCCAGCAAATGGTTGCTGGCCAAGCCTTCCTCGGTTCCTTGCCATGTAGGCTTCTCCATGTGGCAGCTCCCAACATGGCAGCTGGCTTCGTCAGAGTGACCAAATGAGAGGGTAAGACGGAGTGCCAGTGAGACAGAAGCCAGTGTCCTCTCATTTAATCTGGGCAGTGACCTCACCTTCACTTTTGCTGGCCTTCTGCTTGTGAGAAGCAAGTCACTAGGTCCAGCCCCCACACAAGGGTGGGGAGTACACGTGGGTGTGAACAGCAGGAGACAGGGCTCACTAGGGGCCATTATAGAAGTAGCCTGCCACAACCATGATCTTGACTGTGGCCTGAGCCTCCCTCTGTCAGTGACAACAGTGATTTCTTTCCAGTGGCCCTTGCCAGAGCACAGTTAGGTAAAGAAGCTCTCTGCGAGCCAGGCAGCAGAGGCCAGGCCCCAGCTCTGCCAGCCTCGCTCACCTAGGTGTACACTTTCTGGGTCAGTAAACCCCTCTTTTCCTTTTGAGTCAACTTAGGGACCGTTGGTGTGCCGCGGTCTTCACCAAAGCACTTAGAATCTGTCTTTCCAAAGTTATCCCTCAGCAGAGGCACCAAGATCAAATCCTGCTGGAAAGCTAAGTTGGCCACACTTCGTCCTCCAGACCGCTGACCCTCCCATCTTTCACTCTCAGCAGAAGAACCTGCCTCCTGTTTCATAGGGGAAACAGATGCCGTCAGCTGAGAAAGCCCTCAGTTTCCCACTCGGACTCCTGCACACTTGCCTCTACCTGTCCCCGCCCTGGGTCCCTTCCCTTTATAGTGGTGGGGGAAGCGTGTCTCTTCCTGCTGAAGCTGATGATTCTCTCTGTGCCCTGGATCCCTTCTCCCCCCGTTCCTCAGAAGCCTCACTCCATCTGCTGGGCCTTCTTCCCCACAACTTCAGCCTCTCCCTCTCTACTCGTCCCTCGCCATCAGTCTTGACACCTGACTCAGGTGTCTTCCATCTTAAGAGGCCCTGTGTGGAGCCCTCCACATCCTCCCATTCCCCCAAGTCCCACCCCTTCGCTTCACCTCCTGCCTCCCCTTCTAGGCGAGAGTTCTCAGGAGCTGCATTGACTTACTGTCCCCATTTCTTCGTCTCCTTCTCATTCCTCTGTCCGTTCCACTCAGCTTCCACACTGATCAGTTTGCTGAGTGGCTCTTGCTAGGGTTACGGTGACCTCCATGTTGCTGAAAACAATAATAAAGAACCTGGAGACCATTGTCCAATCTTTCCCTTTCTTGATCTCTCAGCAGCGTTTGACATTGGCCGTGACGTGCTGAGCATCTTGGTGAAGAGCGGTCTTCCTTTCGCCCCTGTGACTGGGCTCTCCGAGGGCTCTCTTCGTTTCTCGTTCCTTCTGGACTCATTTCCTGGCTCTCCTCCTGGGCCAGGCCCTCCCATGTCGGAGGTCCCCGAGGCGGGACTGTGCTCTCCTCCTTTCCTCTGCCTTCTCCTTCAGAAGGTCTCACCCTCACCGTGGTTGCAGTCACCGTCTGTGTGCTCAGGACTCTCCAGCTGGCTGGTGAGGCCAAGCCTGCTGTTCGGAGGTGCGAACATCTCTCAGTGCCACTTGACGTTTTCCCCTGGCCGTCTCTAAGCACTGTGAGTTCAGTGGGTCCAAAAGTGAACCCCTGCTCGTCACCCCCCCCCGCTCCTTCTCCACTGTTTGCCACGTCCACTCACGTTCCCCTCTAGGAATCATGTCCCTTCCCTACTTAGAACCCTTACCGTCTCCCCATTGTGCTTAGAATAAAGACCAGACCCTTCCGTGGTCTACAGCATCCTGCATGACCTGCCCTCCCTGCTCCCCACTGGCGTCTTGCAAATATTCCCCCTCGTCCCCTGGCTTCATCCACTCGGCCCTTGTTTAAACTCCCTCAGTGGGCCATGGCCCTTCCCTCCCTGTGCAGGTGCTGTCTCCCCTACGTGGAATACCGTGCTCTCCCCTCCCCTCCACACTCCTACTCATCCCTCAGACTACGTGGATAGAGTGAAGCCTCCCGACCGCTCCTGCCCATGAACTACATCAGGCTCCCTGACGTTCCCTCACGGAGGCCCCTGTCCTGCCATCCTTGCAGTCAGCACAGATTAACTGGGTGTTAATTTTGGCTGACCTCTGCCTCCTCCACTAGACTGAACTCAGAGAGAGGGACCGGGTCTCTTCCTTCCCCTCATGTTCCCATCACCAGTTAGATGTTTAGCTTATGTTTACTGTTTGGGACATATTTGTGGGGTGAATGAATGACCTGGCACTTATCTGCTCTTTCCGTTCACCAGAATCCTTCCAAGTTCTCACAAGTTTGTCTTCCTAACAGTATGGACCCTTCCTGTGACTAAGGTGAATGTCCCCCGATACTTGCCCTTCTCAGGAGTGGGGACGGTTAAGCATGTGGCGTGTAGGGGCACAGGCTGTGCTGTATGAAATGGTGAGAGCCTCTTGCAGGCAGGTCATTGGCAAGGTGTAGAGGGGTCGATGGCGAAGGGTCGGTGTCTGTTGGATTCACAGGCACAGACCTCAGCCTGAGGGAGGGAACGTGGCTGTGGGAAGACCTAGTTAGAGTGAGTTCAGTTAATAGAGGGTGAGGGTGACGTTCCTGACAGAACGATAGTAGCCCTGGTTTCTCTGTAGACAAATAACTAGCCCAGAGCTTAGTAATTCTGTAGTAAACCTCTGGAGTGGAGAAGGAACTGCTTTCTCCCCTCCTGTCGCCTGGGCCAGAGACTCTGGCCCTGCCTTCTCCAGAGAGGCTGCACCAAGAAACAGAGACAGAGGGAGAAGAGCCTTAGGGTTTCGACGCTGAGGTCCATGCCCCTGGGATGAAACATCTGGCACCACTGATGAGTATTCCACTTTTTATAAGCAAAACATCATTTCTGAGAGTTTTCAGCATCTGGCCAGAAGTTGTTTTATATTTGGCTTGCTCTCCTGGTCAGTGTGAAACTTAGAGCTGTTAGTAGGGGGATAACTGCCCTTCTGAGGCTCTCCTGTGTTCACATGGGGTTTCTGGGTGATTTGTTGACTAGGCCCCTCCAGGTTGCCCTCCAGGTGTGGGAAGTTTGTATTCTGAGCTTGGTTTGTTTGCTTGACATACGCCAAGAGTAAGAATTTAAAAGAGGAGAAAAGAAACTGATTCTTTTCCAAGTGTCATTAACGTGATTTTGCCAACCAAGGAGGAGAAAACAATCCCTGTGTATCGAAAGCATCCGAGCGGTGCAGTTTGAATTCCTGGTGAGGAGAGCTGCACTTGGTTTGACTTACTGACCGCTGTTTTTACTGTCATGTAGAAGGACATGTTTTTGTCTGAGGCTACGGAATTCTTGGCAACGGAACAAACCTAGTGGAAACCGCTCTTCCGGAAATGATTCCACCCACTCTCTTCAGCTTGATGGAGTTCAACCCAGAAGTCCAGGTTTCCTGCATTTGCTGTGGACTCAGCCACTTTGCTCCCCTTACCAGTAAGTGGCGAAGCCTGTGTGGCCCCAGTGACGGGCCGAGCTGCACTCTCTTGGGTTCACCCTAAGCCGTGGGCAGCTTTCAGTGTCCATCCATCCAGTGGAGGGGCGCCCCGCGTGGATAATTACAGTGAGCAGCTCATCCAGATGTTGTTTGGCTTGAAGTTGTATAATGTGTGTCTTTTTTCATCCTGGAGTTTTGTTTTTGGTTCCTTTGGTTTGTGGTTGGGCTCATGTGAAAGTGAATTTTCTCAAGAGGATGCCAGTTGGTGGTAGGAGGTGGACCCTCGAGAATGTCAGGGTGCTGGGGAACCCAGCAGAGGTTTGATGAATCCCCGGGAGAGCCATCGGGAAATGAAAGTGTGGGGCTCATCCCGCTCCTGGCCAAGCCCAAACCCTGACCCAACCCAGGAATGAGGGACGGCAGGACGCTGATTTGTCAGATACCCTGGGGTTTTGTGGAGGGAAATATGCCCCATTTCTCCAAAGTGCCAGGACAGAATGATCAAAGCCAAGGCTGGAATGGAGCTGTTCTTGAAGGTTTGCCCAGTTACAAAGCCGTCAGACACCCAAGTGCCTCCCGCCCTCGGATGTGTGCTTTCCTTGATTGCCTCTCCCGTTCCACCACAGTAACTGTCAGGTCAGTCTGCTGCTCTTTAGTTGACCTGACTGGTAAGACTGAAGAAAATTAATTTCATTTTGTGGGGATCCTCACGTAAATTCGCTATTTCCTTGCACCTAAGAATGTTAATTTGTAAATCTCAATTACTCATCTCTGGTGAGTCATTGTTTTCTATTTAGGCGTCTGGGCCGGGACAGAGTGGGGTCATCCTCGTTAATGTTCTCTGGCCCTACGCTACTGTGAGGACTATCCAGAGGCCCCCCCGACCCAGAGTCCTGACTGCCCTTCAGTTGTCGTCTGAGGTTCAGATCTCAGGCCTGTAACACACACGGGCTGTGGCGTGGACTGTGGGGGGGTGACTGTGTGCACAGCACCCTCGGTCGCAGTGATGACCGGGGTAGTCCCTCAGCACCGTCACTCGGAGTCAGCACTTCCATATGCTAATGTCTTGAGGATGCCAGACTCTTCTAAAGCTATTTTGATTTAAAAACTAAGAGTCATTATGGACTCAATCTGGAGGTATCAATGATCTATGGCTTAAACTGTGCAGAGTCACATCCTTGGAAATCCATATGAAATGTGCAAAATATTCAACTAGAGTACACTGTTTTCTGTTTGCTGTCATGCCATGTGGACGTTTTGGGTCACACCGAAATGAAATCCGCTTCTAGATTTCCCCCGAGACCCCACAGCCACCCTCCAGGTGCCGTGACTGTCCTAAGTAGAGGGAGCATCAGAGCTTGGGTATTTCTCCTTCTGTGCCCAGCGTTTGCATGTGGTCAGCTGGGAGTTGGACTTGGTTGGTTTCCCCTGAGATCTGCTAACCTTTTGGGGGCCAGACTGAATTGTTCTATTAAACACGTAAAATCTGAGGGTGGAGTCCCCAGGGTGGTGGTCAGACCAGAGGGGCTCTGATGGATGGGAACAAAAGGATTCCTTATTAATCAGCCAGATTATTTTAGTCCTGGCTTCTCCATGTCTTGTCTACTTCTTCTGCTTCTCAGGTGGAGGTGGTAAAATGGGGCCTCTGTGCCAAGGAGTGCCCAGAGCTGATGTGGACAGAAGTGGGGTCTGAAGGCTGGGTAGCAGGAGGCTGCCCCACCAGGTCTGGGGTCCCGTCCAGAGGTGGGCATTCCCGAGCCCAGTCTAGATTTGTTCTCCTGGACTGTCCTCTAGAGCACTTAGTCTGTTCTTGTCCCTCGTGGCACTTTTTACAGTTTGTAAACACGTATATATTGGTTTGATCGTTTGTTTCTTTCTAACTGTTTGACTAGCTCTTGTCCCATGAGGACAGGAACCGTACGTGTTCACTCACTGTCGTGTCCCAGCTCCCAGCACACAGACATCGACCCGGCCCAAAGAGGTGCCCAGTCACCCTGTGTCCCTTGACCAAATGCTCCCGAGATGTGGAAACCCAGACAAGGGATGACGGATGGAGGTCTCCCTCTATTAGGGCATGACCAGGACTGGAGGGTGCTCAGACTTCAGGACGTGTGGAGGGCAGGGTGTGGTCGGATGTGACTGTGGGTGAGGGGTGTGCATAAGGGGCGAGCAGAGTGGGCCGTGTCCAGGAGCCTCCTGGGCCTACAGCTCTGTGCATGTACTCTTCTCCATGCGACGGACACACCGTCATTCTGGGCTTGCACATGTCTTTGGTTTGGGGATAGTATACCTTTCCCTTCAAAAGGAGGCATTAATGCCTGGTAGAAATTGAAGTTTAACATTGGGCTCTGTTTGTACCTGGTTCTAGAAAGCGTATTCTCATGACCCTTCCTCTTCTTGGTGACTTGCCTCTGGCCTAGCCCAGCCAAGCCACCCTTTTCCTTTCTGTGCAGACAAAGGAGAGCTGTTTGTGTGAGGCAAGCACATCCGAGGGTGCCTGGGAATCGGTTGCCTGGAAGACCGGTATTTGCCATGGAGCGTAAGGCTGGACTGGACGGGCGTGAGTGCGTGCCCACAGAGCAGACTACCTGATGTGGCAGCAGCGTCCAGTGTGCGGCTGGGCCAGGACCAGTTCCCTGGGCACTGCTTCCCCTCCCAGGTCCCAGCTGGCCTCCTCCTGCCCCAGCGCACCCTCTGCCAGGGCATCAGGAGAGAGCGCGTAGTGGTGAGGAGCCAGAGCGAGCGCCCAGCAGCGGCTTCTCAGGCTGCAGGCTCCCTGGCGCTGCGCTCCTTCCTGGGGCTGTGAGTGAGCAGCCTGTGCAAGCAGGGGGCAGCCTGACCAAGGGTTCCAGTCCCCCTGTGCCCTGGAAGAGGCCCTGTCAGAGGCTGTCCACGGGCACGTGGAGCAGAGAAACAGAGGCCCCCCGGGGCCTCAGAGAGGCAGAAGCTACAGGCCAGGCTCCACAAGGCCCAGAGGGGCTCCCAAGGGGGAAAGATTTGAAATGACAAAGCTGGCGTGCCAGGAGCTGTTTGCAGAGGCCCGTTTGGAGGAATGTTTTACATGCATTTAAAAGAAAGCAGGATATTTAATATTTAGAGTGCCTTACCACAGCCACCAAAGTGAAAAATAATGTTTTTCATACCGGGGAGAATGCAATTAGACCAAAAGGCTCATTTCAGTGTTAAAGTGTTCTTTCTTAAATTGTAGTTTATATTACTGTTTACTAAATCAGTTCTTCTAAACAAAGCTATTGATGTTTTTGAACACGGAACATACGTACTTGGTACAAAGTGTCTTATGAAAACTAAGTCTCCCGTCTCTTGTCCCAGAGGCACCACCGGTTCTGGTTCTCATGTTGCCTCCAGAGACAGACTGCGGAGAGAGCGTGTGTGTGCCTGCGCGCGACCGTATGCACGCACAGGCCTAAGTATTTCCTTTGAAGGCTGGATTCTAATAATGTCTTTTGAAATTGTGAGAAGCATTTTTAAAAAACACTTGTAAAAATGCAAAAAAAAATGTATAATTTAAATACAATAAGGATTTATCTTTCAAAAACCCACTGCAGAGTGTTTCGAGGCACTTTGGTGTTTCAGGGGCTGTTTCCATCGGGCCTTCCCTCTGCCGCTGGCTCTGTTGGTTCCCTGTGACCTCGGCAGGCCCACAGACACAGAAACTGTTTCCACCATTAGCTTCGTTGCTATAATTTATCCTTTTTTTCCCTGCGAAAAGTCTGTCTGCAGGCTCCGGGCTCCTGTCAGTTCAGCGAGTGTGTGAGGACACCCTGAATGCAGTGACCATGGGCCACTCCGACGTGTCTTCTGGCTGTCCTGACTTCTTACACTCAGGCTCTGTCCTTCTGCATGTATTGGGGTCTGTAGAGGAGGCCAGTGCACAGCCCGAGTGGCAGGTGTGGCCTGAGAAGGTGGAGGGACTCTCATCACACGGTGGCCACCATTATCTCCCTCAGTGGATAGCCGTTCCCAGGGGCATAGGTCTCAGTCTTCTGTTCCCTGAGCACCCGCCAGGTGTACATGCTGCCAGTCCATGATGATTTCTGGCGGGGACGGGGGTCTCTTGCTGGCACACAGACCCTGACATCAGTGAATCCAAAACACTTGGCCTGCCATTCTCGTCAGGTCCACCCCTGACTCACTCAGGAGAGTCTTGTCCTGATCATGCTTGTTTCTTGAATATGTAGTTGGCTCGCATTTTCACGAGGTCAGGAAACACCTACTGTGCACTCACTGTGTTCATGTGACACAGTCAGACGCTGAGAACCACGCGGCAGGAAGAGTGCTCTGACTTGGCACAGCGGGTGACAATCTCGCTGAGCACCTGGCACAGGGTAGACACTCGGGCTGCGTTTCTGAAGATCCACACTGTTCTCTCTCCTCATGGGCAGCCCTGGTCAGGTCCCAGCACCTCCTGACCAGCAGCAGAGTTACTCACAACTCTGAGGGCCGTTCTCCCCGCAGGGGCAGCATGGGAGCTGCTCATTGCCTCGGCCTAACCATGCAGCCTGACCTTCCCAGAGACCACTTCAGATGGCCTTGGGGGTGGCCCCCAGCACTGGGGTGGCTCTGTGAGGTCTCCATTCTCCTGGGGCCTGCCCTGCCCCAGGATTGAGCCCCAGGAATGTATCCCCTCCCCCAAGGAGCCCACACTTGCCTTTCTCTCTCCCAGGGTGCATCACCCAGCTACCCTCAGACGCTCATGCTGTGGCGACCAAGAAACCCAACCTTTCTTCCACACCAACCTTGATATTTCTCATGGAACAGCCCAGATTGAGCTTGAGCTGGAGACAGTGCTTGGAGTCCCTCTTGCTGTGATTTTCTCGGGGCCACACTGAGGGCATGCTGAGCAGTCAAGTTTAAAAGGAAAAATCCCGAGAGTGTGGTCACCTCCTCGAACCAGGAGTCCATTGTCTTGCTAGGGAGGCAATCAGGTGGGATGTAGCTGGTGTGGGGGTTGCCCATGAGGAGCGGAGAGACTTGGTCTTGCTGTCGCTCTGGTAGGGTGGTGCCAGCTGAATTGCCAGAGAAAAGCACAGGAATCTGTGCCCATCAGAAAAATAGCCCTTGTGAGTCCACCCTCAGAGACGGAAACTGAACAGGCTCAGGCTCATGACCGGAAGCTGTTCTACAGCTAAGTCATCCACCCTCATTACAGCGGGAGAACACTGAAGATGAAGCAAAGGCCTGATAGGGTCCCTGTTCCTGTCTGACTGTACGCCAGGAGCTGCCAGGTGCAGGGGATGCAGTGGTGAGAAGGACGCGTTCATTCCAGCTGGCGCATCTGGGTGCAGGCTGCCTCTAATGAGTCTGCCCTCAAACTAGGAAATCAAGATGAGGCCGCCTGCTCTGGGGGCCATGTTCATGAGGGGATTCCTTTGGGCAGATTCAATCCCTCACCCTGGGCCTCACAACCTTGCCTGTATGATAGAATCATCTGGGAGGTTACTGATTGATTGTTTTGATGTATGCGAATGATCCAAAAAAAATAAAACGCTGGGCCAATGTAAAACTCGTACATGATGTTCTGGCATTATTCATAATAACCAAAAAGTGGAACCACCCAAATGTCCACCAACTGTTGAATTCGGTACAAGTGTCTGTGTGAACGTGTTCTCAGTTTTCTCAAGTGTATACCTAAGGAGTGGGATCACTGGTGCCTTCATTTAATTTTTTAAGTTTGGACACTTTTACCACGTATTTCATGACACGCTCAGTGATCTTGAGTCCAAGACACCGAGTATTAATTGCCCTGAAAACAACGCGGGGCTGTTCCCTACGGAATCCTCAGAGGCTCTGCCTGCACTCCGAGGTTCTCCCGGGACAACAGGACCCTCCCGGTGCCGCATGCTCATCAGGGTGAGAGATGGGCCTGGGTCTCGCTGACGCTGCACAGCTTCCCGCTGGATCAGCTCAGGTCCAGAGCTCCTGGAAAAACAGCTCAAATGAGATGCTCCCCCACCAACATTTGCGAGGTGGGAGCTCCCGGTTCTTGCATCCGTCCTCATCCTCCTTCTCTGTGCTGCCTCCACCATGTTGATAGGGACTTCCTTTAACCCGCAAGAGTGTCAGAATAACTCACATTCTTTCTTGGCCATCCTTCACGCCCAGCATCCATTCCTGTTGCTTTTTCTACCACATCGATATTTTTAAAACATTGACATGTGAGTCACATGATGTAGGACCATTTTAAAGTGTACAATTAAGTGGTTTTAGCGTATTGTCTATGTGGTGCAACCACCCCCACGATCTCATCCCGCACATTCCCTTTGGAGAGCTCGTTTTGACCATCATGAGCCCCCTGCTCCCCCAGAGGAATATCACATGATAAACCCGGGGGGCCATGTGACCACAGTTGCTGCTGTTCTGTGGCCCAGTTCTTTACATTACCTTTTGAGAGAGGGTGGGGGACGTTTTACACCGATATTTTATCCAAGAGAAACTGAATCAGACACTTGGGGGTGGAGTCCTGGCATGGGTAACCCCCGTGGGGGTCTGAATGTGAGCAGTGGTGAGAACCTGCCACAAGCAGCCAGAGCTGCTCCAGGAGGAATTATGCCCTGGTTAGGCGAGAGGCACAGTCATGGTTCTGAGGGCTGGCTGGACATCTGCTGGTCCCCTGATACTCCGCTGCCCCCACCACCCCAACTCTGCACAGGGACGACTCTAGAACCAGCCAGGGGCCTCCTCCTGAGAACTGAGGCCAGGACCCTGGCAGTTCCCCTTTCCTGCTCCTATCAGCCCTCTTCATAACCAAGACTCCCACTCAGATGCTAAGTTGGGTCCCCAGCGTGGAAGTCCTCAGTGGCTCCCCATGGCCTATAGGAGGGTGAGGCCCCTGGCGGACCTGATCACCCACCTTCCATTTCAGCCTCATCCCCTACCTGCCGCATCAACTCCTCCCTCACCCGCCGCACTCGTCCATTCCAGCCAAGGTTCCCTCTGGCCCTCTCCGCCTTTGCTCCTCCCTCTGCTGGGTCCCCATCTTACCAAGCTCAACCCTAATGTCCTGGTTTCTTGGTCTGCCCCCTACTACTGGACAGTGGTCATTCCCTCCCCCTGGGCACAGCACACCCTTGTGGTCTAGCCTGGCCTTGCACTCCTTGGAATAGCTCCTTTCCCTGTCTTCTCACCTCCTAGAGAGACGCAGGTCCAGGGGCCACAGCCTGTTCCTCGGGGTCCCCAGCAACTGGCACAAGGTCCAGCACCGCCCGAGTGACAGTGACTGTGAGTGAGTGGTGGGAAAGGGAGATCGGGCCCTGGAGGTCTTTGTAACTTTTGAGATTTTGGGGGAAATCAAGAGTCCCCGTGGATGTCCCAGCTCCAATGGGGTCTCTGAAGGAATGAGGGGGGCGTAGTCTGAAGACCCCAGAAAGGAAAGCATTCACAGCATCCAGAACTTTCTTGGGCTCAGGGTAGTGAGTGAACTTCATCCTCATTGTCACTCCCTTCAATCCCCAGGTCAGCTTTTCCTGCGAGCAGGGGTGAGACAGGTGGGAATGGAGGTTGGTGGGGTTCAGTGCAAGCTCAGGTCTTCAGCACTGCCTTGGTCACACCGGCCCTCTATGGAAAACGTCAGAGAGGGGCAGTGAAGGGTGTCCAAGGTCCAAGACCTCTGTCCTGCCTGGGCATCCCCCATGCCTACCTGTCAAAAGGGCAGGAACCAAATGCCAGAGCCCTTGTGGGAGGGACGCTGGGCACAAAGCCCTCCCTCGTGCCCCTAGGGTATCTTGTCAGGAGACATCAGCTCCTGCGCTTCTAGCACCAAGGACCTTCCTGGTGGTGTGACATCCACAACAGGGCTCCAGGCTTGTGCCAGAGGCCTTGTGGCCCGGAATCCAGCCCCGGATCCTCCCCATGCACCAGCAAGGCCCTGTTCTGCTCCGCAGGCCCCCTCACCCCCAAGCCTGCCTCTGCCAGAGGTTTGGGAGGAATGATGGGCACAGTAGCCGGTCTCCAAGATGACCCCAATGACCTTGCCCTCTTGGTTTCACACCCTTGTGTGTTCTCCTCCTGTGTCAAATCAGAGCGGGGCTATATGGTGACAGAGTATGGTGGAGGCAGAGGCGTGTGAATTCTGAGGCTCGGGGCCAAAAAACCATTTTGGTTCCTACACTGGTCCTTGAATCCCTTGCCCTGGGGGAATCCGGGCACCGTATTGTGAGGACACTCAATCAGCCCCATGGGGAGACCCATGTGGAGAGGAACAGGCTCCCTGCAAACAGCTGAGCCCAACTTGCCAGCCCTGTGAATAAACCACCTGGGAAGTAGATCCTCCCTTCCCAGCCAGGACTTCAGATGATTGCAGCCTCCCGAGGGACCCTGAGTGGACTGCTCAAACTGCTCCCGAATTCCTAACCCACAGAAACCGTGACACGTAAACAATCATTTTAATCCATTGCATTTGGGGCAACTCGTTACTCTGCATCAGGTAACTAATAAAGCCCCTCTCGCTCTGGGGATGTGTCCTCTCTCAGCCACTGGGTGTGGACGGGGAGGTTGTTCTGCCTTCCTCTCAGCCCCTGGCCATGTTCCCCGACCATGGAATGGAGAAGGAAAGAGATGAGATGTGGCCCTGGAGCAGCACAAAATCAGACGCCCTCAGCCAACATGATATTTTTCTCCGTTTTAATTAATACTTTACAAAGTACAAAATACATTGCATTTTTGGAGGAACAGTTGGTATTTGTTTCTCTCCATCACACAGTACATGAATCTTGAGGGTCTCGTGTTTCTTCAAGAAAGAAAGAAATCGTGAGTGTCCCCACCAGGGTGTAAGGCTGCCCACTTCTCCCCTCTCCAGACCTTGGGACAGATGTAAGTGCCACTGCTACTGCTGGTGACCTTGGGCAGGCCGGGTGTGGGCCAGACCCCCGAAGACGAGGTCCTGGGCAGGGCAAGGCCACCCAGAATACCATTGTACCCCCAACATCCACTCACCCCATCTCAGGGTAATGGAAATGATCTTTGCATAGAGGAGGAGGTTGGCTTGGAATTTTGTTTGTTACCGCCTGACCCCAGCTTTGGAGCCAACCCTGCCCAGTACTCTAGAACATTTCCTGAATAGGTAAACTGAGGCAGGGAACAGGGAAATTCACTGGGCTTGGCCTGTGACTTGGGACATGAATTTGGCCTATGTTTCATCCCCCCTTTCCGCCCCCTCTCCAACTTGCTGGACCCTCATCAGGGACGAGCCCCAGTAGGCGAGGGGGCACCAGCACCCAAAACCTCTCCCTGTGAACAATGTCCTCAAGGACTGGATGCTTCTGAAGTGCCGGCTCAGCAGGTCTAGCCCCTTTGGGCTGCATGGACTGCCAGGCCTCGCGCTGCACAGCAGAGCCCCTGCTGGAGACACCTCTGCCCCCTCCACAGAGCAGATTTACACAGTCAAGTGGGCTGGGGCTGTCCTGCATGCAAGGCCTGCCACACCCCCATCAACTCCACATGTGGCCTCTGGGTAAGAATGCTACTGAGGCCTCAAAATACAGGATGAGCCAGTCCCTCAGCTAGGATTTGGGCTCTGCACACGTTGCTGGCACACACCCTATTGTGGATGACACAGCACATGCTCACACTTACATGTGTGTGTATGAACACACGTTTGCCGTGTACAGAACACTGTCCTGCCCCCAGGGCAAGGTCCACCTTGCACTCCTGACTCTCACAGCCTCCCACCTCCTTGAAGCAAGAGCCACAAACTCCCTCACCACCAGGCTGCCCACAGACGCCAGGGGCCGGGCCGCAGGCTCCTACCTCCCATCCAGCCGCTCCTGGTGCCGCCTGCCTCAAGGCCAGAAGCTGCCTCAGCCACCAGCTACTGCCTTTACCTTCCCAAGAGAGCAGGCGTCATAGGAGGGGTGGACATCAAAGCTGAAAGTATGGAAAGGGGATGAGAGACAGGTAAGCTTGTCCTTTTGCTGCCTCTAATTTGAAAATGAAAGAAAGAAAAGAGCCAGATGAGCTCTGAGAGGTAGGGAAAGGTCTCTCCTACAGCAGGGCTCCACTCCCCTCAGGACAGCCCCGCCACTCTTCCCAAGCCTGCCCTCTGCTGGGCCGACCACCGTCCACCACCCTAGTTTCTCCCCTCCCAGGAGGTCTCTGTGAATGGAGGGCTGCTGCCCCTCCCTCAACACGGTATCCAGGAACCTGAAAGGCCAAAGCTCATGTCTTTCCACTGCTGGGAGACTCCATCATCCTCCCCCAGGCTCTTCTAACTAAGCCAATCACCAACTCCATTTCTCAGTGGATGTGACAGCAGTGACTGGCTGCTCCCTGCCCTGGCTTACAGTGGGCACACATATATTGGGGGTATTTTCTTCCTAACCCTTCCCAGTGTTCACTCAGAGAGTGGCATCAAAAATTTCTCAGTCCCAGGGCTGGAGTGCTCTGTTATCATATGGGAGCTCCTCAAGGTTCCCTCTCTTAGCCGGGGTTGGCAAGGGCCCTAGTTGTCCCCACCTCCAGATCCAGAAGCTCAGAGAGGTGGACCAGGGTAGCTGTGAGACTCCTAAAACTCTTCCTGGGAAATACTGCCAGGAGGGGTTGGTGGTGGGTGAACAGGTTCATATTCAATGATCAGGCAACTGGTGCCTTGGCATGGGGTGGGGGCCTGGCCCTTCCTATCTCCCCAGAGCCTTCTCTCCTGACCTCCATAGCCTCCTCTGTCACCAAAAAGGGCCAGGCTCCACCAGAGCGTGCATCATCTTCTGGACACCACACTGGTCTCTGAGGCCATGGTGACTGGTGGGGGGAGGTCACAGTGGGCAGCTCTGAGTCACCTGGCTCCCTCCCTTCCCTCCAGGGGTCTGTGGCCTGGGGTTGGTGGGAGGGGGAGAATGCTGGTGCTTGGGGGGCTCTGGACCCTCTGAATCTTTGGGAGTTAGTTCTGCACACCTCTCCATCTTGGATGAGTGCCCTGGGCTGAGGACAGTGGCATGGGTAACACCTCTTGGGGGCTTTGGAGACGCCCATGGAGGAAGGAGGTGCAGAGTTGGCACTGTCCATCTCTCTCCTGGGTCAGGACTGAGGTCTGAGGGAGAAAGATGTTTCTTGGGAACCAGGGGAACCAATGCCAAAGGTTGAGCCAGAGCAGATTTTTCTACTTGGTGGGGGAGGGAAAGGGGTGGTCAGGGCTCCCCTTGCCCCTCACTCTCCTCTCCTGGAGCTCTCACCACTCTGGATGGGGCAGGGAGGAGCGAGGGTGGTGTAGAGGGTTTGAGCTTTTCTCACCAGGGGGAGGCACGGAGGCAAAGACACACACGGGAGTCCAGGTGGTGGATCTGAGTGCCCACTCACCCTGCCTTTTGGTAGCCTGGCCCAGGAGCCCCATTTCCCTCCTGCGCCACCTGCCTCCCCAGTCAGTGCCCAGAGATCCTCAGCCCCCATGGGGCATCATCCTCAGGTCTCCCTGAGCCATTGGCTGCCCTTAGCACCCACCTTCACCTTCAGCCGTTGGGAAATGTGGCCCCCAGCTCTTCTGCTGGGGCATGGGGTCAAGGATCATGCAAGACGGCAGTGCCCAGCATGGGTTTTCTCTGAACTTTTCTCTGCATGACTGGCCTCTATTTTCAGGTGTGGATTTCTGGTGCTCATCACCCCTGGTACCCCCAGGGACTGCCCTCTTTTATGTCACACAGTGGACGTGAGCTCCACGTGAGCAGGGACCACATCAGGTTGTGCTCCCTGGTGAAGTCACAGTGCTTGGTACACAGCAAGGACTGGAGGATGTTGGCTGAATGATTGAATAAATGAACCAGTGAATGAACGAATGAGTGAATGAATGAGTAATGACTGAATGAATGAGTGTAGGAATGAATGAGAGAATGACTGAGTGAGTGATTGAAGGAATGAGAGAGTAAACGAAACAATGAGTGAATGGGTGAGTGAATGAAAACACAGAAGCAGGTGTGATCTAAACAGGAGCAGCCTTTGTTTCTTCCCCTCTAGACTCTGCCCATCTCATGGGCCCGGACCAGTCCCTGTCTCTCCTGGCCTCAGTTTCCCAACTGTCGCCTGAGAGCCTGCTCTTGGAACTGCATCAGCCAGCTCAGTGTGGACGCGGCTCGTGCTCTCCCCAGCGTGGGGGCGGTAGGGACGCACTCGGGGCGCACGGGCCTTCCTCCAATGGGCGGTCGCGGGTGGACCCGCGCGGGGCAGCCGGGCCTCACGTCCCCAGCCGGGCGCGCGCTCGGGGCCCACCCACAGCACATGCACGTGACCCCGCTCCTCCGCGCGCACGCACAACACCAACAGCTGCCACAGGGCTGGTCCCGAGGGCCCCCACTCCGCTGACTGCTCTGTTTCCCCCACATCGGGTGGGGCGTTGGAAGAGGCCCTGGATCCCGTGTGGGGCCGGGTCGTGGGCGCTGTGGGGTGGAGGACAGCGTGTGGGGACTCCTGTCTCCCCAGAACTCCCAGCCCCGCGTCTTGGTACAGCCGGCGCCCAGGGAGAGGTTTCAGAAGAGGCTGCGGCTCCTGGAGAGACTGGCCTCCGAGCCCGAGAGAGACCCGCCTTTGGTTCTGCCTCCGGGCTGCACGCGGGGGGACGATGAACCCTTTGCTCTGTGTCCCGGGCCTTTGTCACGGAGGCCTGCTTGTTCGTGTGTGCAGGGACAGCTGGAGACCTCCATCGCCTCGGTGAGGGAGATGGGCCCTGACCCCGCCAGCCTGCAGGTGAGAGAGCTGGTCCCAGTCCCCAGAGGCAGCACCGTCCCACCCACTGTGCCCGCCCGCTGTCTGGGCACCTGTGGGAGAGACGGGACCTGGTGGCAGGAGCACATCTGTCGCGAAGGTTGATGCTACTTGGCCGAGGAGACAAACGTGTTTCGGCTCATTGATGTTCATTCATGATGAGCTGATACATTTATTGTGGGTCGACTATGTGGACTGAGGGGTCAGGACTCCAGTCAATTTGTTCCAATCTCTGTGGGGATGAACTAAAAATGGCAACTTGCCCTAGAGTTTTCTCTTGTCCAGTAGCCTGTTTTGTTTCTGTGTCAGGGAAAGAACTAAAATGATCCTATAGGGCCGGCCCCGTGGCTCAGAGCTTGAGTGCGCGCGCTCCGCTACTGGCGGCTCGGGTTCGGATCCCGGGCGCGGCCCGACGCACCGCTTCTCGGACCATGCTGAGGCCGCGTCCCACATACAGCAACTAGAGGGATGTGCAGCTATGACATACAACTATCTGCTGGGGCTTTGGGGGAAAAATTTTTAAAAATTTAAAAAAAGGCAGCTTTCTTTGAAAATGTCTTAAGGATCAGCCCATTTCTGGCATAGAGAGGAGAGTTCTTCGTGGCTCCCCAATGAGAGAGTGCCCTGGACCAGAAGTCAGAGACACTCCCAGTGTGTCCTTGAACCCTCCCTGGGCGTCAGTTTCCTCATCTGTAAAATAGGGCTAGTGTGGAGGTCGTAAGTGGTTTCCAGAAGTTCTTGCAGCTCTGAGAGTGATGCCTTAAGCTACCAAATGTTCCTGAAGCCATGAAGGAGGGGTCACAAATGGTGTTGTTACCGCTTAACAGTCATAAGCTAGTAAATATAAAAATGAGAGGGGCCCAGCTCGCAGATGCATGATTCCAGTGACTCCTTCACACCTTGTGTGTCATGGAAAGTTCTCCTTTACACGCTCCCTGCGCAGGTCCTGCTCCTTACCTATTGCCAGAGTTCATCGTTGACCTTGGGCACTTTCATTGGTCTTTTGGGAGGATTTCTGTTCAACTTGATGAGTTCCTGAATATCGTACCCAGTGAATCACTCCCAATATTACTCATTAATTCCAAGTCCTATTTTTTAAAATCCCATCTCCAGCCCTATTCTGGGCAAGTTGTCTAAGCAAACCTCAGTGTCTTGGTCCAATTGAATTGTAGTGAAAATATCCCCGTGTACACTCATGTTTTCTCCCCTTTGATGTATTTCCCACATGGAATAGCTGCTTTGAAAATCAAAAGATAAAATTTCCTCTCTGTCCTCTGCCAGCTACCCTCCTGCCAAGAGAGACACTCTAAGCTGCACGTGCTTCACCTTGGGAAGATCAAGGCGTAAATTCAAGGTAAAATTTCATCAGTGTGAAGGTTAGGGTTAGGGCTGCTCGTGCCCATGCTGCTGGCTGGACCAAGTCTGCACCCCCTCCTCCAGTGGCCAACCCCTCCATCCATTCCTTCTGAGGACGTCTTTCCCCATTTCCCTGGGGGTGGGCTTTGTGAAGGTGGGTTTTGTGGGGTTGTGACCCATATCGTTTGGATGGGTTGGGTCTTGGTGTTATAGCAAGTGCCTAGTCCGGCTGCTCCTGGGACCAAGACACATCTCCAAGTTGAAACAAATTATCTTTCTCTGTATTTTCGTAAAACAGCTGTATTGAGATATCGCTCACATGCCGTGTAAGCCACCCATTTAAAGTGTACAAATCAATGGCTTGTAGTAGAGTCACAGAGTTGGGCAACCATCACCACAACAGTGGAACATTTTCATCACCTCAGAATGAAACCCTGGACCCATTAGCAGTCACTCCCCCTTCCCCCATCGCCACAGCCCTAGACAACCACTCCTCTACTTTTTCTCTCTCTCGATCTGTCTATTTTGGACCTCTTATATACACAGAATAGTACAATGTGTGTTCTTTTGTGATAGCTCCTTTAATATGTCATGTTTTCAAGGTTCATCCTTGATTGTAGTGTATCGGTAATTCTTTCTGTTTTGTGCCAAATGATTTTCCGTTGCATAGATATACTGTATTTTATTGATCCATTCATCGGTTGAGGGACATTGGAGTTGTCTCCACCTTTTGGCTATTATAATAATGATGCTATGAACATTCACGTACAAGCTTTCATGTTTTCATGTCTGTTGGGTACACACCTAGAGTGGAACTGCTGGGTCATATGAAAACTCTCTAAATTTTGAAGAATTGCTAGACTATTTTCCATCTTTATTCCTGCCAACAATGTATGAGGATCCCAGTTTCTACCTATCCTTGACAAGACGTCTTAATATCTATATTTTTAATTTACAACCATCCTAGTGGATGGGAAATGATACTTATTGATTGTGGTTTTGATTGCATTTTCTTCCTGGATAATGGTGTTGAACGTTTTTCATGTCTTTATTGGCCATTTGTATATCTTCTTTGGAGAAATATCTGCTCAGCTCCTTTCCCCATTTTTAAATTGGGTTATTAGTTTCTTTATTATTGAGTTGTAAGCATTCACTCTATCTTCTATTTGCAAGTAGCTTGTTATATATATGGTGAGCTGGTATTGTGTCCCATTCAGCAGGCTGTCTTCTCACTTTCTTGATACTGCCTTTTGATACACACAAATTTTTAATTTTGACGAAGTCCAATTTGTTTATTTTTTATTCATGTGTTTTTGATGTCCTATCTAAGAAATCATCACCTAACTCAAGGTCAAAAGTTATATTCCTAGGGCCGGCCCAGTGGCGCAAGCGGTTAAGTGCCCGTGCTCTGCTGCGGCAGCCCAGGGTTCGCTGGTTCGGATCCCGGGCGGGCACCGACGCACCGCTTGTTAAGCCATGCTGTGGCGGCGTCCCACATAAAGTAGAGGAAGATAATGGATGTTAGCCCAGGGCCAGTCTTCCTTAGCAAAAAAGAGGAGGATTGGCATTGGGTGTTAGCTCAGGGCTGGTCCTCCTCACAAAAAAAAATAAATAAAATAAAAGTTTTATTCCTGTTATGAGAGGTTCGGGGATTCGATCGGAGATGTAAAAGACACTTTCCACTCCAAACAAATGGACTGAAGGTATATTTTATTATATAGAGGATAGTAAAGGTGACAGTCTGCAAACAGATCAAATAGGTCAAATATTAAGAGGGAAAAAACATCAGCTCGATTGGAAAGGGAAAACACCCACATCGGCTGAAGAGAAATGACACAAATCAACCGGAAAGAGAAACACCAGGTTGACCGAAAAGAGAACACATCAAATCAATTACTTCATATCAAATCAATTACTTCATATCAAATCAATTACTTCATATCAAATCAGTTACTCACAACATCCACGCCCCACTGCCGGGAGAGCCCTGTCAATCGACGCGGCTGTGCAAGGATCACACGTCCTGGGCAAGGTGTCCCTTCCACAGGTGGAACTCTCACCAGGTCTCAGCTTCCTGCAGTTTATATAAGCAGTTACAGAGTTTACAGAGCAAGCATCTAGTGTTCCCATGCCCAAAACAGTTATCAGTGGCATACGTGCACTGAGCCCCTTGGCTAACGTCCCAGCCCAGTGGTTGTGTACGTGCATTGTTTTCTTTGGTTATCATCTTAGCCCGGCACAGATGGCCAGTCCATCCCGTGCTACCACGCTCCAAGAGCCTTGAACTCTTACAACTTGCAACTCCCTCCATGGGAGAAAGGCCAGTTCCCACCACACAGAAAGCAGCTTTGTATTTCTTTGTGTGCTGGTGGCTATAGGTCAATGGAGCGGCCAAACATGGCTGTACTCATGTCAAGACAATTCCCATGTGTTTTCTTGTAAGAGTTGTATAGTTTTGCCTCATATTTAGCTGTTGGATCTATTTTGAGTTCATTTTTGTAAGTACTGTAAGCAAGGAGTCCAACTTCTTTGCGTGTGAAAATCCAGTTGTTTCAATAACATTTGTGGACAACATTGTTCTTTCCCCATTGAATTGTCTTTTCACTCATCAAAAATCAATTGACTGTAAATATGTAGGTTGATTTCTGGACTCTCAATTCTATTCCATTGGTCTGTATGTCTATTTTTTATGACAGCACCACACTGTATTCATTATGGTAGCTTTGTAATAATTTTTGAAATTGGGAAGTGTGAATACTCCATCTTTGAACTTCTTTCTCAAGATTGTTTTGGCTCTTGTGGCTCCCTTGCATTTCCATATGAATTTTAGCCTTGGCTTGTCAGTTTCTGCAAAAACAGGCAGCTGGGAGTTTGCTTGGAATTCCACTGAATCTCTAGTTCTATTTGTGGAGTATTGCCACCTTAATAGTATCAAGTCTTCGCATACATGAAGATGAAATGTCTTTCCATTTATTTTGGTCTTCATTAATTGCTTCCAATAATGTTTTGTATCTTTCATTGTACAACTCTTGTACTTCTTATGATAAATTTATTTCTAATTATTTCATTGTTTTGGATGCTATTGTAAATTAACATATCTTCTTACTTTTATTGTCAGATTTTCCTTTGCTAGTATATAGAAATAAAATTGATATTTTAAAACTTGACATATGATATTATATTAGTTTCAGGCATATAACATAATGATTCTATATATGTATATATTACCAAAGATCAACACAATAAGTCTGGTTAACATCCATCACCTCACATAGTTACAGATATTTTTCTTGTTATCAGGACTTTTAAAATCTGTTCTCTTAGCATCTAACAGATGTACAATACACTATTGCTAACTATAGTCACCATGTTTTTTGTTACATTTCCAGGACTCATTTATTTTCTAAGTGGAAGTTTATACCTTTTGACCCCTTCATTCATTTGCCCAACCCCCACCCCCTGCCTCTGGCGACCACCAAGCTGTTCCCTGTATCTGTTAGCTCAGTTTTTGCTTTTTTTTTTAATTTTAGATTCGCCATTTAAGTGAGATCATATGGTATTTGTCTTTCTCTGTCTGACTTATTTCACTTAGCATAATGTCCGTCTATGTTGTTGCAAGTGGCAGGATTTCTTTCCTTTTTATGGCTGAATAAGATTCCGTTATATATATATATACTTACACCACATTTCTTTACCGGTTCATCCATCAAAGGACACTTAGGTTGCTTACCGTGTCTTCACTATTGTAAATAAATGCTGCAATGAACAGTGGGGTGCAGATATCTTTTTGTTAGTGTTTTTATTTCCTTTGGATAAATATTCATAAGTGGAATTGCTGGATCATATGGTAGTTCTATTTTTAATTTTTTGAGGAATCTGCATATTCTTTCTCATAGTGGCTGCATCAATTTATATTCCTATACAATGGATTTTTTAAATTAATCTTGTATCCAGCAGCTTTGCTAATCTCATTTCTTAGTTCCAATAGTTTTTCCATGTATTCTCTGTGATTTCCTCTATATGTGGTCACATCATTTGAGAATTGAGATAATTTTACTTCATCTCCTCCAATCTAGATACCTTTTACTTCATTTTCTTGCCTAATTGACCTGGCTAAAACCTCCAGCAAAATGTAGCATAGAATTGGCAAGAGTGGCCAATGCTCATCTTGTTCTTGACCTCAGGGGTGGCGTTTCCAGTCTTTCCCCACTGACTATGACGTCGGTGAGCTGTGGACTGTTCACAGATGCCCTGGACGAGGCTCAAGATATTCCCTTCTGTTTCTAGTTTCTTGAGTGTTTCTATCACGAAATGGTGTTGGATTTTGTCATATGGTTTTTCTGCACCTAGTGGATATTAGCTTTTGCAGCAGCTTTTAAACCATGAAATCGTCTTCCCTCCCCTCTTCCTCCATCTTTCTCCCTCACACAAACACACAGAACCTCTCTGGAGGCAAACCAGAACCCACATATTAAATACTTGCTGAAAGCCAGTCGAATGACTAGTCTAGACCTCTTGATCCCGTCATCCCTGCCCTGGCTGCTGTGTAACTGGGGGGTGGGCCCACTCCAAACAGGTGACGACAGATATTCACATACTCATGGTGATTCCGAGGATGGTGGCTCCCTCTGGATTGCGTTCTCCGTCGTGTTCTCTTCTCTTTACTGACTGTAGAGTGAAAATATTTAGCATGAAGGGAGAGGATTGTGCAGGAAAGAGCATATATCAAGTGTGTGTGCTGAAAGGTAACAATAAATAGGCAAAAAACTTGACTTCTTCAAGAAATGTGTTAAAGGAAATATGACATATTCTCTACAGACCTTCCTGGCATGGAAGCCCACATTCTGAAAATATGGTGTCTGGTTAATTTTCTGAGGCCTCGTGTATCACTTTTCTCTTGCAGGAGTCTGGGTGCTGACCCTGTTGTCGGCCGGCCTCACGAGGGTGAGATTTCTGTTCCACATTTTGCCCGGTTTCAAGTAAGAGGCCTTTGGGGTCATTTGCATGTCCTCAGCAGGAAAGCGTCAGCCACGCTTTCTCAGAATTACCAGGCAGTGCCGGCAGAGCCCGACATGCAGTACGAGGTCTGGATTGGACAGACACTTCGTCTGCAAACTTCCTATGGCACTGAGTTTCCGAAGCCCTTAAAGAACAGTGATTCTAAAGTGGAAAAAGGAAGGACAAAGGCATTTCAGCATTGTGTTTGTCAGAGTTCTCCAGAAAACAACCAACAGGATACATATGCACGTGCACACATACACACACACACACACACACACACACACACAGATGTGTGTATATGTATGTGTAGAGAGAGAGAGACTGATTCTAATATATTGGCTCATGTGCTCATGAGGGCTGGCAAGTCCAAAATCTGTAGACCAGGCTTGCAGACTAGAAACTCAGGCAGATGTCTAGATGCTGGAGTCTCGAGGCAGATTTTCTTCTTTGGGAAACCTCAGTGTTTGCTCTGAAGGCCCTCAGCTGATGAGGCCCACCCAAATTATTGACAGTAATCTCTTTTTCTTGAGGTCAACTAATTGTACGTGTTAACCACATCTACAGAATACCTTCACAGCAAGACACGATTAAATATCCAGTTTGATTAAACAGCTGCATACTATGGCCTGGTCGGGTTGACACACAAGACTAACCATCAGAGCCCACGCTCCCTCAACTTGGCGCCCACTCACATCTCCTTTAGCCGCATTTAATCTCCAAATAAGGACAGGAAGAAAGTCATTCTTCCCTCTAACATGGTACCCCTCTCCTGTGGACAACTCAAAACACAAATACTCTCCCCAAGGAGGATGCAAAGTTCTTGGGTGATGTGCACTCCTTTCCTTGATATCCTATGACTTAAATACTATCATGTGAAGTTAACTGTTATTGATACATCTAGTTACATATGATGTTCTGTGATAAGAAGATAAGGAACAGAAGAAAAAAATTTATTTGATACATGCACACTGTCTACAGTCTGGGAAGGCATCCTAGAAGGCTTCTTGGATCCTTGGGCTGGGGCTTCTCTGGAGGGCAGCGGGGTGTTTTCTGTTTTTGGAAAGGCACGTGAAAAGGCAGTCATGTTGCTGAACATTTGTCCTCTTGAAGCACCAGTGCCCGCTCTAAAACAAGCTTCAGAGCTAGTGCCAGCTCCACCACCAGCTCCACAGCTAGCACCGCCTTCAGTGTCAGACATCACACCAGCTCTAGTACCAAATCTTAAGTTCGAGCCATTTCTTGCCCATGCCCAAGAGCTAGATGTAGTACCAGCCACAGAGCTAGTGCCAACTCCAGAAAATGGTCAAAAGCTGGGGCCTGGTCCAAGACCAGCTCCAGCAGCAGCTCAAGAGCTTGAGTGTTCTCTGGAGCCAGCTCGAGCCAGGCTCCTGACTCAGAGCCATTTTCAGGACCAGCTTCAGCACCCAAGCCACTGCACGAACCAGTTCTATTACAAGCTCCAGAACTAGAGCCAGTGATAGGTCTATAGCCAGAGCTAGCCCGAACACCAGCTCTACCAACAGCTCTAGCACCAGAGTTGGGGCCAGCTCCATAGCTAGAGCTAACCCCAGCTCCCACAGTTGCACAAACTCCTGAGATAGAGCAAGCTCCACCTTCAGCTCCAGTGCTAGTTGCAGGGTCAGGGCCGGGGTTCTCTCATGAGCTAGAGCTGGCTTGAACACTAGCTGTAGCATCAACGCTGGAGATAGAGGCAGCTCTATCACCAACTCCTGTGCCAGTCCCAGTGATGGTTCTAGTGCTCACTTTAGAGTGAGAACCAGGTTGAAGCTAGTTTACAGCCAGTGCCAGGTTCCAAGGAAGAGCGAGCTCCAGCATCAGCTCTAACACTGGCTCCAGAGTTAGAGCCATTTCTGGCACCAGCTCGAGAGCTAGAGTCAGCACCAAGTTCAGAGGCAGAGCCTGCTCCAGCAACAGATCTAGTACCAGCTGCAGAGCTAGATCCCCCACAAGTGCTGGAGCAAGAGCTGGCTTGGGTACCAGTAGCAGACTTAGAGCCAATGCCAGCTCAAGAGAAAGAACCAGCTCTGGCAACAGCTCTAGCACCAACATCAGAGCTAGATCATGCTGTGCTACCAGCTCTACCACCGATTTCAGAGATGGAGGCAGCTCTATCACCAACCCCCCAGGCAGAGCCTGTGCTGCTCTAGTACCAGAATCTGCCCCAACACCAATTCCAGAGGTGGAGCCGGTGCCAGAGCTACAAACCAATCCACCACCAGTTTTAGCACCAGCTACAGAGCTAGAGCTAAGACTGGTTATACAACTAGAGCCACAAGAACCAGGTCTAGAATGAGAACCACAGTTAGAGCCACTTACAGCAATAACTCTACACCAGCTCCAGTGCAAGAGTTGGAGCCAGCTCAAGAGCATTATCAAACTGCAGAAGCAGGTCTAGATTATCTCTGGAGGTAGTTCCAGCTCCAGTGCCTTCCCCAGAGCTAGAGATACTGGCGGCTATAGAGATAGCGCAACTCTAACACAGGCTCTCGCATGAGCTGCTGAGATTGAACCAGCTCCAGCTTCAGCTCCAGTTCTAGAATCAGAGCCATGTTTTGAGCTAAAGCAAGCTCCAGCACCAGCTCTAGCACCAGCGAGAGAACTAGCCCATGACATCACCATGATGGGTGGGGCCAGGTGTTGGGCTGAGGGGTGGGACATTTTCTGCCAGACAGCTCACTCCCAAGTACCTTGATCACATCCACTGCCAGCTCCTCGTCCTCCCTCACTCCATGAGGTCCCAGACCCGGGGTCTCTGTGGCCCTGCTTTCCCAAAGAAGGCTCAAAGCTGACAAAGAGCCCTCTGGTGTTGGAAACTGGGGCCAGATCATTAAAAACAGTATACATTTTGACCCAGAAACTCCACGTCATGGATTCTGTCCTAAACAGAGATTTGTGGTTGCAGGTGTTCCCTTCAGCACGATTCAGAGAGTGAAAAACTGGAAATGGCCCCTGGTCCAAGCAGGGGGTCTTCATAAATTCTGATGCCAGGACAGAGAAAATACCAAGTGGAAGAGGATTGCCTGGCGGTGGCCATGCCTGGACAAATCAGGCTCTAGAAGAGCACACACCCTGGAATGCTCCGTTCCTGACACCCACAAGCGCACACACACATACGCACGCATGTGCACACACGTGCACACACTGTACAGACTTTCTGTGGGATGAAGTCCTGGGATCAGCACCGCCAACACAGGCGTGCCCCTGGGGGCTGTGATGGGTCCTGCAGGCTGGTCTCCAGAGAGGAGTGTCCTTTCACACTTGTCTCTAGGAGTCTGCTGGGGCCTCTGCTTCCTCACATTGTCACCAGGGCTGGTTGTCACCACACTGGAACCCTGCCCATCTGATGGGGCCCAGTGCCCTCTCCACAGTGTCTCCATGTACGCGTGTCCCCCTCGTGGAGCTCGAGCGTCTCTGACACATGCTGCCCCTGTGTATCACCTCTCATTGGCGTTGAGTGTGTTTGCTCTTTATCTCTTTTTAAAATACTGAATTTCAAGCATTTTTTGGAAGCGAGGGATGTGTAGCCTTTCCCTGGCCTTGGGTTATGGGGAATGCTTTCCGGTTTGTGGTTTGTCTTTCCAGCATTCTACCCTTGTCTTGTTTTTGTTTTGGCCACAGGCGTTTCATGCCTGGCTTCTGGCTCTGGTGTCCCACTTAGAACAGCAGTCTGTACCCCAAGATTATGCACATATTTACCGAAAGGGCTTTATTTGATACATCAAATCTAGAATCCACCTGGGATTTTCCTATCAAATTAGAGAAATTCTATTTCAAATAAAAACAGAAAAGGAAAACCTATAAGGCCCTGTGAAAATAAGAAGGCAGACACAAATGGCCAGTTATGGCATGATTTCACTTATAGGAAACATCCAGAATAGATTTAACAAAAAACAGTGACAGAAAACAGATTAGGGCTGGCCAGGGCCTGAGGGATAAATGGGGAGTGAGTGCTTTTAGAACAGGGTTTCCTTTTGGGGTGTGAAACTGTCTGAGCCCAGATAGCGGTGATGGATGCACAGCATTGTGAATGTACTTAATGCTCATAAAGTGTACAATTTAAAATGAGAAAACATAAATTTTAAAAAATCGAAACATTTAATTTAAATAATTATTAAGAACTAAACAATAAAGAAAAATCAAATAGAGCAACTAAGAAGGAAACAAACACATTAATGAGAGTAGGGAAGGAAATTTCTGGTGAGGGAGCAGTTTGAATGGGTGGTACAGGAGCTGCTGATGAGAGACATTGCAGAGCCAGCTCTCCCAGGCCAGATGGTTTGGCTTCAGGTGCCTCTTGGTCTCCTGCAGGACCCTCTTCAGGGGATGTGTCTCCCTGCTTGCATGGTGGGGCCTCAGTTGTCTCCTGGTCTCCTGCTGGAGCCTGTGCAGGGGATGGGTCTCCCTGCACGGAGGCTGGGGCCCCAGCTGCCTCCTGGTTTCCTGCAGGAGTTGGTGGTAATGATATTTGTCCGGGATGGATGATGGGTACTGAGGTAGCTCTGAGGCTTGTCCAACAGTCAGTGCAGACGTTCTCCCCACAGCTGCTGATGCAGTCTTGTGTCACAGCTGCTCATCCCTGGCGGTGAGGGATTGGATGTCCCCTTCTACCAGCTCCTCGCTGATCTCCTGCATGGAGCTCTGCAACGGCAGTGACCGGCAGCCGACCCAGAGGCATCCGAGCCCTGCCAGCTGCCCAGCTGTCCTTGTGCTGCTTCTGTCCTCGGGATCTAATTCTCCCAGATCAGGCACATACCTGTGTCTCCACAGAATTCCACCCCGGATGAAAGACATACACCTCAGGCAGAAGGGTGCCACTCTAGCACTCCACATCCCACCCAGCCGACCTTGACCTGGGCTGTGAACATGACCCACCAGGGTCATGTTAGAAGCCCACCAGGCTTCTAACACCTCAGCAACCTGCTCCTGCTCACGGTGGTCCACCCTCATGAAACCGCCCTTCCACACACACACATGGGGAGGGGATGTAGGGCTGCCCAGATGGGACCACAGTGCTGGTCTGGTCTGGATTGGCCTGCCCTAGGACTCCCTGTGTTACCTTTCTGTCCCTCCGGTTAAATGGCCACAATTGTCGGCCATGAGAAAGGAACCAGCATCTGCATTGCGGGTGGTCTTTGGGAGCTTTCCTGGGGCTCTGGTCCCTGACCATCGAGAAGAAGCAACTAAACACTTTGCTCCCACTAGACAAGTGCTAGACAAGTGAGCTGGCTTGGGGGCTGTCTCTAGGATGTGGGTGCCTAGTTACCAGGGTTCCAAGTACTCTTGGGCTCCATGAGGGTACTTCCTGGGGTCAACTTACCTAAGCTCCCTCCTCACACAAGACCTCCCTAAGGGCCCCCGGGGCTGCTGACTGCTCACTCTCCATCTCCACACCACGTCCAGACACAGTCACACCAACACAGTCCACCCCACAGCCTCTGGGGAGGTCTGAACGCAAGCAGGGCCCCAGCTTTGAGGACACAGAGTTGAATGCAGTCCCGCTCCTGCTTCTTGCCAGTGATGTCACCCTGGACAACCACGTGCCTCTCAGGGCCTCCTCAGTGTCCCCATCTGTGCAGTGGGGGTCATTCTAGCGTCTACTCCCTCGGGATGTCATCAGGTGCGATATAAGATATTTTATGTTTTCAAGTATATGTGGAAACCATTCTGGTTGGAACCTGATTTGGCCCGAAATGTATTTGAACCAAAGAAACCTGACTCGTGGCTTGTCAGACATGCATTGTCTGTGTGCTTTAATCATTACCCTAAAGTAAAGAATGTACTCTTTGAAGATAAAAAAGCATCCCTCCCTTCCTTTGATGTCAGCACCCTTTCAAGATAAGACTGAATGCCTCATTTACCCCAGCGCCGAGGCCATGGTGACTTGCTGTCTATGTGCTCATCAATAGCAAAATATCTCCTTGAATCCTTGAGAGAATGTGCACCTGTCATGCTTGATGTGTGTCTCTGTCTTTGGAAACAGGATGTAACTCTGCTGAAAAGCACTCTTCTTCACAGCGCTTTCTTCCCTTGCAAAGATGTGCTCCGGGCTAGAGTCCTCAAATGAAATTGGGCTCAAATAAAACTTTGTGCTACAGAACGATTATTGATTATTTGCGGCACCTTTTCCTGGCAACCACGAAGGGACTTCTGAGACACCCACATGAGACCAGGTGGAGCCTACTTTCAACCAACACTGGTACCACAGGGGACCGTTGCGTTCCACTACCCCTCCTCCCCTCGGCTTCACTGCACTTTTCAGGTGCTTTGGTGAGTTCTCCCGAAATCTGGACCTCCTTATTTAAGTTGACAGTCCTGACTTGTTATTCCAGCTGTTAAAACAGTCTGAAGACTTCAACATCTTAAGGGTGTGTTGGTACTCTTCCTAGGTAAGAGGAACCTGGGGGGGACATTTCCTAGGTGAGGGGAGCCAACAGGGAGACATTTCCTGGGTAAGAGGAACCAAGGGGGAAGTTTGGAGTGAATTGGGTTAGCTGACCTCTTTAATTTGGCTTTCAATTGAAAAAGAGACATGTTGATAAAGTCTGAACAAACTGACAGCAAAATGAGAGACTGAATTTTTTTCGTTCTGAAGAAAAGGGGCACTTGCTCTTTCCAGCCACAAGTTGTTCTCAGGTGACTGAGAACCTGGTGTAAGTGTCTGAGGACAATCTCCATGACATGTGGCAGTCCCATAGGGAACTCAGTCACCATCATTCACTTTAAATAATTAATGTCTTGTCGAGGGGCCCGCACACAAGGATTGTTCATCCAGTGCTCTGCACCCCTACGGTAGTTGTAGACTGCCCGCAGGAGAAGCTAAGACACGTGAGAGAGTGTTCATCACCTTTTAGGAAGTGACACTCACAAGCAGCACAGTTTTGACCAGCTACACTGTCCTTAGAAATTGTTCAGACTTGATATTAAAATGAAACTAAAAGAAAATGAGAAACCACACTTTCAAAGCCAACAATGCCAGATGGGCACCCACCCACTGGAACTCTGGCTGGCTCTGTGTACAATATGTATGGAGCCTTTACTTGCAAGAACTTAACCAAATGGGGATAGCTGTAATTGGCTGAATCTTTGGATCAGGATAACCTGGGATAATTTAAAATTATACTGGCCACTTTGGGGCTCCTTTGAGCTTCCGAAACTTGTCTTTTTGTGCACTAGATTTGAGAACCGTGGAACAGACAGATTAAATGCAATCTTTAATCTCTAAAGAGTTAAGCATGCCACCTTCCAGCACACCTGCTCGAAAACTAAAGGTTGCAGAAGTTGTAAATATTTAAAACAACAGCAAAATCTTGCTACGCTTGTATTGTGTCCTGAGAGCTTGGCTTAGTAACCATCAGGTTGGGCGCCCCAAAATATGGTCAGACAGAATTGCGGGTTGCACCCAATTTGCAGTCAGGTATGGTTGGACAGAAATATGGGTTGAACTCCATTTGTGGCTAGGGTCCTACAAAATGCCACCAGCTTCAAGGGTGTTACATTGGCCATTAGAAGGAATGATCTAATTAGATAAGATTGCTTAAGATGTGCACTTAAAAGCAAAGCCTTCAAAATTCCAAAAGAGCCCTACTGAAAGTTTGGTTGCAAAAAGCTAATAAAAATTAAGCTGTAAAAGTTACCTAAAAGTCTATTAAATTATGGCTTTACAGACACCCCCATAATCGACCTTCAAAGAAGGGCCCAGTATGAGCCCCTCTCAGAGTTAATGAGATCATGAGAGATTTTCTGGGAAACTTAACGTTATTCCCTTAATCAGTCAATGGGAAACTTAAATTAAAAATTAATAGAGTTGTTTAATACTGCCAAAAACACAGTTTGGATCCAACTATTCTTTTTTAAATTAGTGAGTTTTGTATTGTACCTGATTCATAGGAAACATTTAATGAAAACTATTTAAGGTGTCTGCTTGTGTCTGTCTGTGTATCTATGTATGTCTATGTGTACGCGTTATATATATGTGATATTTTTCTACCTCTGGATGATGTAATTTCTAAAAGAGCTCCACTAGTAGGCTTAAAGTAAGCATTTATATAAATTGTTTCTAAATGTAATGGAAACTAACCCAAATGTTTTTCAAGTTAACATGATATCATCTTTAGTAAATGAAAGCTTATTTAAGTTTGTTGGTTTGATGAAAATAAGCATGTTTTCAGTATTCTAAAAATTATATAAAATTCCTAAAAATCTGATATGTCCTGGTATAATTCTAGTCGTTATCTTAAAATGTGGCTTATAAAATAACCAAATTTCCTTGTAATTACATTATCATGTTAAGTCTTTTGCCATTGCCAGATCGTCATTATTTTACTCCAGTGGTTTTACAAATACATTTCATCTTCAGAGAAATTCGCAACAAGGCCTCTGACACTCCCAACATTTGACACACATGGAGAGAAAGCTTCTACAGTACGTTGGTTGTGTGATTTATCCTTTTTTCCTGTGAAAAGTCAGTGTTGGCAGGCTCCGGGCTCCTGTCACTTCAGCAAGTGTGTGAGGACACCCTGAATGCAGTGACCACGGGCCACTGTGACGTGTCACCTGGCCGTCATGTCTTCTTACACTCAGACTCTGTCATTCCACCTATATTGGGGAAGAAGCGAGGCCAGTGCAGAGCCCGAGTGGCAGGCACAGCCTGAGAAGGTGGAGGGACTCTTGTCACACGGTGGCCACCACCGTCTCCCTCAGTGGACAGTCGTTGCCAGGGGCCTGTGTCTCCGTCTTCCATCCCCTGAGCCCCCGCCGGACGTGCAGGCTGCCACTCCATGATGACTTCTGGAGAAGGGGCTCTTGCTAGTACACAGACCCTGACATCAGTGAATAAAAGACACTTGGCCTGCCGTTCTCGTCAGGTCCGCCCCTGACACACTCAGGAGAGTCCTGTCCTGACCACGCTTGTTTCTTGAATATGTGGTTGGCTCACATTTTCAGGAGGTCAGGAAACACCTACTGTGCACTCACTGTGTTCATGTGACAGTCAGACGCTGAGAACCACGCTGCAGGAAGAGTGCTCTGACTTGGCACAGCAGGTGACAGTCTCGTTGAGCACCTGGCACAGGGTAGACACTCAGGCTGCATTTCTGAAGATCCACACTGTTCTCTCACAGATTACGCTCAGGTCCCAGCACCTCCTGACCAGCAGCAGAGTTACTCACACCTTCTGAGGGTCATTCTCCCCGCAGGGGCTGCATGGGAGCTGCTCAGGTGCCTCGGCCTACCGTGCAGCCTGACGTTCCCACAGACCACTTCAGATGGCCTTGGCGGCCTCAGCACTGGGGTGGATCTGTGAGGCAGCCATTGTCCTGGGGCCTGTCCTGCCCCGTGGTTGAGCCCCAGGAATGTATCCCCTCCCCAAAGGATCCCACACTTGCCTTTCTCTCTCCCAGGGTGCATCACCCAGCTACCCTCAGACGCTCATGCTGTGGCGACCAAGAAACCCAGCCTTTCTTCCACACAAACCTTGATATTTCACACGGAGCAGCCCAGATTCAGCTTGAGCTGGAGACAGTGCTTGGAGTCCCTCTCGCTGTGCTTTTCTCAGGGGCCACACTGAGGGCATGCTGAGCAGTCAAGTTTAAAAAGAGTAATCCAGAGATTGTGGTCACCTTCTCAAACCAGGAGTCCATTGTCTTGCTAGGGAGGCAAACAGGTGGGATGTAGCTGGTGGGGGAGCTGCCCATGAGGAGCGGAGAGACTTGCTCTTGCTGTCGCTCTGGTAGGGTAGTGCCAGCTGAATTGCCAGAGAAGAGCACCGGAATCTGTGCCCATCAGAAAAATGCCATGTGTGCATCCACCCTCAGAGATGGAAAGTGAACAGGCTCAGGCTTGTGACCCGAAGCTGTTCCTCAGCTGCAGTCATCCACCTTCATTACAGCGAGAGAACACTGAAGATGAAGCAAAGGCCTGATTGAGTCCCTGTTCCTGACCGACTGTACGCCAGGAGCTGCCAGGTGCTGGGGATGTGGTGGTGAGAAGCATGCATTCATTCCAGCTGGCGCATTTCGGGGCTGGCTGCCTCTCATGAGTCTGGCCTCAAACTAGGAAATCAAGATGAGGTCACCTGCCCCCAGAGCAGCCGAAGGAGGCCGTGTTCATGAGGGGATTCCTTTGGGCAGATTCAACCCCCCCCCCTGAGCTTCTCAACCTTGCCTGTATGATAGAATCATCTGGGAGGTTACTGATTGATTGTTTTGATGTACCGTATTCAACATTTGGTGGACATTTGGCTGGTTCCACATTTTGGCTATTATGAATAATGCAAGAACTTCATGTATGAGTTTTACTTGGTCCAGCATTTTATTTTTTGGATCATTCGCATACAAGTGTCTGTGTGAACGTGTTCTCAGTGTTCTCGAGTGTATACCTAAGGAGTGAGATCACTGGTGCCTTCATTTAATTTTTTAAGTTTGGACACTTTTACCACGTAATTCATGACACGCTCGGTGACCCTGAGTCCAAGACACCGAGTATTGATTTCCCTGAAGACACCTCGGGCTATTACCTACAGGCTCCTCAGAGGCTCTGCCTGCTTCTCTGAGGTTCTCCCTGGACATCAGGACCCTCCCGGTGCCCCATGCTCATCAGGGTGGGAGATGGGCCTGGGTCTCGCTGATGCTGCACAGCTTCCCGCTGGGTCAGCTCAGGTCCAGAGCTCCTGGAAAAACAGCTCAAATGAGATGCTCCCCCATCAACCTTTGCGAGGTGGGAGCTCCGGTTTCTTGCCTCCGTCCTCTTCCTCCTTCTCTGTGCTGCCTCCACCATGTTGATAGGGACTTCCTTTAAGCCTCAAGAGTGTCAGAATAACTTACATTTTTTCTTGGCCATCCTTCACACCCAGCATCCATTCCTGTTGGTTTTTCTACCACATTGATATTTTTAAAACATTGACATGTGAGTCACATGATGTAAGACCATTTTAAAGTGTACAATTCAGTGGTTTTAGCGTATTGTCTATGTGGTGCAACCACCCCCATGATCTCATCCCACACATTCCCTTTGGAGAGCTCGTTTTCACCATCATGAGCCCCCGTCCCCGCAGTGGAATGTCACATGATAAAACCAGGGGGGCCATGTGACCACAGAAGCTGCTCTTTCCTCCTGTAGCCGAGTTCTTTATGTTACCTTTTGAAAGAGGGTGGGGGAGGTTTTAAACAGATAGTTCATCGACGAGAAACTGAATCAGATTCTTGGGGGTGGAGTCCTGGCATGGGTAACCCCCCCACGGATCTGAATGTGAGCTGCAGTGAGAACCTGCCAAGAACCAGCCAGAGCTGCTCCAGGAAGAATTATACCCTGGTTGGGCGTGGGGCAAATTCATGATTCTGAGGGTTGGCTGGATATCTGCTGGTCCCCTGCATGCGCCACTGCCCCCACCACCCCAACTCTGCACACAGAAGACACTTGAACCACCAGGGACCCCTCCTGAGAACTGAGGCCAGGACCCTGGCAGTGCCCCTTTCCTCCACCTATCGGCCCTCTTCATAACCCAGATCACCACTCAGATGCTAAGTTTGGTCCCCTGCGTGGAAGTCCTCAGTGGCTCCCCATGGCCTGTAGGAGGGTGAGGCCCCTGGCAGACCTGAGCACCCACCTTGCATTTCAGCCTCAACCCCTACCTGCCCCATCCACTCCTCCCTCACCCGCCGCACTCGTCCATTCCAGCCAAGGTTCCCTCTGGCCCTCTATGACTTTGCTCCTCCCTCTGCTGGGTCCCCATCTTACCAAGCTCAACCCTAATGTCCTGGCTTCTTGGTCTGCCCCCTACTACTGGACAGTGGTCATTCCCTCCCCCTGGGCACAGCACACCTTTGTGGTCTAGCCTGGCCCTGCACTCCCTGGAATAGATCCTTTCCCTGTCTTCTCACCTCCTAGAGAGACTCAGGTGTAGGGGCCACAGCAGGTTCCTCGGGGTCCCCAGCACCTGGCACAAGGTCCAGCACCGCCCGAGTGACAGTGACTGTGAATGAGTGGCGGGAAAGGGAGGTCGGGCTCTGGAGGCCTTTGTAACTTTTGAGATTTTGGGGGAAATCAAGAGTCCCCGTAGATGTCCTAGCTCCAAGGGGGTCTCTGAAGGAATGAGGGGGGGCGTAGTCTGAAGACCCCAGATGGGAAAGCATTCACAGAGTCCAGAACTTTCTTGGGCTCAGGGTGGTGAGAAAGCTTCAGCGCCATTGTCACTCCCTTCAATCACCAGGTCTGCTTTTCCTGCGGACAAGGGTGAGGCGGGTGAGGATGGAGGTTGGGGGGTTCAGTGCAGGCTCAGGCCTTCAGCGCTGCCCTGCTCACACCAGCCATCCGTGGGAAATGTCAGAGAGGGGCAGTGAAGGGTGTCCAAGGTCCAAGACCTCTGTCCTGCCTGGGCATCCCAAGTGCCTGCCTGCCAAAAGGGCAGGAACCAAATGCCAGAGCCCTTGTGGGAGGGACGCTGGGCATGGAGCCCTCCCTCGTGCCCCTAGAGTATCTTGTTGGGAGGCATCAGCTCCTGGGCTTCTAGCACCAAGGACCTTCCTGGGGGTGTGACATCCACAGCAGGGCTCCAGGCTTGTGCCAGAAGCCCTGTGGCCCGGGATCCAGCCCCTGATCCTCCCCCTGCCACCAGCAAGGCCCTGTCCTGCTCCGCAGGCCCCCTAACCCCCAGGCCCACCTCTGCCAGAGGTTTAGGAGGAATGGTGGGCACAGTAGACAGTCTCCAAGATGGCAGCAGTGACCTTGGCCTCTTGGTTTCACACCCTTGTGTGTTCTGCTTCTGTGTCAAATCAGAGCAGGGCTGTATGGTGACAGAGTATGGTGGAGGCAGAGGGGTGTGAATTCTGAGGTTCGGGGCCAAAAAACCATTTTGGCTCCTATACTGGCCCTTGAATCACTTGCCCTGGGGGAATCCGGGCACCGTATTGTGAGGACACTCAAGCAGCCCCATGGGGAGACCCATGTGGAGAGGAACAGACTCCCTGCAAACAGCTGAGCCCAACTTGCCAGCCCTGTGAATAAACCACCTGGGAAGTAGATCCTGCAGTCCCAGCCAGGACTTCAGATGATCGCAGCATCCTGAGGGACCCTGAGCCAGCTGCTCAAACTGCTCCTGAATTCCTGACCCACAGAAACCGTGACAGGTATACAATCAATTTAATCCATTGCATTTGGGACAACTTGTTACCCTGCATCAGGTAACTAATACAGCCCCTCTCGCTCTGGGGATGTGTCCTCTCTCAGATGCTGGGTGTGGACGGGAAGGTTGTTCTGCCTTCCTCCCAGCCCCTGGCCATGTTCCTCGACCATGGAATGGAGAAGGAAAGAGATGAGATGTGGTCCTGGAGCAGCACAAAATCAGATGCCCTCAGCCAACATGATATTTTTCTCCGTTTTAATTAATACTTTACAAAGTACAAAATACATTGTCTTTTTGGAGAAACAGTTTGTATTTGTTTCTCTCCATCACACAGTACATGAATCTTGAGGGTTTCATGTTTCTTCAAGAAAGAAAGAAATCGTGAGTGTCCCCACCAGGGTGTAAGGCTGCCCACTTCTCCCCTCTCCAGACCTTGGGACAGATGTAAGTGCCACTGCTACTGCTGGTGACCTAGGGCAGGCCAGGTGAGGGCCAGACCCCCGAAGATGAGGTCCTGGGCAGCGTAAGGCTCCGCAGAATCCCACTATACCCCCAACTTCCCCTCACCCCATCTCAGGATAACAGAAATGATCTTGGCATAGAGCAGGATCTTTTGTTTGTTACCCCCTGACCCCAGTTTTGGTGCCAACCCTGCTCAGTTCTTCCCTGGACCATTTCCTGAATAGCTAAACTGAGGCAGGGGACAGGGACACTCACTGGGCTTGGCCTGTGACTTGGGACATGAATTTGGCCTATTTTTCAAACCCCCTTCCCACCCCTTCTCCAACTTGCTGGACCCTCTCCAGGGACGATCCCCAGTAGGCGAGGGGGCACCAGCACCCAAAACCTCTCCCTGTGAACAGTATCCTCAGGACTGGACGCTTCTGAAGAGCCGGCTCAGCAGGTCTTGCCCCTTTGGGCTGCATGGACTGCCAGGCCTCGCGCTGCACAGCAGAGCCCCTGCTGGGGACACCTCTGCCCCCTCCACAGAGCAGATTTACACAGTCAAGTAGGCTGGGGCAGTCCTGCATGCAAGGCCTGCCACACCACCATCAACTCCATATGTGGCCCCCTGGTAAGAGTGCTACCGAGGCCTCAAAATACTGGATGAGTCAGTCCCTCAGCTAGGATTTGGGCTCTGCACACGTGTGCTCACACACACACTAATGTGGATGACATGGCACATGCTCACACCTAACATGTGTGTGTTAACACACGTGTGGCTGTCCACAGAACACTGTCCTGACCCGAGGGCAGGGGCCACCTGCACTCCTGACTCTCTCAGCCTCCCACCCTCTTGAAGCAAGAGCCACAAACTCCCTCATCACCAGGCTGCCCACAGACGCCAGGGGCCGGGCCGCAGGCTCCTACCTCCACTCCAGCCACTCCTGGTGCCGCCTGCCTCAAGGCCAGAGGCTGCCTCAGCCACCAGCCCCTGCCTTTACCTTCCCAAGAGAGCAGGCTTCATAGGAGGGGTGGACATCAAAGCTGAAAATATGGAAAGGGGATGAGAGACAGGTAAGCTTGTCCTTTTGCTGCCTCTAATTTGAAAATGAAAGAAAGAAAAGAACCAGATGAGCTCTGAGAGGTAGGAAGAGGTCTCTCTTTCAGCAGGGCTCCACTCCCCTCAGGACAGCCCCGCCACTCTTCCCAAGCCTGCCCTCTGCTGGGCCGATCACCATCCACCACCCTGGTTTCTCCCCTCCCAGGAGGCCTCTGTGAATGGAGGGCTGCTGTCCCTCCCTCAGCACAGTATCCAGGAACCTGAAAGGCCAAAGCTCATGTCTTTCCACTGCTGGGAGACTCCATCATCCTCCCCCAGGTTACACTCACGAAGCCACACCTACTTCATTTCTCCATGGATGTGACAGCAGTGGCTGGCTGCTCCCCGCCCTGGCATACAGTAGGCACAGATATATTGGGGGTATTTTCTTCCTACCCCTGCCCAGTGTCCACTCAGAGAGTGGCATCAAAAATTCCTCAGTCACGGGGCTGGAGTGCTCCGCTCTCATGTGGGTGCTCCCCAAGTCTCCTCTCTTCGTTGGGGCCGGCAAGGGCCCTAGTTGTCCCCACCTCCAGATCCAGAGGCTCAGATAGGCGGCCCAGGGTGGCCGTGGGACTCCTATACTTCTTCCAGGGAAATGCTGCCAGTTGGGTGGGCCAGTTCATCTTTGATTATCAGGCAAATGGTGCCTTGGCTTGGGGTGGGAGCCTGGCCCTTCCTATCTCCCCAGAGCCTTCTCTCCTGACCTCCATGGCCTCCTCTGTCCTCTCAGAGGGGACAAGCCCCACAAGACCAGTCATCTTCTTCTGGACACTACACTGGTCCCCGAGGCCGTGTTGCCTGGTGTGGGAGGCCACAGTGGGCAGCTCTGGGTCACCAGGCTCCCTCCTTCTCAAGGGGCCTGTGGCCTAGAGTTGGTGGGAGGGGGAGAATGCTGGTTCTTGAGGGGCTCTGGACCCCCTGAATCTTGTGGAGGAGAGTTCTACATGCCTCTCCAGCTCAGATGTGTGCCCTGGGCTGAGGACAGTGGCATGGGCAACACCTGCTTGGCGGCTTTGGAGAGCCCCGTGGAGTAAGGAGGTGCAGAGGTGGCACTGCCCGTCTCTAATGGATTAGCGTTGGGGGCTGAGGGAGAAAGGGGTTTCTTGGGAACCAGGGGAGGCCATGCTGACGGTTGAGCCAGAGCACATTTTTCTAATTGGGGGTGAGGGACAAGGGGTGGTCAGGGCTCCCTCGTCCCTCACTCTCCCCTCCTTGAGCTCTTATCACTCTGGAATGTACAGGGATGGTGCAGGGACGAGCGAGGCGTGAGGGTTGTGCAGAGGGTCTGAGCTTTCTTCACCAGGGAGAAGCACAGAGGCAAAGACACACCCGGGAGCCCAGGTGGGGGCTCCAGTCACTGGCCCACCCCGCCTCTCGGCAGCCGGACACAGGAACACCATTGCCCTCCCATGCACGTGTCTGTCCAGCCATGGCCCAGAGATGCTCAACACCAACAGGACACACTCCTCAGGCCTCCCTGAGCCATTGGCTGCCCTCACTGCCTTTGCCTTCAGCCAGTAGGAAATGTGGCCATGGGCTCTTCCACTGGGGAGTGAGGGCAAAGGTCATGCAAGATGGCGGTGCCCAGGAGAACTGAGGCATGAAGTAGAGAATGGCACTGGCAGTCCTGGCATTTTGCTGATGTGGGATTTCCACCCCTGCGCAGATGGCTGAGCTTGCCAGATGCAGGTCCCCTTGTCAGCCCAGCAGAGTGAAGGAGAACAGCCTCAGATCACTGATGGTCCAGCTCAGGGCTGCCCCAGGTGTCCTGCACCAAGCACAGAGCAGAAGGGACTGGGGACCTCCCTAACCACCACCCAGATGAGAAATCTCCGGGAAAACCTTGGCCCTGAGTCTCAGAACTCCCTGGTCCCATGAATGGCCCAGAGTAGAGTTCACAGGGCTGTGGGGAGGACAGGATAGGGGCTCAAGGTGGGCGCTGGTATTTTAGATGAGTGGGAAGGCATGAATTTTACCACATTTTATCCTTAGGAGAGTTGGAGGAGCAGGTGCAGTCGTGTCTACATATCTGCCCTCCCTGCGTTGATTCTACTCATCTTGACAACTACCGCTGCACTGCCTGCTCCACGTGCACTGATCTCATTCAACGGCACAGAATCCCCACCCTGGGAGCAGCATTGTCCCCATGTCATATGGGGAATTGGAGGTGCAAAAAGTGTCACCAATGCCCTCCTTCAGCTAGCAAGTACACCTGGTGTGGAACTGACGGTAAGGAAAAGTGTTCCTGGAGTTTCTACCTGCTGAGTTTGGCCGGGTTCTCACACTGCCCTGGGCGGCACCGTGTCTCCCGAGTTTTGGGAAATGTGTGGAGGCTCTTTGGGCTGTGCCAGTGAACGGGGGAGACCACTGTCATTTAAGGAGGCAGAACATGCCACAGACTGAAGAATTGTCGCCACCCCCAACCCACACCCAGGGTGCCCAGGTAAGAACCCCTGGGAAAACTGGGGAAGGACATTCTAGCTCTGGCCTCGCTTGGTCACTGGGGATAAAGAAGGTGCTCCTAATCAGCACAGGGGGCTGGTCCCTGAGGGCATGGGCACTCTGCACTTGGAGCATATTAATAAAGACTTTGAAACACTTAGAACCCCAGGGTGTTCTGATCCTTTCACCTTCTGTAAGGAAGGATCCCCTTGGCCTTGGAGCTGGGTTGAAGGCCACAGGGCCAGGGGCCTTGTGTGACCTTGAGGGAGACTCTTGTCAAGGGCAGCCCTGGGAAGTTTCCTTGAGCCCCACTGACCCCACTGTGCTCCTCAGCATCTCTCAGACATAGCCCTGCCCCTTGGCCAACCCTTGGTTCCTTTGCTGGGACTCCCTCCCAGGCCCCTGCTCTACTTTGCCCCAGCCCCTGTCCAGCCTCCCACCACCACTCTCCAACTGAGCTACCAACCCTCCTCGGTCCTGCCCACCTGTGACCAAGATCACAAACTAGGTCCTGCTGGTCAGTCAGAGGCCACCACTCAGCTGGGTTTCACCCTGATGGGGGCCACCTGCAGCAGGAGCCCCACACTGGTGGGGCCTGATGGACACCAGAAAGGCTCTGGGGAAGGAGACCCTGGGCCAAGCAGGGTCAGGGCTGCCTGCACTGCCCACTGTTCTCCCTCCAGCCCTCCTGGGGCCAGGAGGGATAGGGGTGCACAATCTCATCTCTCCACCTTTTGTTGTGACTCACAATTGCTGCTGGTTTTCTCCTGGTGAAGTGAATGTGCTTTTAAAAAATGTGAGAAATTGAGAAAGGTGTAAAGAAGAAATTAATAATCGCTGCTAATCCCTGCCCGTGTAACTGGGCAAAGGCTCCTTCTGCTTGCTGCAACCTTGAAGCCAATCAATCACAAGATGAGTCGGTGGTGAGGAAAGGGAATTACTCGATTAGCTAGCAAAGTTGGAAGATGATGGACTCATGTCCCAGAGACCATCTTAAACAAGCACATAATCTGAGGCAGTTCTGTAGGGACTAGTGGGCTGTGAAGGGGGCTCAGGAACATTGACCATCTGGCATCGGAGACTGGAGACATCACACCAGGTCTTTCAGTTGTCATCGATGATGGATGCCGGTATAGATGATCTTCCTGAGGAGGTCGTCATGTTCCTAAGAAATTCAAAAGAATAAAGTTATCATCTATCACTCTTGGGATGTACGTGTGTCAGCCAGGATTATTTCCCAGACCTGTTTATCTCCTAGGCTAAGTGCAAGGTAAAACACACAGAGCTTGAGTGAGCTAGTCAGAGGTTACTCTAAGTTACAACACGGCTTCCCTCGAGTCAACTTGCTCTAGGCCAGTATCACCCACGGGTAACATTTGGCAAATTTTCTCCCAGGCCCTGCTGCATTTGTGCTTTCACTTCTTGTTTTCCTCATTCACATTAATTCGTAAGCATTTTCTGAAGTCAGCACAAATATTTTTCCAGCTGTATTGAGGTACGATTAACAAAGAAAAGTTGTATATATTGAAGGTGTACAATGTGATGATTTCATGTATGTGCACATTGTGAAATGAATACCACAATCAAGCTAATGAAGAGTTCCGTCACCTCCTGTAATAACTCCCCCTTTTTTTAATGCTGAGAACTCTTAAGATCAATTCTCTTGTGTATACAATGCATTATTATTAACTCTGGTCACCTCGTTCTATATTAGATCTTGAAAACATCCTCATGTTATAACTGAAAGTTTGTACCCTTTGACCAACATCTCTCATTCCCCTCGCACCCACCAACCTCCATCCCTTGTAGGCACATTCCACTCTCTGTTTCCACGAGTTTGACGTTTTTAGATTCCACGTGTAAATGAGATCATGTAGTGATTGTCTTTCAGTGTCTGGCTTATTATGCTTAGCATAATGTCCTCCAAGTTCAACTGTGTTGTCAGAAAAGGCAGGATTTCTCTCATATTTAAAGCTGGATAATATTTAATTGTAGATACATGCAATGTTTCTTAATCTAATCATCCATCAACAGACACTTAAGTTGTGTCCATATCTTGGCTATTGTTGTCACCAACTAACTGCCCCGAGTAATTCAAAGGCAATTTCGAAAGCACTTAACTGTTTCTTTTTTGTTGTTTTGGTGAGGAAGATTAGCCCTTACTTAGCATCTGTTGCCAATCTTCCTCTTTATGCTGAGGAAGATTTGCCTTGAGCTAACATATGTGCCCATCTTCCTCCGTTTGATATGCGGGACGCCTGTCATGGCATGGCTTGATGAGCGGTGCATAGTTTGGCACCATGGATCCGAACCTGCGAACCACAGGCTGTTGAAGCGGTGCGCCCAAACCCAACCACTACGCCACCAGGCCGGCCCCTTAACTCTTTCTCAAAGTTGTTTCTCTGTTACTTTAAGAGACGCAATCACCAACCACCCTGAACCAGTCCAAACCGCACTGCAAAAGCAACGCCTGCACAGATGGGCCAAGAAGTCTCCAAAGTTACTTTTGCTTCATTTTAATGTTAAGATCTCCACCCCAGGAGGAGCTTAAGCCTTATTAGCATAACATGAAAGGTAGGGGAAAGCACGTTTTCAAACTACGCCTGGGCTGGCTTATACCCACCTCTATACGTGATGACGAAACTTTCCTTTTGAATATTTATTCCCTACCAAAAATAAAAGGCACTTGTTTTCCCTTGCTGAGAGGGCCACAGCTTTGGAAGTGATTCCCTATGGTCCCCTTATTTGCGGCAAATGAATTGTACTTTGTGTGAGAACAACTTCTAGTAAAGGCTTTGATTTCAACTCACCAAATAGGGAACTCATTTTGGTTCGGTAACATTGTGACAAGTGCTGCAGTGAATATGGGAGGGCAGATATCACTTGAAGATACTGATTTCATTTCCTTTGGAACTATACCCCGTAGTGGGATTGCTGCATCATATGAGAGTTCCATTTGTAATCTTTTGAGAAAACTCTGATCTTTAATCTTTGAGAAAACACTGTTTTCCATACCGGCTGTACCAACAAAAATCAATTCCAGGTGGATTTTAAATCTAAACGGGGGTTTTTACAACAACTTCTCTAGTAAGTACCTTAGAAAAACAGTTTCAAGATCTTGGGGCAGCCAAAGATTTCGCAGAACACAAAGAACAGTAAACATAAGGAACCAAAAGATAAACAGGAAATTATTAAAAATGAGAACTGTCAGTGAAAAGAAACTTTTAAGAGAGGAAAAAGGGCAGGCACAAAGGGGATAAACACTTGCCATGTATTTATCTGACACAAGACTCTCATATAGGATATTTGACTAACTGGCATAAATTTATAAAAATATTACAGACAATCCACGAGAATAAAAGGGGAGATTTCACTAGGCACTTCAAAAAAAAGATAACCAAATGGGAACAATGAAATGGAAAAGGGCTCCACGTAATTACTCAGGAGGAAAATGCAAATTAAAACCACAATGAGCTACCACTACACATACACCACCACGGTTAAAATCAAACCTCTGACGGCACCAAGGGTTGGTGGAGATGCGGAGCAACTGGAACTTTTATACACAGCTGGGAGTGCAAACTATTTAATCTGCTTTGATACTCTTTGATAGTATCTCCTAAAGGTGGATGTACACATACTCCATGACCCAACAATTCCACGCTTAGGTATATACCCAACACAGATATGTTCATATGTTCACCAAAAGATGTACAAGATGTCCAGAGCAGCATTTTTTGGCATATCATCAAATTGTAGACAACCCATTCCGCATCAGTAGTGGAATGGATAAATAAAATGGGTTATATGTTTTATAGTGGAATACTATACAGAAATAAAAATTAACTACAGCCACATTCAAGAATATTGATGAATCTTACAAGCAAAATGAAAGAAGCCAGACACCAAAGAAGACACTCTGTATGATTCCATTTAAATCAAGTTCAAAGACAAGAAAAACAAATTCAGAAGTTAGAATATTGGCCCTCTCTCTCTTGGGAGAGAGAGGGAAGTGACCTGGGAGGGGCACATAAGAGGGCCGTTGGAGGGCTAGTCATATTCTATTTTTTTGTGGGTACTGGTTAGCGGTTTTGTTCCCTTTGGATAACTCACGGATCAATGCAAGTATGAATTCTGTACTTGCTGGTATGTATGCTATGCTCCAGTACATTAGTTCTCAGTACACGATGGTGACTCACGGTTACGTTCGTTACCATCACCACCATCTTTATTGTGTTGAGTCTGCTAGAAAAAACAGCACATTAATAATGTAGAGGATGTTGGATCAACTTGGCAGGCTGCGGCCTGGCTCCAGAGCACAGGTAGGGGGTGAGGCCTGTTTCCAGGACCCCAGGCTCAGGATTGGGGAGCTTGGAAGTAGGAGGGGAGGGAAGAACACCCACATGATGAGCATCTTGAAAACCAAATGACCTTGAAGTTCATTGTGAAGCTGAAGGGCAGCAGGGCTGATGCCACTTTTCCTCGAGGTTACTGGTCTAGCCCAGGGCTTTCTATACCATTTTCCTCAAAGCTGGAATAAAGGGATGTCTGTAATAAGGGCTTTAGGGAGAAAAATGCAAAAAGCTGATAGAACTGAGCCCAGATGTCTCTCAAATGACTAACATCGGAGCAGATGTGCATAGCTCAAGGAATATGGACTGTGAAGTTGGATGAAATAGGGAAAGAGAGATCAAATGGTTGAGGGAGCTGTGGGAGGCAAACAGCCATGTGTCCCCACACTTGGGTTCACCCTCCCATCTGATCAGCATAGGAAGCTGACACTAATAGGAAACGTCCTGTAAGATTTCCATAGGAGCTGCCGTGGCCCTAAGATCCTGAAGAGGAGGGGCAGTTAATGGGCCCTTTGAGAGGAGAACTCCAAAAGAAATTGGATACCTCTCAGAACTGGACATGCCCCCAATCCAGATCAAGGAAGGTGTGAGCAAGCAAGAGGAGAAGATGGAGCAAATGTGCATGGAGCTCACAGTGATGGTCAAGTGGTTCTGGACCCCATTACTTTAGAGGTGTCCATGTGTGCTTTATTTATCCTGGCCTCATAGGTATCCATCGATCCATCTATCCATCCATCCATCATGCATCCATCCATGATCCATTCATCCACCATTCATTCATCCATTCATCTATCCCTCATTCATCCATCCAACGGTAAACCACACATCCACCCACCCATCCATCCATCCATTCACCCATCCACTCACTATCCTTGCATCAACTACCCTTTCATCCAACCATTCATCATCCATCCATCCAGCATCCATCCGACCATTCATTTAATTGAGGAACATGGGATGAAAATTATTATGATAATGTGTCCAGACCTTCCTTTGTCCTGACAGGGTTGAAGGCCTCAGGTCCTCTAACCATTACTATTGCCAAACCGTTTCCCCTGAAATCAAGTACAGTTTCATTCTGATGATGAGCACACATTGCATGATATTCCCCAGGTTTTGGGTGTGACCAACCACCAGGATCTGGTTTCCCAGCACCAGCTCCCACCTCACTCCTGGGTCTGCTGGGAATCACTTTCTTTGAGAGGCTGAGGACAACTCTCAGAACTGAATGAGACCAGTTTTTTCAGGGGTAGGGGAGATGGAGGACCTAGACATGGGCATTTAAGAAGGAAAAGGCAAAGAGACGGGAATTTGGGTCCTCAGGCCCGGGTGGACAAGACTGAGGCCGGCATGTTGACCAGCTCCGAGAGAGGGACAGTGGGCATAGGGAGGCAAATGGGCAGACAGGGGGCAGGAACCTTGCACTGTACAGTTGGGGATGCCTGGAGCCCAGTACTGAGTGTCAGGGATGTCCAGGTCACATGAGTACCAACAAGAGGCACAGAGGGCTCACAAAGAGGTGAGGCTGTGACGGTCCCTGTGGGAGGGTAGTGACTAGGGACTGGGTGGCACCTAGACATTTGCAGACCTCAAATATTGTTCCAACAGCACCATGGATTTTTGAAGTTGATAACACGTTTTGTAACAATGTGTTTGATTTTTAATGGCAACCCCAGCGCAGTAGTCTTGCAAAATATAAACACATAATAGGGACAACAGTCCTCACATTTATAGATGGGCTTATAATATGTAAAGTTTCTTCCAAAACATGACTTTAGCCTCTGAGGGAACTATGTCTTAGAAAAGCTACCTGACTTGCCTATAACTTCACCAGGAGTAAGGGGTTAGCAGTGACCCATTGTGGATGGAAATCTGTCCAAGGCCTCACTGAGTTCCCCTCTCCCATGCTGGGCAGGAAGATGTCCCGCTCTGCCTGGGAGACACCATCAAAGACACAAGAGAGCAAATTCTGGCCCAAGTCCACCTGGGGTTCTGAACAACAGGACTGAGACCCTAACCCAGTGCAGGTGGCTGACCTGGGACACACACGTGCCCACTGCCCAGCCCACCCAGAGACTCTCAAATGACCTTCACAGTGTGGTTAGGAATAAACTGGGTCCCTCAGCTCACAGCACGAAGAGCAGACTCAGTCCAGCAGTCACAAGGGACAGCTGCAGGGCTGGGTGGGGGACCCTACACCTCCTCCCTGCTCACCTGTCTGGCCCTGGGCTGACCTGGAGACAGGATCCTGCCCCTCCCTCATCTTCATAAAGGCCCCTCATTTTGACTTGTAGGTGGTGATTAAATCATTTTTGGGGGGGATCCTGTGAATTTATGTTCTTAATTTTGCATAATTAGCCATCATTACTCTTGGGTTTGATTTCTTCTGAGAAAGCTTATCTGGAAGGGAGAATGTTATCAGAATGGGAAGCAGTACATCTCTGCATTAAGAGCTAGCAAGATAAAGCAATGGCTTCCTCGTATGTACCCCCTACTCCCATGGTCTTTGCTGCCCCAGCCCCAGGGATCCTGGACCAGCCCTGGTCACTCCAAGCTCCCCTGAGAGAGCTGGTCCTAGTCCAGGCTCCAGCTCCAGCCTTGGAGCTGATGTCGCCACCCCGCCCTTTCCTACCAGACCTCTTGAACTACAAGCAAAGTGTCCAGCCTGCTCTAAATGCCCCCACCAGGATGTCCATGGCTCCCATTGCAGCCCCCTCACCCCTTGCAGGCTGAATTGATCTCCTTTCCCTCAAATGTACCCTGGCTCCTGTGTTCTGTACTCCCATCAGTGCCCTCAGTGACCCTGGGGGGGGACCACATTGACCTTCATGTCTGCTACCCATACCACCAGGTCTGCTGGCCCCACACACGCCCCTAATCCACCTCCTCCCTCTATTACTGCTGCTCTTCCCCCGTTCCAGACTTGTGAGTACTGGGGTGACTGCACTGACTGACACACCCTGAGTGGTCTCTGCTTTCCCTGCCCCTCGTTCCTACTCCATTCTGCTCCCAGAACTTTCTACCAAATGCAAATGGCATCATCTTGCTCCTGTGCATGTGTGGGTGCATTTGTGTGTTTGTGTGCATGTGGGTATGCCTGTGTACACATGTCTTTCTGTGCATATGTTTCTTTCTATTTGTATGCAGCATGTGTACACGTGCATATGTCTTTTGTGCCTACACATATCCACGTGTATGTGCATAGACGCATGTGTGCATGTGTGTTTTCTGAGTGTGTGCATATGCAGAGTTGTGTATGTGTCTCTGTGTGTGCATATTGTGCTGCATATGTGTCTGTGTGTGAGTGCATGTGTATGTGTGTGTGCTAGTGCATGGCAGGGGGAAGGTTCCAGAACATTCCCACTGCTACCAAGTTCTTGCTCCAAGGGGTGGGTGAATCCAACTTTACCAGGCCCCATAACCTTCTGTGAACCCTCTAACCCCAACCATGCTGCACCCCTACTGGGGTGCATCACGCATATGGTAATCACAAAGCTCAGGGCTCTCTTTTATGAGACTTCTTCCAGCTGCTCCTGAGGAGGGTCAGCCACCCTGTTGTGTTCCCCTTTCATGGCTCCTCACACACCAATGACTCCATCCATGGGTGCTGTAGGCAGGAAGGTATATTTGCATTCTGTGTGCACTGCCCTATCCAGAGGCCCTTGGAATTGTTCATGTCAGAGAGACGGATCCTCACTGATTCTCTAACAACACTACATGCAATGCCCTTCCCATCCAGCCAAGGGCCAGAACCTCTGAATATGTTAGGTTTCAAGGCAAAGAGACATGAAAGTTCTCATGGATTAAGGGGCTGGTCAGCTCACCTTGAGATGGGAGACATCCTCGATTGTCCAGGTGGGCCCGGAGTAATCATATTTCTTACAAGTGGAAGAGGGAGTCAGGAGGGTCAGAGGAGAGAAGACCTGAGGACGGAGGCAGAGTCAGAGTGATGTGATGTGAGGAGAACTCTGCTGGACACTGCCGGCCTTGAAGTTGAAGGAAGAGCCCAGGAGCTAAGGGATGCAGTGACCTCTAGAGGCTGGAAAAGGTGAGAAAATGGATCCTCCCCAGAGCCTCCAGAGGGAACCTGCATGAATTAGAAAAACAACACTGGTCTGTTGAAATTGGTGATTTGAGCAGCACCACTTCAGCTGAGTCAAGAAGGCGTCCCGTTGTCCAGCAGACAACGAGGCAGGGGTGGTCTGCACAGAAAAGGTACAGGAGGTGTGTCTATGTGAAGATACCTGGCCCAGCCCCTGCAGGACCACAGGCAGTAGTTGTTCTCCAGTCTTCAAGTGGGCGTTTCAATGGGTTGTGATTCAGCCTGAGGTGGAGAGCACTACCCCTGGGCATGAGATTGGCTTGTGTGAGTGTGTGTGTGTGTGTGTGTGTAAGTTTCTTAGGACTGTTGTAACAAATCACCACAATGTTGGTGGTTTAAAATAACAGAAACATTCTCTCACGGTTCTGAGACCAGGTGTCTGAAATCAAGGTGTTGTCAAGGAGCTGTGTTAACACAGCACACATCCCAATGAGTGATACCTGTGGCCTCAGCCCCATGTCTGAAGGCCCAGGGTGGCCTACTGACTGAGCTCTTCCTAGGGTGGGGCTGGGGTGTCCCACGGCCCCCTGCTTCCTGCACATTCTCCAGGCCGATTGTCCAGATATTTGTGAATTCTGTGAACTACAGGATCATCTCCTTGTAGTTTATTTCTGCTTAAATTAGCTAGAGTTTCCTCTGGTATTTGTAGTCAATTACCCTCATTGGTCCAGATGCTCATAAAGAAAAAATTCACCCCTGTGACCCTTGCACTTTGAGATCGATGGCAAAACTAGCTTTCCAGTGTCCTTGGACTGGGTCTGCCAGACAGTAGGACAATGAAACGTACAGCTTGTGAAGGGAAATAGAAAACTCCTAGAAGGTGCATTGAGAGCCTACAAAACTTGTGTGATCCAAAGAATTGCGACAGGGACTCAGACAAGTCCATGAATGAGCATGTTCATTGTAGCATTATTCACAATAGCCAAAGGGTGGGAACAACCCAACTGTCCACCAACGGAAGAATGGATAACCAAAGGTGGTCTCTCCAAGCAATGGAATATCATTCAGCCATAAAGAGGAATGAAGTTCTGACACACACTTATAACATGGATGAACCTTGACAACATCATGCTAGGTATTTTCATATTGTAGGATTCCATTTATAAGAAATGTCCAGAGTCAGCAAATCCATAGAGATAGGGAGTAGATTAGTGTTTGTCAGGGGGTGGGGAAGGGAGGGAGGAGTGAGAAGTGACCGCTAATAGGCATGAGGAAGCTTTATAGGATGATGAAAGTATTCTGGATTAAGACAGTGGGTGGAGGAGGTGTGGCCGGGGGCTGTGCATCTCAGAAGGGGCAGTGGAGGAGTTGAGTGGACTTTCTGAACTTGATGTGGAGCAAAAGTGCAGTGATCAGCGACCTTAGCTGGCCTAGTGGCCTTTGCAACCCCCATCTATGGCTGGGACCTCTCAAGGTTGACCCCAGCAAGGTTAGGGTTGAGGTCAGTGAGCCCCCACAGGGCCAGCTTCTTGGCTGTGGGTCATTTCCTTCTGTTGAGTTGGATGGCAGGGCCTTTGAAGTGCTGGGCAGACTCAAACTGAGTTCCTCTGGGAGGAGACCAACGTGACTCCTGCTCCAGATGGTTCTTCCCAACACTTTCGTAACTAGACTTCAGTGGGCAGGCAGCTCGTATGTGCAGACCAGTTGCTCCTAGGCATAGTGACCATGAGTGGACATGCACCGCCCTCTTGACCAGCGTGTGAGCAGGAGGAAGTCTGGCATCACCTACCCGGGGAACGACTGAGATGAGGGGGTCTCAGGGTGAGTAGCATTGAGAAGGGACAGCTGAGGGGAGGCAGTGACAGTCAGATTGGCCCCAGGACCAGCTGCAGCAGGTCGGGGCTGTGGTTTGACCACTGACCTCCCTCTTCTGAGTGTCCCCTCAGGAGGGACATTTCCTGGACCCGGAGAATCTGCTCCCCAAAGGTGAGCAGGGGCATTTACCTGCACACATGACACGGCAGATGGGCTGTGTTGTCCTCACAGAGCACCGCTCAGAGCCTCTTCACAAGAGAGCTCGCCACTGAGCTGCAAGACCAGCAGCAGGCTGAAGGCCACCAGTGGCAGTGCCCCAGGATGGAGCACATGGGGAGATTTGGGGAGGAGGGCGCTGGGCTGGCCTTTCCACTCTGCAGGCTCCTCCAGGGGCAGCCATGGCCCCCACCTCCCTGCTGGGCCAGTGAGGCTCCTGGGAGGGTCTCCTGCCTCTTTGGGCTTCCTTCTCCTTCATATCAGGCCTCAGCCCCCACACCCCTCTCGCTCTCCTACACAGCTCAGCAGCCACTTTCCAAATGACCCAACTGAGTAAGAAACCAAAAAAAGGCGCCAGGGGTAGAAAGGGAGAAATAGAAATGTTGTGTCTGCAGGAAAGATGAACTCTACATAGTCAAACCCCTTGGGGTCCCAGTGTCTCCATGATGAGCTCTCTGGATGTCATGTGTGTTCCTGGAAAAAAGGCTTTGCTGTATTGCATGTGTAGGGAGTAACTTGTTCTTGCAGACATAGCGTGAATGTTCCAGTGTGAGAATGAAGAGTGCGGCCAAATGGGGCGGCCACAGAGCCTTCGGCCCCAGGATTTCAAAAGGCAAGCATATGCTTTGGTTCGTACTTTTTGAAGCTGAGGGCCAAGTTGTCACTGCTAGAAAAAGCCCCACCCCAAAACTTGAGAGTATGGGCGTTGACACCAAGTAGGTCAAGAAAGGATCGGATGCCCATAGACAGCACGTGCTAGCAGTGTGTCCTGCCCAACCAGCAGGCTCAGAACCCCACATCTTGGCATCTGGGTCCTCAGCCACTGGCAGCAAGTCTGGTATTTCTCAGGCCTGGCACTCGATCAAGGCCCTGCAAAGATGAGACCCTCAGATATGGAAACCCGTGAACACAATTCCTACAGGGTTATTTTGTCATATTGTTTTAATAATGCGGCACATTAGCACCAAAAGTCTGTCTTATTTAAGGACATTTGGGGACATATATTCTAAAGACTCAATCCATTCCTGAGAACTCCACCCTCTACTTTTCCACGCCTCCTGAGTAGTGCCTGCGATGGGTCTAAAGTATTCCTTAGCATCCTTTTCATCATTGCCCCTCTGGCACCTGCCACAGGCAGACACTCCAGAGACGCAGTTGCACTGAATCCAGCCCAGCATCTCGTCTGGGGTGGGGAAAGACAACAGCAATCAGAAGAATAATAATAAGTGAGCATCGGCACATACTATGTCTCCCTGAGTCCCCCTATCCAGGAGGCACTTGGCCCATGGTCACATAGCTGGTCGGGCCCGTCTGACTCCTAAGGTCCCAGCCTTGGCCTCTGCTCCCTGGGACTTCAGAGAGCCCAGAGCTGAATGGGAGTGAATGGGGTCACAGGAAGTGTGCTCTGGTGTTGCTCACACCGGCTAACCCAGCAATAGCTGTCATGCATCTCCAACTTCCCCTCTCCTCTCAGGACTCCTTCACCGTCCATTTGGTCTCAGTTGTAAAGATGAAATGTGTCTAGTCAGGAGCAATGAATGACAGATGGAAGACGTTATTTTCCCCCCCCAAAACATCCTCTGTTCTTTTGGAATCCCTGCAGTGCAACTTGGACCAGCAGGTTTGGGGAGCAGGTAAGCACCCTACTGGTTGCTGGTCTCCTCTTCCATCAGGCCGAGTGGAGGTGTTGGGGACAGACTGGACAACACCTGGTGTGGGCCAGGGACTCTGACACCCACTGGGGCCTAGGAGCACCCTCCTTCACCGTGCATCCACACAGACCAAGGCAAGGAACTGCCCTTGAGGATGGTGTCCAAGTCTTCATGGCTGGTTTCTCCTAAATTTTAAATGGCTCCAGGGGCTCAAATCTTCCCCCGGTGGCCCTCCCATGCCAGGGTGCAGGGTTTTCCAGTCTGATGTCTACAGCCTGCAGGGCTGCGTTTGGGCTCTGGATGGTCACCTGGATCCCACAGCAGCAAGTAAATCTCAGAAGGAGGTGAGGAGCTGTAAGAACAAAGGCTTATTTTTGTTCTGACATGTTAATTTTGTAAACGTGTATGAGCTGTGCATTAGACACCAGCTTTTAGTCACTCTCATCTGATCTTTCCACGTTTTTCTCCCCTCCAGATAACTCTTGTGTTGTCAAGCTACCAGACCATAGTAGTGTGTTTCCTCCTTCCAGGAGAGGTTCCTCTGCTGTGGGATCCCACCTTGCCTATGGGTTCAGAAGTCCAAAAGAGAGATTGTTTTTTGAGTGAGTTGTCAGTGTCTCTGCATTCTGCCTCTGTCTTCCCTGGGTGAGGTTGAGCTGAGGCATGTGGAGCATCCCTGGGGCTCAAAGTTCACAGAGACTGGTACCCGACACCTGTCCCAAGGCTCTAAAGGCAGAGACTGGCCAACTCCCAGGTCCTCAGGGCCACAGGGAGCTATGTGAGGCTGTGCATGCTTCCCAAGCACCAGGCGTGAATGCTGGGAGGAGGCCTAGGCTGAGCTGTCTTCAGGGGGACTCTGCCTATGATGAGAGTGGACCTCAGAGGCCAGGCCTGAAGGGCTGTCACAAGCTGTCAGCTCAGAGCACCATCACCTCTGTCCGGGGCTTGAGGACAGAGACCATCAGCTGGGGGGAGGTCTGAAGACCCACAAAAGCACTTCCTTAGAAATGGGGTAAGCATTGGACCTCCACTGAGCCCAGTGGGCACCCAAAAGAAGAGTCAAGAAGGATTTTGCTTCTCTCTAGCCTTTCCTCTGTGGCCTGTGCTGGCCCCACAGGCTCATTTGGAAACCTGGTACGCGTGGGTGAGGGACAAGTACAGCAGCTGCAGCAGCACTGGTCTTTCCTTCTGTCCTGCTCCCTGCCCAGCTCCTGCCCCTCTGGTAACAGGACTAATGGGAGCAGACTCTGTTCTTCTGCTCCCTGGTGTGGGCATCGGCCTGGAATCATGTTTTAAACCTGTTACTTTCCCAGTAAATGACCAGGTTAAGTATCTGAAGAGGTTGGAAGGGACTAACGGCCAGACATAGTTGGGTATGAGATTGGACTTCTTCCTCTCTTCCTCCTGCAAAACTCACAGTGGTGGTCCCCAGGCTCACTGGCAGAGCCCAGGCAGGAGTCTCTGCAGGCTGGGGTGGGTGTCCACTACTCGCTCAAGGAGAAGGGTGGAAACCAGGTTGGCATCCAGGCAGGGTGAGCCACCAGCCAGATAGCCACCATGGACAGGCTGCTTAGAGCTAATGTCCCAAAGTACGTGATCATAGAGCAGGGCGCCCTTGAAGACTCCAGGGAGGCAAGGCCAGTGTGCGCTTCTCATTGAGCTTCAGGTGCTGAGAAAGACAGGTGGATGGCACCCACAGACGCAGATGTGGCAAGAAAAATGAAGAGTCGAGAGCCAGGCAGGGCAGGGCACACTCAGAACTGCAGGACAAATTCCCTTTGATTCTACTATATGCAAAACATCATGTATCAGTTTCTCTGAGACTAAAACAAGCGAAATCAGATGTCCTGTGCTGCTGCGGCTCCAAAGACTCTCTGAGGCACCACATGTGAAATGTGGCCTACAAAAGGCTGCTGCTGGCCTTTTGTAGGCCTCTCCAACCAAAAGTGGACTCGGGTCACCCATCACCATAGCTGCCATCCTGGGTGCTTGAGCCCACCTGGGGGACTGTGGGGAGAGGGAGGCACCCCAGAAGGAGGAAAGAAGGAAATAACACCACCCTAAATCTTGCAGTTCTGCCCAGAAACCAGTGCTGAAGTGATATTTGCCATGACCGGCTTGCACGTGCAGCCTCCACCCTCAGGCCACACACACTCTGGGAAAAGAGGGGGTGTGCATTAGGAAGATCCTTGCTACTTGTTCTAAAACTGATCAAATCTCTGAAATCACTTAGTGAAGACTAACTAACTGCTCTAAGATTTCTGATGGATTTTTCTTTATAGTTTCAATCTCTTTTGTGAAAAAATTCCTGATTTCATTGAATTGTCTGTTTTCTTATATTTCATTGAGCTTTTTTATGATAGCTATTTTGAATTCTCTGTCATTAAGGTTATACATTTCTGTGCTTTCAGGGTTGATTTCTGGGTGCTTGTCGTTTTCCTTTTGGTCTGGAGATTTAATATATTTCTTGGAAATCTTTTCATGTCAGTACATGTGGATCTACCTTATTGTTTCTAATTGCTCTATAATATTCCACAGCATAGAATTACTATAATAGTTTTAGTGTAAAACTGTCATAGAAATAGTGATATTTTTGAAATTTAATTTTTTTAATAATATTTTCTTTTTTTTAATAACGTTTGAGTGTGGTTTTTTTGGTTTGTTTCCTGGAAGTTGGAATTTTCTTTTTCTTTCTGTGTTATGGTTGGTTTCAAGGAGGAACATGAAGCTTCTTTGGTCATCTTCAGCCAGGTGTCTTCATTTATTTACTCGTATCTTTGCATAATCTAATTGCAAAGAAATTATGTTGTATTTGGCAGCATTTGGGAACTGTTTTATTGAAGAGATTATGAAATGTAGATTGATTTGTACTATTGTAAGCAGTCACTTGTATGACTGTTTTTGGAAATTTTTTTTGTTTTGTTTTGTTTTTTTGTGAGGATGCTCAGCTGTGAGCTAACATCCATGCTAATCCTCCTCTTTTTGCTGAGGAAGACTGGCCCTGAGCTAACATCCATGCCCATCTTCCTCCACTTTATGTGGGACGCTGCCACAGCACGGCCTCAGAAGTGGTGCCTCAGTGTACATCCGGGATCCGAACCCAGGCCGCCAGCAGCGCAGCGCACGCACTTAACCACTATGCTGCGGTGCCGGCCCTGGGATAGTCTTCACTGTACACGTACTTGTGCATTGAGACTTTCGAACTTTAAAATTATACCACTTTTGATTGTTACTGTGTCTTTTCAAACAGAAACATCAATTTTAAGCAGTTTCTATGAGAAAGGAAGCAGATACCATCTCTACTGGGACTAAGCACTGGTAACATTTGATTTAAGTTGCATGAGAAGTTGATGATTGTATCTAAAGTACCATTGTTGCTACTAATATTATTACTAGTATACTTACAACTCTGATAACGATACTAGTAGTATAGTAACAAAAATATTTGTTAAGTATTTATGTGCCAAGCACTTAGCATAGTGGTATCTCATATATCTAAATAGGCATTTTTACAATATCATCATTTACTTTCTCAATATTGATATTACACAATAATAGTCATGAATAGTCAAACCATGGTATAAGCAAAAGGTTAAAAACAAGCATTAGATTTACAAAAAGGAAGCTTTCCCATTCCTTTGGGGCTTCCTTAACCCTTCTTGAAGGAAGACAAATGCATCCTCTTGTGGGTATCACCAGTACTGCTTCGACTGGCTGACATAATTAGCTGTGTGGCTTTGGGATATTAATAAATGTCTTTCAGCCTGTTTCCTTACAGTAGAATGGAGACAATATTGCTTACCTTGTAGGAATGTTAGGGTGAAATGAGAAAATATACATAAAGTGCCTGAGAACTTTTAGGTATTTAAAGTGAGCAACTTGAATTTTACCCATGTATAGCAATGATTGTCAACTGGGTTGGAGGAGAGGACATGTTCTCCTATAGAAACCTATCAGAATTTCTTTTTTTTAAATTTTTTTGGTGAGGAAGATCGGCCATGAGCTAACATCCTTTGCCAACCTTCCTCTCTTTTTTTTGCTTGAGGAAAATTGGCCCTGAGCTAACATCTGTGCCCATCTTCCTCTATTTTGTATGTGGAATGCTGCCACAGCATGGCTTGATGAATGGTGTGTGGATCTGTGCCCGGGATCCGAACCTGCAAACCTGGGGCCACTGCAGCAGAGCATGCAAATCACTACACCACTAGTAATCAGAATTTCTGAGTGAGGCCTTTTTAAAATCATATATGATCTCCCCCAAATGGACATTCTTTTCTCCTCTTTTTCTTTCCTCCCCCTCTCAACTCTTGAACTATGGCTATGTCAAACAACTTTTCCTGATGAAAGACTTTTATGTTGGGATAGAGTGGAAGAAAGCTTGAGAACTTTTGATAAAAGTAGTAGTTTCCAACTTCCCTGTATCAGATCACTTGGGGATTTTTATCTAAGCAGATTCCCTGGCTGAACTACCTAACAGAAATTCTCAAACTGTAGTATGCATGCACAAGAAGTGCAACTTCCTTTGGATTGCTGAGAGTGAAAGGGAGAAGGGAGGGGGAGAGAGGAGAGAGATGAGTTTTGTCTTTAAGAATGAAGAATCCAGTTGACTTTCTGTAAATTTTTAAGGGTCGCATTCTGCTTTACTATGTCTCCTTGTAACTAACTACTCACATTTATGCATTGTGAAAGATTGGATCTGTGAAGAAAAAATCACAGGGACTGACGCCCTGTTAAGGGAAATGCTCCTGACTAATAATGCCAAAAACCACTCTCCTAAACAACTCCAAGAAGGTATAGTAGATTGATACTCCTTTTTCCCCTTTAGTAGTGCAAAGAGATGTTAGGCTCATTGAAATCTTAAAATCATGCAGAATTTCCCTGGGGATATAATAATGTTTTCGTGAATATAATTTTAATAATTCTCTTTGAGTTTAAGGAGTTTTAACCATTTATTTCTGATATGCTTGTATCTGTTACCTCATAGGTCCTACGTTATATCACTGAACAGGTTGTGTGAAAGGTCGATAGAAAGAAGTCAGAAATAAGTGCCATGGAATAGAGCAACGGACTTGCGGTTACTGGATAGCGTTCTAGATCACCACTGTCAAATAGAAATAAGACGCAAGACACACATATAATTTTAACATATAATTTGAAACTTTCTATAGCCACATTAAAGTAAAAAGAAAGGCAAAATTAATTTTAATAATTGTTTCATTTAACCCAATATATCTAATATATTATTTCATCAGGTGCTCGATATAAACAACGATTAATGAGATATTTTACTGTTGTTCCATACTAAGTCTTAGGAATCCAGTGTATATTTTATACTTACTGCACATCTCATTTTGGACTAGCTACATTTCAAGTGCTCAACAGCCAGATGTGGTTAGTGTCTGTTCTATTGAAGAGCACAGGATTGATATTATTGAATAACAGCAATCTGCTGAGTGCTTATAACCTATAAAGGGGGCCACCTTTATAGGTATCAACAAACTCCCATCTTTCAAATGAATGTGACTACCAAAGGCAATACTTGTGTATATTTTCATATTTCAATCAATTTTTAAAATCTTTCTGAATCACCAAGGAAATGAACCTTGTCTTTGGGTCACTAATGTGATTTCTTAAATGAGATATGTTTTGTTCTTTGTGAAATAACTACACCTAAATGAATTTTTCTTAAGGTCCTTATTTTAAGTATGACCAAAACTATGGCTAGGATTGAAAGTTTTACGTTTAGAGCAACGTTGTTTTCTTGATTTGTTTGGCCTGTAGTCTGATAGAGCAATGTTACTTCTTATTTGCTAAGCTGTATAGAATTTAGATTATGACTGCTAAGTTTCCCCTTTAGCATTTTCAGCTGTCCCAGTAAGACATATGGAAACGATACAGATTCTAGAACGCTTGACTCTACTCTCTGCCAGTGAACTTATACCATAGGCAGAAGTATTAACATCCAATATGAGCCAGCTATTGAATTCAGGGGTTCTGTGGAGAATGCTTCAAACAGTCAATAAACTATGGATGGTTCTTAATACTGTGATGCCTAGAAGGTAATTTCAGTGTATTGTTACACGTAATAGATAAGTGTATAGCAGTGATTATATACAGTAACCTAAACTTAATGGTTGAAAAAAATTGTTGAGTGTTTAACAATATAAATCCCCTCTGAAGACTACTAATTAAAGAGTCATTATAACTTTCAGAAAAAGCATAAATTTGATCTTAAGAAACAGAGAGAAACTATAAAGTATTTCCAACTTGAGAAACTTCCTTAAAAGTGAGTTCTCCTCTATAGGCATCTGTCATTTGTGGCTAATTGTGATTTAAATCACTGTGTCTTGCATCATTGTGGTGGCTCCAAATTTTGCTGCACATTAAAATCACCTGGACAGCTGTTAAAACTCTTGTTCCCCAATTGTAACCCATGCCAATTAAATCAGAATGTCTGCGGTTGGGAGTCAAGCATTAGTATTTTCTTTTTTTAAGATTCCCCAGTTGATTCCATTATGCAGCAATGTTTAGAGAACACTTGATTAATTATTTCTTTAGTCAAATGGGTCTCTGCTGGTCCATAGATTGCATCAGAAACACCTGGTCAGCTCTGAAAACCAAGATACTGGGCTGGCCTTCCCTGAGATATCAGATGCTTAATGTTCAATCAAGTAAGTTCGATGTGAAAAATAAAAGCATACACTTAAAAAATACTGTAAGAATTTTCATATTTTTAAACAAGGCTGTTTTGTAGTCTTCTAAGATTAAATACAGCGGTTCTGTGTTCTTTTGTTTTGTTTTATTTTAAACTGAGGCTTTGGAATATTTTATGTGAGTAGGAAACCTCTAGGAGTTCAAAAAAGGTTGAAATAAATGGTTTCTAACTAAATGCAGTGCACATTCTTGGATCAGTTTTCAAAGGCTGATCAAAACCTCCTGTGTTTAAATAACAACATGCTGTTTTTCATCACATCCGTTGATGATGTAAACAAAATGTGTAACTATATTAGTAAATGTTAATATTCATGTATTTTAAGTTAAGGTTACAAAATTTGTCACAACGTGATTTTTTTATTCCAGTGAAAACAGATGTGTGCAGCTATTTTGAATATTGGTTTATAAACATGCATATTCTTTATCAAATGAACTTGTAGTTTATTTATGTTTTCTTTCACTACTGTTCACCTGAAAGGAACAGTTCAAGGGACTGGAATCCAGGACTGTCTGGCTCCAGAGCCTACGTGTATCCACTTCTGTTAACGCCACACACGTCAAATGGCCATACAAGGCTAGAGTCGGTTGGGAGCCTTAGGAATTGAGTGGAGGAAAATCGAAAATCGTAGTAGTTTCCCTGGAGCAGTTACTTAAAGGATTTGATATTTAAAAAAATTGTAAAAGCAGAATAAAAATTTGAAGATATTTTTAAGTATTGATAAATTATCCTTCATTCCACTGTTTTAACAGTAAGTTACATTTTTTATACTTTCCCTCCATCTTTGCTTATGCATATATATTTTCACATAATGGAATTCATAATACCCAGTAGGGAGTCTGCTTTCTTTCATTTAAATTTATATGAAATCTTTTTTGCAAGTTGTTTACTTTTGATAATTATTTTATTGGCTTCCTAATGATCAAACTGATGTATCATAACCGTATAGGGTGCTATTACTAGACCGGGAGGTTGATGACTTTTTTCAGGATTACAATAGGCAATGTTATCAATTTAGGTATTTTTACTTTTTCTTTCTTTTGGATTACTCTTTTAGGATGAATTTTTGAGCCTGAGATTACTAAATTAAAAGGTAGAATTTATTTTTAGCACTGTACATTTTGCAATTGGGGAAGATGCAGTAAAACTGAAAGGGAAGCAAACAAATCCACTCTCCTCCCGCTGCTCCGCCTGCATAAAACATCTCCCCAAACTAGTTGCTCAAACTTGAGAAACTGTCTCACGTTTTACTTTTTTGAGACACTAGTATCGGAGCCAAGCTTAGGCTATTCAGAAATTGACAAAATCACACTTTGGAGAGATCACGATTAAGTCCCTACCTTTGAGGAAACTGAAGTGTACTTCGTGGCAAAGAATAACAACCCGGTTTTAGGAGGGACAGAAGGCGGGTGAGCCTTGATGGAGCAGAAGTGACCGGGGCGGGAGCACTCTAGAGCGTTGCTCTGGTTGAAGTCGCTATCCGGGGAAGCCTGGAACATCCTGAGGGTCTGCGGCCACTCGTCAACCAGCCTTGTCGCCTGGCCGGGCTCAGGCGTTTGGCAGTTCCCGCCTCCGTTTGTGCGACACCCGGGCCGCCGTGAAGTTCGGAAACGTGAGCTGAGCGGCACTGACGGGCGCTCTGGGAAGAACTTGGCAAGGCTTTCCTTTCGCTTGGTCTACAGACCTGAAGAATGAGAATGCGAGTTTCCAAGGAAACGGATACATGGGTTAAGTCGCCGGTTTCAAAATCTCAAAATGGAGAAGACTTTTCCTTTAAACGCTGCGCTCTGCTCCCATCCTTCGCTGTTCAAGCGTTCGCCTCCGGGCCACGAAATACTTTGCGTTGGTTTTTATTGCGGAGGCTTCTCTCGGGGGCCAGCGTTCTCGCCCCCTAACCTCATGCCGGGGCTGGTTTCTTGGTTTCTGCTCTGGCGGGTGATTGGGTGCTGGGAGTCGAGGGGGCGGGAGGCAGGAATTCGTCCGCAAGAGCGCTTGCGCGCGGCCTGGAGAGAGCGGAGGAGGGAGTGGGTGAGGCGCCGGGAGTCCGCACTCGGCCAGGGTGAGGAGGCGAGAGGTTTGGGGCTTCTCCTCTCTGCCAGGCTCCGCAGTGTGTGCTCGCAGATACCATTTCCTTTTCTCCCGGGACTCGGAGCCCAGGCAGCGCTGCCTCGGTTTTCCTCAGAACAGGCCAGCCTGTCTCTCCTGGGGTGGCGCGCAGCCTGCCCGAAGAGAGCCTTCTGCTCTCGCCTGGCCGCCGTGCGGGCTGTCGGGGTGACCGCGTCCCCGGGCCTCGGGGTTCTGAACACGCGGAGGCCAGAGGGATCCTGTCCTGAACCCCGAGGAGAGGCTCCGGACCCCCTTGACCCTCCGCTGACTCGTGGCAGCGGGGACGATGGCAGGAGGCAGATCGTGGCTCGTCCTTTATCCCCTGGGGGGTTGTGGTGACTGCAGGCGGGATGGATTTCTATGCTGTATCTGAGGAACTAGCTGGCGTTGCGTTATTGGCTGGGGTGAAGGGGTTAGAGACCACCAAATCTCTACTCAAGAGTTGCACAGATAGAATCACAGAATAGTAGAACTGGGAAATACCTCAGAATAGTGGTTCTCAGCTTGTTTTGGAACACGTAGGCTAGGGGTCAGGGTATAATTGGCTTCATAAGCTGTTGAATTACTCTTTTAACCATCCCTCCATCCCCAGGTCGAATTTGCCGTTTTTTTTCACTATTGCAAGGAAGTCCTCAGTTGATAACAGTGCATATCAGTCTCCCCTCTGTTTTCAGTTATTTTATTAGGATATAGTTTTGGGAATGAGAAATCCACGGACTTTCTCTTCAGAGAAACGCAGTCATGTACCAAGACTTCTGCATGCAATAGCAAGAGAGCACAGTCTCTGACTTCCGTCTCTGGATCCTAGATTAAGCATAGGTGGTTTAGAAGAGGTGGGGATTAATGTAGATCACCTCCTCTGTGTCAAATACTGGAGTTTAGGCACGTTCTATCCATTAACTTACTTAATTCTTAACTCAATGCCTGGCTAATTTTCGTCAAAACTCTATCGGGTAGATAATCTTATCTCCATTGCACAGATGAAGAAACAGACTGAGGTTCAGTGATTCACACAGTGGGACTCACACTTAGGCTTGCTTTACTCCAAAGCCCATCTTCTTTTCATTATACCCTTCTGACCTTTAAATCAGAATTATCAAGCACCTACTGTGTGCCAAGGCATTTTCTCCCTTACAACAGTTTTTCAATTAGGGATTATTACAGATGAGGATCCTAGTCTAGAGAAGTGAAGACATGATCAAGGAAACACATCTGAGTTGTGGGAACCTGATCTAGACCTCATACTTCTACCTCCTGGTCCACAGCTTTGGCAGAGTAGGGATACAAATCCGGATTTGTCAGATTCCGAGACATGTTCTCAACCACTGTGATGGTTAAGACTAGGAAATTCTTTTACTTGCATTTGTTTTGTTGATACATTTAGAAATCCCCTTTTTATTTCTAGACTTCTGTCCTAGTCTAGTTGGGTATCTGGTTTTCTTTGAATGGCATTGTTTCAGTCTTGATTTTCATTTCTGCTGCAGTTAGGAATCTAAGTAAACAGGAAAGCATGACTCTTCAATATGGTCTGAATGTACAGTTGGTGGGGTGAAGATGAACTTTCCTTGTAAAGCTTGTCCATCATAGCTTGCTATAATGAATTCTGCAAGTATTTTTCAGCAGTTAAGTCTTCATTAAGATAAAGATGCTGATAATTCATAACGTATACTGAATCTGTGACTACATTCATTTTCTCAGATAGTAAATGGATTGAAAATATTTGCTGGGTTCATGGAAGAACATGTAACCTTTCAAAAAATAATCCTGATCGCTATGAACTGTATGTGGCTAGGAGGCAAAGGAGAATATTCTGAAAACTATTCTCAGCTCATTTGGCACTTCTATTTACTTTACGGAATTACTACCTTCTACAAAGTATTTACTGTCTTTTACACAGAATACTATATTTCTCACCATATTTTTTGAGATGTTTCAATCATTTAGAAAATTAATAGACCAATGAGTAAGCCAACTTTCCAGAGTTGTTCAATCTTAATATTTTGCCATATTTACTTTATACCTTCTTTGCAAGTAACATTACTAGTATGCTGAATTTATTCTTTTTCTTTCCTAGACGTGTTGTTATACTTTTGTTACATATGTATGTATCGGTAAACAATATAGAGCATTACTTTACCTGTTTTTAAACTTTGTACAATGATATGATACTGTACCCATATTTGTTCGGAAGTGTTTTTAGTTGCTTAACATTATTTTTAAGAAGTAGCCTTATTGATTGTTCATCTATTTTAATTGCTGTGTAGTATTCCATTGTATGAATATACCAGAATTTTTTTATCCATTTTCCTTTTGACAGACATTTAAGTTGTTTACATTCTTTTGCAATTCTAAACAATGCTGCTATGAACTTTCTTATGCATGTTTCCTTATGTTCCTGTGGGAAAGCTTTTGGATATATACATAGGACTGGACTTCCTGGTGTTGGGTATCTTCAACTTTGCTAGAAATTGTTAATTTCTGTCCAAAGTGGTTGTAGCGATTTACACTCCCCTTAGCAGTATCCTCCATTAAGTTTTCATCCAAGATATTAGTGTACTCTAGTTTTAAAGAAATGACGGTGCTTGCATCATTAAGGCACAAATTGCTTTGTTCTTTTCTTTTATGCCTATATGCTTTTAAGTCCAACATAATTTTAGGGAGAAAGATAAAGGAATAAGGTCTAGATTGAACTAAATACTAATTCTCCCTTCTGCTGTTGTACAACCTTACTTCTTGTTGTGTTTCTACTTGTGATGGAGACAGACCCTAATGAAGTAAATTGTTTACTGAGTTTTTTTTATTGTTTTTGTGTCAATAGATTGTCCAAGGATTAAAAAGTAAGCAGCATTGTTTGTTGGAGAGCCCTACAGAAAGTGGGAAAAGCTTAGTCTTACTTTGTGCTGCTTTAGCGTGGCAACAGTCTCTTCTTCGTGGTAAGTATTTGGTTGATATATTCAGCTTGATTATTGGGACTTGAAAAAAATATAATAAAGTACTTTTTATCCAGAATGATTCATTTAAAGAAATAGCAGTAACTAAGAATATACTTTTGGTCTTTCTTTTAATCCTCCCTGCTTGATATTTTAATAAGTCTCAATATAAACGAATACTCAAGTGGTTGTGCCTTTATTACATTATTAATCTTTGACTATTATCTTTTTGTAAATTAGGCAAATTGATGATAATTTCTCTATAAATGTCTCTGACACCATAAGTGTTTCTCTCCTGTCCTAATTTGATGTTACAGATGGGGTGACCAACTTGTCCAGATTTGCCAAGTACTTTCCCATGGTTAGCACTGAAAATCTTACAGCCTGGGAAATCTACCAATCCTGGGCAAATTCGAGTAGTTGCTCACTGTATCTGCAGAGGATGATTAATGTTTTTTGAATTAGAAATATTATAAATAGAGGTTCTTTCACTTTTAGGGAAGCCAGTGGATGAAAGCTTAAGCAAAATAGCTGAAGTACCGTTGTCGAGTCGTTGTATGTGCCATTCAAAGAATTTTACAAATGATGGCGAGGACCGAGGAACTTCACGTCATTTCAACAGTCCAAGTACGCCACCTTCTGAAAGAAATGGCACTTCATCAACTTGTCAAGGTAGGTTATAGTTTTGCCTGGGTCTGTTGGTATCTGTAACAGGAACCTTCATTACTGTTGTTATGAGACCTAATTTGATAAATTTGATGAGCATAATTAATTAGGTACCTCCATCTAATTTCTCTGGAATTATTTTTAGATAACACAAGAGTGGTCAGAAATCCTTGGACTACTTTATTCTTGGTTTGGCTTTTAATTGATTTGGACATTTTGCTAGCTTAAATCATTTTTTGAAGCAGGCAAGACAAAACAAATGATATTCAGAAATTGATGTTATTTGTAGGCAGGATTGTTAATTATAGGTTAGAATTTTAGAAAACATTGATTTGTATTGTAAGACAAAATCTAGTTAGCCTCATTCATTCTTGATAAGTCTGCATGAACTTCTGAAGCCAGTATCCTGCATGAGGATGAGATATGTTTTAGGTATGATCCTTGACTAGTTCTAATTAGGTTTATTTAAGAGAAATATATTAAGAATAACATAAGACTATTCATTTTTAAAAAATATTTCTCTGGCTTTGACTATATGGAAAAGATTGATCTTTATTTGCCTAAGCCAGAAACCTAGGAGACATCGTGTACATGTTACTCTACCTTATTTCTCCGGGCAAATCTCTATCTCCATTGACAACTCCCTGGTCCAAACTACCATCTCTTGTTTAGAGCATGCAATAACTTCTTTTCCTGCTTTCACTCATGCCATTCTTTAACTAATCACTGGCAGGGAGAAAAGAGGTGGCCATGACTGACTTAAGTCGCAACAGTATCCACTTCCTAAAATCAAGAATGGAGTCATCTTCCTCTAAAGCACGTGACTATGTGTGGAGGAGGGTGGCTGCTGGAACCTAAGTGTGATTCTGTTAGGAGTGAGAAAGAGGAGATGGGATAGTACTGGAGAGGTGACCAATAGTGTTGTCTACACTGTTTTGACCCTTAGCCCTTTTGACTTTCTTTCCATTCCTTCAAAGGGTCATGCTTTCTTCTGCCTCAGAGCCTTTGCTTGTGTTAGTGTCTCTTCAGAGGAAAGTTACATCTTCAACTTGTTATCCTCCTCTTCCATTAGGTGTTGCTTAAATGTCGCTTCCTTGAGGGAGCCATACTGACCTTTCCGTTAGATCAGATTTGGTTTCCCTGTTATTTTGTGTCATCTCACTGTGCTTGTCTCCTTGACAGCACTTGTCTGTGAAGTTTTTATTATCCATGTGTCTGTGTGCATCTTTTATTAATCTCTGCTTCCCCTAGCAGACTGTGTTCTCCATGAGGTCAGGAACCATGTCAGTTTGCTCACCATTGTAACCCTGGAACCTAGCAGAGTGCTTGGCATATAGTAGGTGCTAGATAAATATTTGTTGTGTGAATGAATGGAGTTGATTTTGAGCTAATTATAAGAACTCTGGTTTACAATATTTATATACAACCTGTATTATTTTTAGAAAAGCTTTATTGTAATATACTTGAGAAAACAAACTGCATTTATTTAAATGGTATGCTTTGATAAGTTATGACCTCCACCATAAGGTGTACCTCTATGAAAATTTCAGTCAGTGTCAAGATAGTGAACATATCCATTACCTTCAAAAGTTTTCTCATGCACCTTTGTTATCCCTCCTTCCCACCCCTCTGTGACTTCCTCTCCCCCAAGAACCACTGATTTGCTTTCTATCACTGGAGATTAGTTTGCATTTTCGAGAGTTTATATAAATGGAATCAGACAATTTGTACACTGATTTTGTCTAGCTTCTGTCACTTAACATAATTCTTTTGAAATTCACCCATGTTGTGTGTATCAACAATTTGTTCCATTGTGTTGCTGAGTAATGTTCTGTTCTGTGGATATACTACAAATTGTTTATCCAGTCACGTGTTGATGTATATGTGAGTTGTTTCTAGTTTTGGGTTATTGCAAATAAAGCTGCTATGAACATTTGTATGTAAGTCTTTGTTATGGACATGTGCTTTCCTTTTTATGGGCAAATACCTAAGAGTGGAGTGAGTGGATCACTTATGTTGAACTCTTTAAGAAACTTCCAAACTGTTTCCCAAAGTGTTTATACATTATACCATTTTACATTCCCACCAGCAGTGTCCAAGAGTTCCCATTTCTCTACATCTTTGCTTACACTTGGTATGGTCAGTCTTGTCAGCCATTCTAATAGGCATGTAGTGTTGTATCTCATTGTGGTTTTAATCAGCATTTCTCTGATAACTTATGATGTTGAGCGTCTTTTTGTGTGCTTATTAGCCATCTGTGTATCTTCTCTGATAAAATGTCTGTTCGAATCTTTTGCCTGTTTTTTTTTTCTTATTGTTAAGTTTTGAGAGTTCTTTATATATTTTGAATACAAGTGTTTTTCTATCAAATATAGTTTTAGGTTTTACCATTAAGTCTAAAATCCATTTCGAGTTATTTTTGGTATATGGTGTGAGGTATGGATCCAAGTTCATTTATTTTGCCTATGGATAGCTCATTGTTCAGCACCATTTATTGAAACGGCTACCCTTTATCCACTGCATTGCCTTTGTGCCTTGGTAAAAAATCAGTTGTCAATATATACAAAACTTGCATTTTAACATCATTGTGAGTTAGGGCTAGAATAGGGTTTAGAATAGTCTCTTGAAGCATCAGATGCGGTAAATCAGGGTTGTATTCTTTATATTTTTAAGCAAATTCTTTAATAAGATATAAGCTAAATACAGAAAAGCATACAAATCCTAAGTGTATAGCTTGATGAATTTTCACAAAATAAACACACTCGTGTATCTACCACCTAGATAAAAATAGGACATTCCCAACACCCTACAGCCCCTTCTGATGCTCTTTTCTAGTCACTGTCCTTTCTCTGCGCAGGTATTTGCTCTCCTCCTTTCTGTCACCATTGATGAGTTTTGCCTCTTTATAGAAATGGAGTGATATCTGTACTCTTGAGTCTGCGTACTTTTGCTTAACATTGTATTTTGGGGATTCATTTGTGTTGTTGCATATAGTAGTAGTTCTTGTTGTGGTATATTATTTCCTTCTATGAACATATCACAGTTTATTAATCCATTCTGCAGTTATTAGACATTTGGGTGGTTTCTCCTTTGGGCTTTTAATGCTTTTATGAACATTCTTGTTCATTCTTTTGCAAATAGGTAAGTATTTTCTGTTGGATATATCCCTAGGAATGGCATTGCTGGTCATAGTGTATGGATATGTTCAGCTATAGTAGAGACTGCCAACATTTTCCAAAGTGGTTGAACCAGTTTATGCAACCCCTTCACTACATCCAGTTGTATATGGGTATTATGTTGTTCAGCATTCTTGTTAACACTTGATATGTCCAGTCTTCTAAAATTTTAGCCATTCTGGTGCATGGATGGTGTTCTCGTGAGTTTGAATTGATATTTCTCTGGTGACTAATGAGGTTGAGAATCTTTATATATGTTTATTGGTCATTTGAATATTCCTTGTAGTGAATTGTCTATTCAGATTGTTCATATTTCTATTGAGTTGTTTATTACTGATTTCTATGAGTTTTTTTTTTTAATAACTTCTGGCTATGTCTTGTTTCTTTATAACTTTGTATTTTAAAGACTTAACCCCTCCAATAAGCTTCCTGCCAACGTCACTGCTATAGAGAACAGGAAGATAAGACTTTTGGTCAATGCAAATAATATGATTTTTTTTTTAATGAATTGGGGTAAATCTCATTGGCATATGGCAGTTCAGTTTTTCTAAAATTAAATTATTGTTTTTGGTACACATTCCCTGGCCTTTAATGGGCACATGCAAATTTGCCCCTTGATTTATTTGGGACAGGGTTTCTCAAAAGTGGCACTATTAAAATTTGAATGGGATAATTCTTTGTTGTGGCAGCTGTCCTGTGCACTGTGGGGTGCTTAGCAGCATCTCCCAGGCCTCAACCCACTAGAGGCCAGTAGTACCTACCCCCCACTTTGTGACAACCAAAAATGTTTCCAGACGTTGCTGAATGTCCCTGGGGTGGGAGGTGGGGGTGTTAAAATTGCCCTGGTCGAGAACCACTGATCTAGATTTGTTTTGTGGGTATTTTACCAGTTTGCCAGGAAATTAGGGAGCTCAAAATTACGTGTGTTTTCTAAAATACATATGGAAATACAAAGGACTAAGAATAGTCAAGATATTTTTTAAGCAGCAGGTCAAGGTGAGAAGACTTGTTCTATGAGATATCCTGATTTATTATATATAAAGCTATAATAACTAAAGCACTTTGGTATTAGCACAGTATTAGACCAGTGGAAAACAGTAGAGAACCCAAATCCAGTTCCGTGTGTATCCAGAAACTTGATTTCTTTTAATAGTAGTGCTCTTACAGAGCAGAGGGCAAAGAAGGGGCGTTTCTATAAGTGGTCCTGGGACTATTAGATATCAGTATGGAAAAAATTCAAATTGGTATCCTACTTTACTCCGTACACAAAAATCCATTCCAGGTAGATTAAAGACCTAAGCATGAAAGGCAAAACTACTAAGATGTTAGAATATAGTGGTTTTCAAACGATGTTCTTAAGAGTCTTAGAAAAAACATGGCTTGTAGTGGGAAGGGGACAGTGGATCAGGGAAGTTCTAGGTCTTGAGTGCTCTTTTGGAAATTTTAAACGCTATTTCTTAAAAAACTGTAGTCCTCCTCAGAAAAGGCTTGAAAACCTGTGCTGTGTGGCATAGAATGCCTTCTGTGTTTTTGCAGACTCAAACCTTATTTTTTTTTTGAAAATAGTATTGGACTTGCTTATAGTGCTTTCTCCCCTAGTAGTCTGTAAATCCTTCAAGGCCAGGGACTGGTTTTTTTTCATTGTTTTTCCATGGGGTCTGGAATTGTATGGACTCAATAAAATAAATGCTTGTTAAATGAATTCAAGCACTGGGAGTGGAGGGAATATATAGAGAAGAGCAGAGAGGAAGGAAGGTACTTTGAAGAACACTCTCATTTACAGGAAGCGAGAAACCACTGCATTGCAATAGTTAAGAACCGTGTTACAGACATTAAGGAAAAAGCAAATGCATTTATTCTGTTGCAAGAATACAGAGTGTTACGTTTGGCTGTATACCTAGAGGTTATGCTTATGGATTTTAGAATCAGACAGCAGGAGTCAGTCATATCTAGGCTCTGCCTCTTACTAGCTAAACAATATTGGGCATGAACTTGACTTCTTTCAAACCTAGTATTCGCACTTATAAAATGGGAATAATATTATTCGGTGATGTAAGAGGTCATTGATGACCTTGAGATAGAGCTTTCCGGATTGTGGGATTAAAAGCTAGATTATAGGAGCTTGATTCTACTATATTGTTAAGCCTAAAGAACATTGAGAAGCTCAGTAGGAAACAAACATTGAGACACTGTAAAGAACGATTTTTATAGAAATGAAATACATTTTCTTGAGAGAATCTTACAGTTATATTTTTTAAGCCACGTTATTGGGAGTGGTCTACAAAAGCATAAAGCTACAATTGGACTTTCCTGTTGAAAGTATATTTCTCAAAATGTTTGCTATATCTTTGTTAAGGTAAATTGAGTGGTAAAGTGCTTTTAAACATGTTGAGCATTTCATGTTTTAAAGTATGTTATGAAATTTTTAGAAATAAATCATACATCTTGATTCCAATTTTTTTCTAGAAAAATTTCCTGGAGCAACCCCTGATGGCCTAGTGGTTAAAGTTTGGCACGCTCCGCTTCGGCGTCCCAGGTTCAGTTCCCAGGTGTGAACCACACCACTCGTCTCTCATTGACTATGCTGTGGTGGTGGCTCATATAGAAGAACTAGAAGGACTTACACGTAGAATATAGAACTATGTACTGGGGCTTTGGGAAGGGAGAAAGAAGAGAGGCAGATTGGCAACAGATGTTAGCTCAAGGCAAATCTTTCCAAGCAGGGAAACGAAAAAGAAAAAGAAAAATTTCCTAAGTGTAAGTTATTTATACCCATTTTTTATGACTTCTTATATAAGACTCTCCCGAAAAAAACTATACTGGCTGCAAAGCTATCTGCCATTAAACAGGTATCCATATGGAGAGATAAAAATGGTGATTTTCAAGTAGAGAAGAATTCAACCCTTATAAACTACACAGCAGGTAAACAGAATTTGTTGGCAGTGAAATATTCCCGTTAGTTCTAGTAGAACAAGGTAGCCAAGCATCAATCAAGATTTCAGTGGTGCTTGTAGAGAGTAGTTGGTTCATGTCACAGACATAAATTGTAAATTATTGTAACTTCATTTTATATAGTTACTCATTACAAAGGAGTTTATTATTATACTAGATTATTGAGGCTAACATCATTAAAATGTAACTGCATGGTGCTTTCTTATATAAGAGGAATTTGACAATAAACTATTTACTTAAGGCATATACTGATAGTATAGCTACTTTCTACTTTTAATTCTTCTGTTGTTTTGATCTAATAATGGCATTTGGGGGGTCAAAATACCTTTTTTTAGAAACCTTGATACAACCATATGTTGTCTTCAAAATCTTACTTCAAATAAAGCAATAGAGGCAAGTTGGAAGTAAAAGCATGGAATACATAAACAAAATAATAAGGGAATTATGGTGCCAGTTATCAATGGGTTGCCCCTGTGTAACAACATCAGAGTGTTGACCTCTATTGTCTGTTCTGCAATAATGGAGCTGCACCCAGTAGACATTTCTCTTTTGCACCTGGCAGGGGTTAAGCTTTGTCAGAGAAGGTTTAGGACAAAGGGCCTTCCTTCCTAATTCCAGGGTGCTTCCATTCTTTTCTTTTTCTTTCTCCTGCAGTACAACCAACAGTGGCACAATTCAGGGGTGTCTACAGGGACTCACCCACAGTGGGTGATCCACAGTGGATTCAGTGGATCCCCTTGGATGGCTTAATAAGGAGAATGAGTGGCACCCCTGCAAGTGGAATCCCAGTGAATCCAGTAGGCATCCCAGCCTCAGCCTACCTGCACCTGGGAGGGGACAGGGCTTTCCTGTTTGCCAGTCTCAGCCTGCTGTTCCCTACCTGCTGAGCTCTGCCCTGACCAGGGACCGGTACTGGCCTTGGGAAACATGACAATCTTCTCTACCATCCCTGTGCTGCAATCATTCCTTCTCCAACAAGCCCTGAAGGCAGCCTTGGCGAGGGGGGTCCTCTCCCAAAATTGTTTCTTTCTTAACTACTCTACTGTAATTCTGGGCTATTCTCTATAGTTCCCTTTAAAGGTTTATGGTTAATTGTTCATTATATAAACTGTCCCTGCTCAATCTATTGGTTGGTTTCCGTGTCCTGATTGAACCCTGATTCTTATCATTATATATTATTTTATAGGGTGTTAGTGCTAAGGGGAAAAATGAAAGGAGAACAAGTTGGATAGGGAGTGTCAGGACAAGAGGATAGTTTATATTTTAAATGACATGGTCAATACAGCCTCAGCAAGATGACATTTGAACACAGAATTAAAGATAGTGAAGAAGATGAGGCATGAAATCATCATGTGGAAGAGGATTCCAAGTGGATGGAACATAGAGTGCAAGTCTACAGGTGGGAGAGTGCCTGGCATGTACCAGGAGCATAATGGAGTGCAGAGGTACAGGGGATGACTGGCCAAAGATGATGTCAGAGAGAGTGTGGGACCAACTGTATGGTGCTTGAGGTCCAGCATAAGGACTTGAACTTTCCCCCTGAGAGAAATGGAGAGCCCCTGGAGAGATTTCACAATGTCAGGGTGTGACATCTGGTTTTAAAGGGTCACTCCAATTGGTGCATTGGAGATAGATTGTGGGTCAAATATAGAGGCAGAGAACCCAGTTAGAAGGATACAGTGATAATCCAGGCCAGAACAATGGTGCAATGTGGTCCACCCAGCCATCAGGGAGTAACAGGGTGTTGACTTACATACTCACCGCAAGCAAAGAAAAAACTAGTCAAAATACGTGATATGATTATTTTGCTAATGATCAGTCTACAAATGCAGTGGGTGAAAGTCCACAAGGCCAGAGAAAAGCAACCTTCGTGTAAAGAAAAATTCTGAGGAACTGTGAGTCACACCACCTGCAACAACCACAGATTCTAGAATTATTTGAGATGCCAGGACAATGAGGAGGGAATAATCTTTTCAACAAGTAGTGCTGGGACAGGTGGATATCCACATGTGAAAGAATAAAGGTGAACCCCTACCTACACCATATACAAAAATGTTACATCTTCTTACCATCAAAGATGTAAATGTAAGACCTAAAACTATAAAACTCTTGGAAGAAAACATGGCCCTGGATTAGGCAGTGTTTTTATAATTATGGCACCCAACACATAAGCAACCAAAGGGAAAACAGATCAATTCAACTTCATCAAATTAAAACTTGAGTGCTTTGAAAGACATGATCAAGAAAGTGAAAAGACGACTCACAGAAGGGGAGAACATGTTTACAGATCTTTACATATCTGATAAGGGTCTACTATTGACAATATATAATACATTCTCCCCTCTCAACAATAAAATACAAATAGCACAATGAAAAATGGGCAATGCATTTGGATAGGCATTTCTCCATAAGAAATACATGCCTGCCTGGTGCTGTGCTGTCACTGCCCGAGGCTGCAGTTCCTGTGCTGGCCATCAGGTGGCAGCCTTCTGTGTCAGTGGTGCCCACTGAGCTTTGTTGGAGCAATTGGAGAAAGGAGGAGTCATGCAGAAGTCATGCTGACCCTCCGCCTGCCTCAGGACCCACTTGCACTTCCTATTACTAGTGTTCCTCTTCACCGACTGAGTGGAGCAAAAGCAGGAAGGAGGGATCCAAGATGCCCCTATTTGTTCATTCGGCAGCTATGTGCCAAGCCCTCACCCTGGGCCGGGAGCCCTGGTGGTCCCAAGGGTGGTACTGAAATCTACCCAGTGGTCCCTGCCCACCAGGAGCTCAGTCTGGAGGCAGATGGACAAAAGCACAAAATCAGAGACACGTGAAAGAGAAGAGCATGAACTGGAATGAAAATAAAGAGTGTCCTGCAGGGAGGGTTGGGGTCTCACTGGGTAGGAGGGTCTGAAAGGCCTGACTGAGGTGACATTTGCTGTGACCAGAATGACAGGAGGACCCAGCGCTGCACTCACCTGTGATCAGCGTGCCAGGGAGAAGGCACTGCTGGTGTGGAGACACCCAGGCAGAAGTGAGTTTGGCCAGAGGAGGTTAGAGAGGTGGGCACTGTGGCTGCAGATAGCCTGGAGGGGAGAGGAGGGAGAAGGGCAGGCCAGACCCAGGAACTGGGAGATGGTGTGAGGTGTCTCCTCCTCTCTGAGAACACTGCTCCCCACCCTGCATCGTTAAACCGCAAATATTCTCTCTCTCCATCTCTGTGGACCAGGAATCCTGCACAACTGAGCTGGAGCCTCTGCTCATGACGACTTCCAGGTTGGGGCTGTGGCCTCCACTGAGGCTGGAACAGGGTGAGATGTGCTGTCAAGCTTACTCTTGTGGGCTCGGTCAGGAGCAGCTTCACTGAGAGCCCGGCTCCTTTCTGTCTGTTGGCCAGGGCACTCCCTTGGTTTTCTTCTATGTGGGCCTCTGCATAGGGGAGCTCAGGACGTCCATGTATGTCCCCAGGTCCAGGGGTTAGACAGACTGAGAGAGGGGAACAAGGGAAGAGGGAAGAGGGAACACAAGAGAGCGAGTGAGAGAGAATGACAGCCTCGGTGATGGAATCTGAGAAGGGTCGTCCTGTCACTTGTGCTGGGTCTGTTGGTCAGAAGCCAGTGCCTAAGCAGTCAGTGGTCCACAGGGACGTGTAGAACAGGCAGGGAGATCATCCCTGCAGGGGCACGCTGACCTTGACTCGAGTGTCCTGGTTGCGAAAGGCTTCCTTCCTACCTGGGCTGATCCTGCGTTGAGCTTAGATCCTCCTCCTTGGGAGTGTTGCTCATCGTGACCCGGGTGTGCTCTCCCGGGTTCCCTGGGCTCCTGTCTCCTCCAGGAGGGAGATGTACACTGAAGAGGCTGAGGCCAGAGCAAGCAGGGACCACTCCACCCTCCCAGCTCATTTGCTTCCTTCTCCAGGTGGGCCAACTCCTCAGGAGCCTCTCCTCACTGCTCACCATCTTCTCTGCTCTGAGAGCACCTCGTTTCAGCCTCTGAAGAAGACCTGGGGAGAAGTTTGCAGGTGGGAAGGCCTCTCTCCATGGGAGCCCCAGAGTGGACAGGGACCTTCGACAGGGCTGGGCATTGTCCCCTCAGTCAACTTGGACTTCCTGGGAGGCAGCAACACCTGGGGGCAGGGCCTAGGCTGGTGGAAGGTCTCTAAGCATCCCCACAATGCCCATCTTCCTGGTCTCACCTGATTGGGCACAGGCCTGCACAAGCACACAACATTTCAGACCCCCTGGGGTCATGTGCAGCCCATCAAGGCTGCTGTGTCTGTCTCATTGTGTGGTTGTCCGTCTCACCTTCCTGGCTGATTCGCTGCTCTGTTCTAGATCCAACCTCAGGCGGCTGCAAAGTTGACCTTCCACGTCAGCTTGCCACTGAGATGGTTACTGTTTCCAGAAATGCTTAGGGGCCGGGCTTTGCCCAACCATGGCGACATCAAGTGGGCAACCTCTGACAGTGAAGCCACCCCCTTCAGTCTTGCGCCGCTCACAGGGCCGTCACACTGAGGGGGTGGGGACGGGACCTGCCCTGGGCCAAAACACCACGACTCTCACTGTTCTTCCCTCAGCTTCAAATGCTCCTCAGTTGGTTGTATGTCTTTGGTCTCTTCCCAGAAGTTGTTTTCTGACAGCGCGTCCAGTGTGATCATGGCTTTCCGGGAAGAGGATTGGCTGAATTCCTCACTCAACCATTTGGTGTGTCCTGCCGCCCCACCCCGATCACTTTCTAAAGGCTCATCCTTTCAGCAATCTGAGGACCCAAGATTGTGAGTCTGTGTCCCGGAGGGATTTTGAGAAGAGCTGGTGGGATGGCAGTATTGCAAAGCGTAAAGTCTTGCTTCCAGAAAGCTCTCTGGGATCCTCATCATCTTGCTGTTTTGGAGTGAAGCCCTGAGGTCTTTAAAAAGCCAGCAATGTTAGAACATGGGCAGGACAAACAAAAGTCTCTGGACTCCAACACCAACTAAAATATTCTGAATTTCTAGTAACCTGAGACGAGTGGAAAGGAATTGGGAGTATGGAGTGGAGGGGCGGTTTGGGCCAACTACGCATCTGGGAGGAGAAATGCCATGCAGAGCAGCCTTTCTGGGGGCATAAGTGTGGGACATGTGTGCAGACCCCCGCTGCAGACATTGCTGCTGCTGCCCTTCAGTTCCCTCAGCCCACTTGAGTCCCTGCAGTCCCTGGGAGCCAGTCCCCAGCAGGCCCACAGTGTTCCCCTGGAGCACCTGCATCCACTCTCTGTCTGAGGGCTCTCTCCTGCACCGGGAGCTTTCTCTCCTGCAAGCCTGTGCCAGCCTGTAGCACAGAAACCTTCATGACCCGGGGTAAACCCTCCACCCACAGGGACAGAGCCAGTCCGGGTGGGATCTCGTCTCCCAACAGGACTAGGATGGATGCTCACCTCAGTGCTCCCTCGTCAGGCCCGCACTGGCTCTCCTCCGCCAGGCTCCCTTCCCACATGGTCTCCCTCGGGCCTCCTCCATCACCTGCAAACAAACCACTTGCCCTACAACCTTGTCTGCTTTGGGGGCCCAAACCCTGCCGAGGCTCCACGCTGGCTGTGACTTGGAGCAGGTCGTCCAGCCTTCTGGACTTGAGCTTCCTCACCTGTAAGATGGGGACAAAAGGCCTGCCTCCCGGAGTCTTCGGAGGAGACACAGCATGGGAAGATGCAAACCGCTGCAACGAAAGATGCCAGGTGATCACCCAGTAAAACATCAACCTTGCCAAAGCAACAGGAGCTCGTGAGGCTGAGGGAGGAACGCGGGCAGCCTGTCCCAACAACGTGGAGATTCACTGACGAGTGTGGCCGTGCAGGGTAGGCCCCTGAACAGTGGAAGAGCCATTAACAAGGAGGGTGACAGGACAGAGGCTTCCAAGGAGAAAGATTTAAGTGTTAGAGGATCACAGAGGCCTTAGGAAAATCGTGAGGCCCTGGAACATGTTACTGAAATGCTATTATTGGCCGTAAAAATGTGTTACAAATACCCAGTCCACTCTGGATTACTTCTCATTGGTTGTAGGAATGAGTGCACACTTGTGATTAGAACCCACATTTTGTTAAATATAGGATATCTTTATTTTACTTAACTTTTAATTTTTTTTTTGTCGATGAAGTGCCAAGCATGGGTTTTCTCCGTTCTTTTCTTTGCATGGGTGACCTCTACTTTCAGAAGTGGATTCCTGGTGCTCATCACCACTACTATCCCAAAGGACAGCCCTCTTTCAGGTCACACCGTGGATGTGAGCTCCAGGTGGACAGGGACCACATCGGGTCATACTGGTGAAGTTACAGTGCTCGGCCCATGGCAGGGACCAGAGCGTATTGGGTGAATGAGTGAGTAAACAATGAACGAATGCATGAATGAGTACATGAGTGCAGGAGTGAGTGAGTGAGGGAATGAGTGAAGGAATGACTGGGTGAATGAAGCAATAAGTGAATAAACCACAGCAGCTGGATCCACACAGGAGGAGGCTTTATCTGTGTCGGGCTCACAGGGTGTCACAGCACAAGGCCTAGACGGTGGCATGGAGCATGTCCAGCTCTCCTTCCAGCACTGAGCCTCCGTCACCTGCAACACAGTGTGGTCCTGGTTCTTCTTCAGCTCCACCTCAAACAATGTTGAATGTTCCCGGGAGCAGAGCAGCAGGAAGGGAACCTGAGGAGGGACTTCCCAGACCCTGCGCCCTGGAAGACCACTGTGACAGCCTGGCAGGGGGCTCTTAACACGCTCCAGGCACCAGGCTAGAAATACTCAAGCCATTCCTCAGGGAAGTCTCCCAACAGCCCATCAGGAGGCCAAGTCATTTCCTCATTGTACAGATGGGGAAGCTGAGGCTGAGAGCATCACCTGCATCACCAGCTAGAAAGAGGCTGAGCAGGCACTAGGACCCCTGTTTCTCTGACTTTGGATCATTCCAAACCACTGTCCTGCACTGCGGCCTCCTCGGGCTCAAGGGTCCTGGCCTCCCTGGGACCTGCACCCTTCTGGCCTCCAGCCATCACTGAACTAAAGGGACAGGGCCACTCCGTCTGCCTGGGGCTGGGTATGGTGGCCGGGGAATGGCCAGCCGTGGGCGCTGTGGGATCTCCCAGTACCAAGGACCAGCCTATCCCCCCGCAGAGTGAGGTCTTTCTGGGCATCAGGACCAAAAGTTGTCAGAACTTTAGGGAAAAGAGGTCCCTCCCTCAGCATGGGGGAGCCCTTCTCAGGCAGGCCCCATGGGGTCTAAGAGGCACTGGGTTCAAATCCCGGCTCTGCCACTCTGCAGGGCACAGAGGGGGCAAGTCTCTTTGAGCCTCAGTTTCCTCATCAGTGAAATGAAGACAATAATTGCTCCTCCCCCAAGGAGTTGTGGGGAGGATTCAAGGAAATAGCTCAAGAGGAGAACAGAGGCCCCGGTAAGTGCTCATCACCGTGAGCTGTTCCTGCTGATGTCACCCCACTGAGAGGCCCCTGGGGCCCTTCGCCTCTGCCCACTCTGATCTCCCACCAGGCATGCCCTACTCGCTCTGACTCCGCTGTTCCTCTGGAATGCCTTTCTCCACCCCATCTTGTCCCACGGGAGTCAGCCAGCCAGCTGGGGATCCAGGACCCAGCCCCATCTCTCCTCCCGTGATTCCTCTTCATTACAGCTAGTAGCTGTTGAGCTCTGAAAAGGTGCAGGACACTCCAGGTGCAGCCTGAGCAAACTTGTCTGACACCACCATGAAAGGTCGGCTGCCACCCCACTTCACAGTTGAGGAAACCAAGGCTCCAATGGCAGTTCCTCTCCGAGGTCACCAGGGCTCTCTCGCTCATCCCCACTGAGCAGGGGCCCTCCATCGCAGAGGCTGAATGTGCTGGATATGTGGGCTGGGGCTGGCACAGTGCCTGAGGCAGCCATCACTCCTGGAAGACCCTGAGGTGTGCTTTGGCACAATGACCTTCTCCAAAGCCTCCAGCCCCATGCTCTGACCTTCTGGCACCTTCTATGACACCTCCACTGTGTCTTGTCAAAGTCACTTCTGCTCACACAAGCTCAAGTGGGTCCTGCTGTTACAACTGAGAACTCCCCCTGGAGGGAGTATGTTCAAGGAGGTCCCTGTGACTCACTGCTCTGTCCTAGATGTGCTTTCCCTACTGAGGATGGAGCTCTCTGCTTGGAGGGAGAGGGAGCAGGCAGGAGTGTCCAGACCCTCATCATCATCTGTCCTGGATGGCCGGCCAGGCTGCTCAGCTCAGGTGAGTTAGGGAGCAGGAGGGGCATGGGCAAGGCCAAAGCGGAGTCAGGTGTGGTAGGGGCGGGGCCAGGGGTGAGGGGAGTGGTAGGGCCAGAAGGAACAGGAGCGGGGCCTTCCAGCTGGGCAGGTCACCCCAGGTACCTTCATCCCCTTCATCCTAGCTGCTCCTCCTTCTCCCTCCCCCCCTCAGGTCTCTGCTTCAGGGTTTCTGGAATCCCCGTTCCCAAACAAGATCACAGCGTAGAAGGAGACCTTGGGTGTCAGACTGTGACCAACACCTTAACATCACGTTTACATTATGAGCCAGAATCTCCACCTCTAGGGATCGGTCCTAAAGAAGTAGAGATTTATGGATGCAGGTGTTCCTTTCAGCATGCTGACGGGAGTGAAAAATCAGAAATGATCCGTGTTGCCCAGCAGAGGCTCTTAGGAAATTCTGAGGCCGACGCAGGGGAGGAAGAGGATTGACTGGCCAGGGTCCAGCCCTGGGGAAATCAGGTTCCAGAAGAGCACACTCCCTGCAGTCCTTCCCACACGATAGCCGCAAGTGCACACCCACACACACTTGCACATAGACATACCCATGTGCATACAGATGCACACAGCTGAATGTGCACATGCACACACGTGCACACACACGTGCATACAAATGCAAAGGACTGAAACGGTGAACACTGCCTATTAAGGGCACTCCTCAGTTTCCACTTAATTCTTAATTCCCTTAGAATTCATTCTTTTACTATAATAAAAGTTCATTGTCTTTGTAATAAAAACTTTTACAAAGAAAAACTAAATAATGTACTTCAGTCCAAAGATGAGTGATAAATGGATAACATTAACCATGTGATTTTATTCTTGTTAGAATTATAAGAGGAATAGAGGCACATTCTATCAAGTTGAAACATCACGCAGGCCCCTAAAGGAGAAGAGAAGCGAGTGGGAATTCCCATCCCCAGAGGTGAACCCCGTGGATGATTTGGTGCGTATCTCTCTGGCTTTGTCTCTCTCTTTCTGTCTGTCTCTCTCTGTCTCTTGCTCACACACAGATTCATTTTCATAGATGCGTGTCTCCCGGCTGATATCACATATACGTGGTCTTACAGATGGGACAGATGGATCCCATCTCCTCGCCATGGACAGTAGCATTCCTTCCAATTGCTTGCTATTGCAACCAGTGCTGTGATGAATAGTCTGGAAAATACATCTTTGAAAAGTTGGGCAGGAATTTCTGTGGGATGAAGTCCTGGGATCAGCACCGCCAGTACAGGCGTGCCCCTGGGGACAGCGATGGGTCCTGCAGGCTGGTCCCCAGAGAGGAGTGTCCTTTCACACTTGTCTCTAGGGGTCTACTGGGGCCTCTGCTTCCTCACATTGTCACCAGGGCTTGTCGTCACCACATTGGACCCCTGCTCATCTGATGGGGCCCAGTGCCCTCTCCACAGTGTCTCCATGTGCGCCTCTCCTCCTCGGGGAGCTCAAGCATCTCTGACACATGCTGTCCCTGTGTAGCGCCTCTTGTTGGCGTTGAATGTGTTTGCTCTTTATCTCTTTTTAAAACTCTGACTTTTGGGCATTTTTTTGGACCACAAGGAGGCGTAACCTTTCCCTGGCCTTGTGTTATGAGGATACGTTCCAGTTTATGGTTTGACTTTCCAGCTTTCAATCCTTTTCTTGTTTTTGTTTTGGCCGCACGAAGAGCAACGCGTTTCGTGTGTGGCTTCTGGCTCTGGTGTCCCACTTAAAACAACAGTCTGTACCCCAAGATTATGCACATATTTACCAAAAGGGCTTTCTTTGATACATCAAGTCTAGACTCCATCTGGGATTTTCCTATCAATTTAGAGAAATTCTATTTCAAATAAAAACAGAAAAGGAAAAGCTATCAGGCCGTGTGAAAATGAGTGGGCAGACACAATGGCCACCTACGGCATGATTTCACTTATAGGAAACATCCAGAACAGATTAAAAAAAAAAAAAGTGACAGAAAACAGATCAGGGGTTGCCAGGGCCCGAGCGAGAAATGGGGAGTGACTGCTTTTAGAATAGGGTTTCCTTTTGGAGAATGAAATATTCTGAACCCAGACAACGGTGATGGATGCACAGCATTGTGAATGTACTTGATGCTCATGAAGTGTACAATTTAAAATGAAAAACAGTAAATTGTTAAAAGATGAAAGTTAAATTTATTTTAAATATTCAAGATATAAACAATAAAAACAAAGCAATGAAAGGAACCAAGAAAGAAACAAATACAATAAGCAGGGTGGGGAAGGAAATGTGTGGTAATGGAGCAGGTGGAACAGGTGTGATTGGAGGTGCTAATGAGGGAGGTTCGCGAGCCAGATCTCCCAGGCCGCAGAATTTGGCCTCAGCTGCCTCCCTGTCTCCTGCAGGCGCCTGTGCAGGGGATGGCTCTCCCTGCACGGAGGCTGGGGCCTCAGCTGCCTCCTGTTCTCCTGCAGGAGTCTGTGCAGTGGATGGCACTCCCTGCACAGAGGCTGGGGCCTCAGCTGCCTCCTGTTCTCCTGCATGAGCCTGTGCAGGGAATGGCTCTGCCTGAGTGGAGGCTGGGGCCTCAGCTGCCTCTCATTCTCCTGCAGGAGGCTGTGCAGGAGATGTCTGTCCCTGCACGGAGGTTCGGGCCACAGCTGCCTCCCTGTCTCCTGCAGGAGCCTGTGCAGGGGATGGCGCTACCTGCACGGAGGCAGGGACCTCAGATGCCTCCTCGTCTCCTGCAGGAGGCTGTGCAGGAGATGGCTCTCCCTGCACAGAGGCTTGGGCCTCTTCTGCCTCCTGGTATCCTACAGGATCCAGGGTGCGCCATCCCCCTGTACAGGGGTTGGCGCACCCTGCTTGGAGGCTGGGCCCTCAACTACCTCCTCTTCTCCTGCAGGAGCCTGTGCAGGGGATGGCTCTCCCTGCACAGAGGCTGGGGCCTCAGTTGCCTCCTGGTCTCCTGCAGGAGACTGTGCAGGGGATGACTCTCCCTGCACGGAGGTTGGGGCCTCAGCTGCCTCTTGGAGTCCTGCAGGCGGCTGTGCAGGAGATCTCTGTCCCAGCATGGAGGCAGAGATCTCAGCTGCCTCCTCATCTCCTGCAGAAGGCTGTGCAGGGGATGGCTCTCCCTGCACAGAGGTTTGGGCCTCTTCTGCCTCCTTGTATCCTACAGGAGCCAGTGCAGGAGATGGCGCACCCTGCTTGGAGCCTGGGCTCTCAGCTGCCTCCTGGTCTGCTGCAGCACATGGTGGATATGATTGTTCTCCCGGGATTGAAGCTGGGTCCTCTGGTGGCTCTGAGGGTTTTATCACTGCCACTGCAGACCCTCTCCCTGTAGCTGCTGATCCAGTCCTGTGGGACACCGGCGCCTCCATCGGGGAGATGGATGGAATATCCCCTTCCACCAGCTCCACGCTGATCTCCTGTCTGGAGCTCTGCAAAGACAGTGACTGGCTCTGTCCCAGAGGCATCAGAGCCCTGCCCAGCTGTCTTTGCTGCTGCTTCTGCCCTCTGGACCTAATTCTCCCAGATCAGGCACATACCTGTGTCTGCACAGTATTCCACCCCTGAGGAAAAACATACACATCAGGGGCTTGTGATAAACCTCAGGCAGAAGGGCGCCACCCCAGCACTCCACGTCCCACCCAGCCGGCCTTGACCTGGGCTTTGAACCTGACCGACCCCCCCCCCAGGCTTCTAACACCTCACCGACTGCTCCTGCTCACGGTGGTCCACCCACATGAACCCGCCCTTCCAGGCACACATGAGGAGGGGATGTAGGGCTGCCGTGATGGGACCACAGTGGTAGCCTGGTTTGGAATGGCCTTCCCTGAGCCTCCCGATGTTACCTTTCCATCCTTCCGGGGAAATGGCCACAGCCGTCGACCGTGAGAGGGGCACCAGCATCTGCATCGGTGTTTGGGGGCTTTCCTGGGGCTCCGGCCCCTGGGCATCGGGAAGCAGCAACTAAACATGTTGCTCCTTCTAGACAAGTGCTAGACAAGTGAGCTCACTTGGGGGCTGTGTTTAGGATGTGGGTGCCTAGTTACCAGGGTTCCAAGTTCTGTTGGGCTCTGTGAGGTCACTTCCTGGGATCCCCTTACCTAAGCTTCCTCCTCACACAAGACCTTCCTAAGGGTCCCCCGGGCTGCTGACTGCTCACTCTCCATCTCCACACCCTGTCCAGACACAGTCACACCAACACAGTCCACCCCACAGCCTCTGGGGAGGTCTGGACACAACCAGGGCCCCAGCTTTGAGGACACAGAGTTGAATTCAGTCCCGCTCCTGCTTCTTGCCAGTGATGTCACCCTGGACAACCCTGTGCCTCTCAGGGCCTCCCCCGTGTCCCTGTCTGTGTAGTGGGGGTCATTCTAACATCTATTTCCTAGGGATGTCATCAGGTGCATAGACCTAGAGATCCCTTCAGAGCCTGTGAAACCATGGGCTGCTCCCACACGTAGCTCCTGCACAGACTTTGCAGTGCAAGGATGACAGAAAGGGCTGGCTGTGGCAGAGAATACAATGCAAAGAGGCTTGGGTCTGCTGGGCGTCTGGGAGAGGCACTTCCCCTCTTGCCTGTTTCCCAGTGTCCCTAGGGAGGGTTGAAATGAAATGACGTTCAGACATCATCTCCTTCTGGCTTGCAACCCTCCAGGGCCTCCTGTTCTGTTTAGACTCAGGTCCAAGTTCCTGAGTGGCTGTCATCTCAGCCTATGTGGTGGGCAGCCCCCACAATGGCTCCCAGCGTTCCCACTTCCTAGGCACACATCCTTGGTAATCCCCGCTCCTCGAGGAGAATGGACTTTGCGGCTGGCTTCTAACCAACAGAATAGGACCGAGTGATGGGATGTCACTTCCATGGTCGGTTTAATGAAAAGTCTGTGACTTCTGCCTGCTTCTGTCTTTCCTGTGTTCATTCTATCTCTCTGTCTCTATCTCTCTCCCTGTCTTTGTCTCTCTCTGTCTCTGTGTCTCTGGCTTTCTGTATCTCTCTTGGTCTCTCCCTGTCTCTCTGTCTCTCTCTTTGTCTCTCCTCTCTGTCTCACTGTGTCTGTCTGTGTCTCCTCTTTTTGTCTCTCCTACCCATCTTTCTATCTCTGTGTGTCTCTGTCTCTCTTTCTCGCTCTCTTTCTGTCTCTCGGATCCACTATTCAGGAGAAGCCAGATCAGATATTATGAGCTTCCGTCCCTATGACACCCCCAAGTGCAAAGAACTGGCAGAGGGCCCCGGCCCACAGACAGAAAAGGCCTGAAACCCCCCATCCAAACTGAATCCTACCACTGCTCCGATACTTCCGAATGATCTCCGAGATGGCTCCTGCCTCTATCGACCTTCAGTTGAGAACACAGCCCCAGCCTCCTGCTAGACCTTGACAGGGAGCCTCCCAGCTGACCTGAGCCTGGACCCTGGTAGAGACATTGTCAGATGCTCAATGACAGGTCTTGTAAATGCTAAGTGAGGCTAATGCTGTCACCCAGCATAGACAGCTAGTACCTCCTTCCAGGCCTGGGTCTGGCCCTGCCATCCTCTCTCTCTCTTCTCTCCTCCCCAGCTCACTCTAGCCACACTGGCTCTTTTCTCACCTCCTCTCTCGTCAAATTCTCTTCTCCCTCCAAGTCTCTGTGCCTTTGAGCTTCCCCCCAGCACGCTGTTGGCAGACAGATGCAGGGCTGGTTCCTCTTGTCCTTCTGCTCAGGGCACAAATGTCCCCAGGGAGGCCCTTTACACCCACCTAGGGGCTCCAGGCCCTCCCTCCTCCAGCACCCTGCTTCATTGCCCTGTAGCACCTGCTCTTCTTTTTCGCATGGATTTGTTCATGATTTTGTCCCTTCCACCTCCAGGGTGTGAGCTCCTGGAGGGCAGGGACCATGTAGGTGCTTTCAGCACTACCCTCAGGACTAACATGGGCCCTGCTCAGAGTGAGTGCTGGGGCCACAGTAGCTGAAAGAATCATGAGAGGATCTCAGAACCCTCCCACCTCTGAGCAGCTCCCATTGTGAACGTGGATGCCAGTAATCAAAGGTTGCTTTGGACAGGGGAACACCCAGAACGAGGCCTGGGCGTCCCTTCCCTGCTCCACTTGCTCCATTGAGCACGAGTGGACACAGAACACCTCTGGTGGTCAGCCCTAGCCTTTCAGCCCCAGGCAGGAAAGCAGAAAGCAAAACACACACATTTCTTTGTTTGGGGTCCTCAAGGTAGTGGTTCCCCCAGGGCCGAGGGTGCAAAGGATCAGGACCCGTGGGCTCCAGGAGAGATGTGAGGGACCTCAGAATCCTCTCTTGCTCCCCACTTTCCTTACACTGGCCCTGGCGTGTCCCGTTGACTCACAAGGCATCCTCATCCCAGCCAGGAAAATGACTCCACCTCACTTCCAAAGGAGGACCCCGAGGCTCCAACAAGGATGACCTTGTCCCTGGTCCCCGGACAAGTCGACCAGTGCTCTGCCATGTTCTGCACTGCCTGGGTCCCCAGTCCCCAAGCTCTCAGGCTGCCCTCTGCAAAGCAAGACCTCGAGGGAATGGAATGCATTTTACAACGACTCAGAGAACAGTGGGTCATGGATGGAGAATGAAGGTCAAGAGACTCTTCTACAAGCCTGTGAGACCCTTAGAGTCACCCCATCTATGCATCCCAATTTACAGAGGCCGAAGATCAGGCCTTCTCTCATGTAGCCCCTCCCCCCTAGGGGGGGGTCATATCCTAGTTCCCGGTGCACAGAGTGGTGGACACAGGACGCCAGACCTGGTTCTCTGCAGGCTGCTCTAGGGATGGCCCGAACCCCTGCATCCCCCTGTGCACCTTGGGGACCCCCTGCCCACCAGTCTGGCATCTCTCCCCTTCATGCTATGGGCCTGGGCATGTGGCTAGGGGACCGGATGCCCCTGCCCTATGGCAGAGCTGCCTCCAACCTCTTTCTTCCTTCCTCCTGTCACCTCCCCAGTGTGCACTTCCCTTCTGACACAGGGCTGGGCAGTCAGAGTGTGTGTGTATGCTTGTGTGTGTGAGTGCGTCCACGTGGGGATGCATAGAGGAAAGGGCCCTACATGGGGGACGTTGGCAGGGGTCCCCCAGGATCTTAGGAGCTCTCATTCCCAAAGCAAACCCCTTGGAAGTGTTGAGGCTGGCCTAAGAGCTTGGAATGCTCTCTTCTCCTCTGGACTTTGCCCACCTCGTGGGCCCAGGGCCTGTCCCTGCTCCTCCTGGCCTCAGTTTCCCAACTATACTGTGAGGGTTGGACATGGAGCAACATCAGCCCCGATGAACATGGACATGACCCAGGATCTCTGCCCGCGTGAGTGTGGCAGGGATACCCTCATGGTCTCATAGGCCTCTCTCCTGTGGGGCAACCAGGCCTCCTGTCCACGGTCAGGCACACAGAGGGGCCCTGCAGACAGCACTTCTGGGTGACACAGCCCGCAGCACACACGTGTAACACAACGGTCCCCTGACATGGCTGCTTTCGTCTGTCCCCTCCCCATCCAACTACTCGGTGACCCTCACATCCCCTACGTACCGGGAACACGCCACACAAGCCAGGTGGGCCACACGGTGCACAGTTGAGTAGGTTGGACATCTGGGGATGTGAGAGTCACTGAATATACACCGACCTCACTGTACTGGTCCACAGACTGCATCCCAGGGTCCAGCTCCATGCATGGCTGGTCCTGTGGACACGAAGACAGTGGTGGACACAGACCCTGGGCAGGGAGAAGGCCAGGCCACCCTTTTCCCTCCTCCTCTACACCCCATCCTGGCCACATGAGGTCCAGCCAATCCCTGCCTGCAGCCCTGGCGGGTGTAGGAGGAGCTGAAGGGAGCCCAGCTGGGCAACTATTGGAGGGAGTTACTGTTATTAGGAAGCCCCCTGGGTGCTGAGTTATTAAACCCCATTTTACAGATGACCAGTGGTCCCAGCGTTCAAGGTCACTCTGCTCTAAGTGACCAAGTCCAGACGTGAACAGGGGACTAGAAATCCTTACTTTTCACTACCATTGAGCCCAGCATTGACCATCGAGGCCTTGTCCTGCGTTGGGTCTCCTCCAGCCAGGCGACCTCCTGAGTCCAAGCACTTTGGGCACCTTCTTCTCCCTGCTTGAATCCCAACACACCCTCCTGAGGTTAGAGTCACTGACCCCATTTTTCATGGAGGAAACTGAGTCTCCGAGAAGACACCACATGAACTTGCCTGTCACAGGGCTGTGAGGTGACCCAGGTGTGGGTTTGACACCAGGTCAATCTGCCTCTAAAGGCTCTGCTAGCACAGGAGCCTGAGGAGGTGGCCTGTGAGCCCAGCACAGAGGTGAGTCCATCCTGGATGGGGGCTCGGGGGAGGGGCACTGCAGGCTAGGAGCTCTGAAGGGGGCAGGGGCTTGGCAGGGTCCTTGGGGAGGAAGGCTCTAGGGAGGGTGGGGTGCGGTGAGGGGTGCACTCTGGGGATGGTGTCTGGACCAGATCACCCAGGGCCGTGACGCAGGCAAGGAGTCGGGCCTCACTACAGGTTGCGTGGACTTGAACGAGCAGTCTCATCAGAGCCTCAGGCTGTTAGGACCTAGATTTGGAGGGAGCTTGGTGGGCACCTTATCCACCTCCACTCAAGCCCAGATCCCCAAGAACCAACAGGATGAGAAGGCTGCTTCCATTTCCTCCCATGTACAGTGGGCACTGTGGCGGTCGCCTACCTTCTGCCTGGGCTGGGGATGCTGCCTGGAGGGCCCAGAGAGGGCTTCTTGTCAAAGTAGCCATTCAGGACAGGTCTGTGCTCAGAGAGCTCTGAGTGATGGGACCAAGGGCATGTCCCACCAGTGGGCTAAAAAGACGCTCCTGTCCATGTCGCTGTTGTTTATTGCAGGTGGACAGGGATGATGCAGCATCACCCACTGGCTGGATGCAGAGGGCCAGCGAGGAGCTATGGTTGAAGAGCCTGAGACACAACGCTTGTGTGTGACCAAAGCTGCCATGGGTGTGGTGGAGGCTGAGGAGGAAGAGGTGCTGCTGGAGGCCAAGATGAAACCAGAGACCATCGGGGACCAGGTGGTGGTTGATTTCCATAACTGGGGGGGATGGCATGATCAGCAGAGTCTCTTGACCCGGCAGGACACCCTAGGCCGGCATCCAGCTCCTGGGCTTCTTGGCCCCTTTGTAGGTGTCGATGGGGAACAGTGGTCCCGGGCAAGTCCCGGGCAAGAAGGGACTGGGAATGGGCTGTCAGGGAGAATGGGTAGGGCAGCCACCTTCTTTTCCTTGAAATCAGGGGACTCTGGGTCAATACTCATGTTGCTCTCCTCCACCTTGGAGCTGGAGGAACCAGCCAAGTGCTCGCTGAGCATTGGACAATGTCCCTGCCACTGATGTCCTGGCCCCACCTGAGGTGTCCCAGCACTTGGAGTGGGAGCTATCCCTGGTCCTGAAGCCTGTGTTGGGGCCTGGAGGCTTGGAGGCTGGATGGAAGGGCTGCATTTGCAGAGGTCACGCCCCCTGGGTGAGTGGGGACTCTGGGACACCTGAAGTCACAGATGCAAGTGACCCACACCTGGGAAGGTGTGAGGGAGGTGCACAGAGGGCAGTGCCTCAGTGGCAGGCAGGGCTTCATGCCCATGGGCAGCACTCCTTGACAAAGGTCAGCTAGTCCTTTGGACCCTAGAGGGCAGAAGGCACCTAAGGCTGCCAGTGGTCCACGGGAGGCCAGGACAGCCTGCTGACTGGCAGGCATCAGGCCTGCAGCAGGAGAGGTTCAGGGTGAAACTGCTCCTGGGTAGCCTGGGCCAGCAGGTTGGACAGAAAAGATGGCCACTTGGTTTTTGTCACTCTAGTCTGTACGTGATCGTCTCTCCAGCTAGCCAGACCCTGGGGAGGGTGGCCTGTGGCTGAACAGCACTAGGGACTGAGGAGAAAGTGCCCTTGGCAATATCGAGTCCCTCTTCTTCATGTGAAGCAGGGTTGAGCTGGCTCCATGCCTGACCTCACCCCCTTGGTGACAGTGGGCTTCTTCAGGTCAAAGTCATACTAGGCATCAGGTTCATGGCACTGAACACATTGGCATCCTCAGGGGTCTTCAACATGGAGGGGAGGGGCCAAAGGAGTGTTGGCTGTGCTCAGGACAGCCATACCAGGGACAGGGAAATGCACAGAGACAGGAAGCAGATCAGTGCTTGTCAGGGGCTGGGAGAGTGGATATGGGGGCATGGCTGCTTCATGGGTACAGGGGTTCTGGTGGGGTGATGCAATGATCTGGAACTAGATAATGGTGACTGTACACAGCATAGAGGATGTAGTTAATGGCCGGCCCTGAATTGTACAACTTTAAGTGATGAAAACACTAAACTTTATTGAATCTAAATTGGAACACACAAAACATAAGAAATCATAAAACATAGAAAAGGGAAAAGACATCCTGCCCTCACAGGCAAGGTGAAGGACAGCTCTGGGGTGGAGCTGGAGCCGGCCGGGCCTTAGTTGCTGACGAAGAGGGTGGTGCTGCAGCTGCCGTAGTGCTGGAGCCACTGCTGTGGCTGATGCTGGAGATCCCACCAGCTCTGGCTATGCAACTGGCCCAGGAGCTGGACCTGATCTGGGGCTGGAGCTGGGTCTGTCTCAGGTGATGGTGCTAGACCTGCCTCTAGAATTGGCTCCAGTGCTGAGACCGACTCTAGCTCTGCATTGTTGACAGATTTGGTGCAGGAGCCAGTGATGGAAATGGCTGCTGCTCTGGAGCTGGTCAAGTGTGGGAGCTGGAGGGAGCTCTCCTTCTGGAGCTGGCCGCAACTGAGCTCTAGAGCTGGTGCCAGAGCTGTCACTAGTCCACAGCTGGAGCAGGATCTGGTGCTATGTGGCTCTAACTTTGTAGGTCGAGGTAACTCTGGCTCTGCTGCTGGTGACCGAGCCTTCTCTAGCTCCACAGCTGGTAAACAGCATGTCGTGACCTTTGGATGGGGTCAGTGACATCACCAACCAATCACGAGCTGTCCATCAGATGGTGGGAGCACTCCAGCAAATAACATATATTACATTAGTGTTATTTCATCTCCGTTCTAGTTACATATTTATTTTAAATATACTTAGAAGGAGAATAGGATAATAGAAACCATTTATTCTTTGCTCAGATTTAACAGAGCACACCTTATTGATGTCGTTTTTTAAGAAATATTACATACACAGTGGAAGGCACCATTCTTCTTCCTCTCTCTTTCCTCCCCAAAGGTAACTACTGTCTTGAAGTTAATATATGTATTCTATACACATTTTCTTTTGAAAAAAGACAGTTGTCCCCAATTTGCTGAGATTTTTTTATGTGTCTATCAAAGATATGTTTCTGAGCAGATGCTGTTAAAAACTTTGTCCTTTCAAAATAAAGATGACAAGTCAACCATTAGTTGAGAAAGTACCTGCTTTTTAGACATCATTTTTTAAAGAGAGGTTTGAAAATATCTCCATCATGTTACCATTGATCCTCCCTATTTGGAAGAGTTACAGTCTATCAATTTTTAGCAAACACTGCATGAGCCAGACTGAACCAGTGCTCCTAGAGGAAGGACAAGGTTAGATTCCTGCAGCCTTTGGTCGTGACATATTTGGGAACCTATCAACACATAGCCTTGTTTTATGTTTGTCTCTTTTGAAAAGATCTTATTTAGTATACACTGTAGACACATTATTTGAACTCCCAGCCAATATCACTATCCATAACCCATGCCTGAAGGAATCTTATCTAACACAAGTGTTTTCTACATATGGCCCATCACAGGCTTCTTGTGCTTAGGAACACTACACAACACTTCAGCACTATGCGGATCATTACAAAGAGGAAAAACAGCAGCAAGAAGCAAAAAAGGTGAAAAATGTACCATTTATAATTTTATTTATTTATTTTTTCCCCCAAAGCCCCAGTAGATAGTTGTATGTCATAGCTGCACATCCTTCTAGTTGCTGTATGTGGGACGCGGCCTCAGCATGGCCAGAGAAGTGGTGCATTGGTGCGCGGCGGGATCCGAACCCGGGCCGCCAGCAGCGGAACGCGCGCACTTAACCGCTAAGCCACGGGCCCAGCCCCCGTACCATTTAATAGACCAGGAAAAGGACACTTGTTGACCTGAGAGCTGAAACAAGAGTGTCACCTTGTTCTACCTCAGCCGGGAATGTGCGCCTCAGGCAACTCCAACTTTCTGCCACTCTGCACCCATCCAGGAATTACTAGGAAAAACACAGTGTGTGTTGGGTTTGGATTCACCTGTAAATTTTAGTGACTAGGTGAATTCACGAATATCAAATTACTGAATAAGGAGGATTGACTCTGTTCTGTTGCCAAAAACAATGAGTGTATGAAACTCATACTTCAGAACTTAAACATGGAAAGCTTTCTAATCTGCTTTAAAATCTACATGAAGAGTTTCATTGTTTTGAGCCATTTGTTAAAAATGTCAAAAACATCTTCTGATTGGTTTAAAAGAACAACTGATTGACCTCAGGAATGGCTGTGTGTACTCACCATCTCTGATTTCTCTCATTCTCTCTTGAACCCATTCCAATGAACCCCCATCACTCCACTACAACTCTTTTTGCCAAGGTCACAAGTGACCACCACATTGCTAAATCCTACAGTCATTTGTCAGTCTGTGATTTACTTGATCTACCAGCACTTGACATAACTATTCACTATGTATGTTAATAAAGTCTGGTAATAGCCAATAAACGATTTTGAGACAATCAGATATTCATTTGACAAAACATTAATAAATATTCTATTTGGTCTCATACCACTCCTTAAAAATCAACTCCAAATTTGAATATAATAAACAATAAAAATGTAATGAATATTAAAAGTATTAGATTGTTTTAAAAAGATTATAGAACATCTTTATATCTTGGATAATAGACAGTCTTGCTAAACGAGACTCAGAAAGCAGAACTCTAGTCGATAAGATTCATAAAACTAACTACAGCAAAATACAACTTTGTAAGACCAAAGGCACCGTAAATTAAGTAAAAAAACAGAAGAAAACACTCCAACATGTAATCAAGGGTTTCTCTGCAGACTATATGAAGAACTCCTGTAAACTAATGAGAGATAAACCATCCAGTGGAAGTGTGGCAAAGGATACGAATAGCCAAACAATTCTCAGTGGAGGAAATATGAAATTCCAGTAACCAAGAAGTGTTCAACCTTCCCAGAGATGACAGAAATACAAAATAAATCAACAAAGAGACATGCCTTAGATATCAGATTGACAAACATTTACAAAGTTTGTTTCAGGTGTTGGTTACATGGAAAAATGAATCCACTCATACAGTACTGAAGCACAACTTTTGGAGAACAAATTGAAAATACCTGTTGAGTTTTTCAAATGAGCATTTTCTATGACTCAGCAGTTCGTTTATTAGTATCTGCCCAGGAGATACCTTCACACAGATGCAAAAAGAAACATGTATAAGAATATTATTCATAATATTGTAATAGCAAAAAATGGGGACAACCCAAATGTGCACCAAAAGAAGAATGGTTCAACAAGACGTAGTTTGTTCATAGTAACGTGTCAGAGTGACAAAGAATGGAGTAGATCCAAGCAAATTGTTACAGAATTATCTCCCATATAGTTTTGGGTGAAAAGAGGAGGCTGCAGAATGAGGTGCATATTATACCATTTTCTTTAAACACACAAAACAAAAAGAAAAGAATATTTTTTCTACAGCAACAGATATATGTGGGGCTGTGGTTAAAGGAGCCTTTAGCTTGATCCATATATAACTATAGTGTTTTACAAAGGTACTGCTTCATATATTATTTGTATAATGAAAAATTAAAATACATAAGACTAATTAAGTTCATTCTTTCCTACTAGAGAATTTCAGCTACCCCAAAGTAACTAAGAAATCAGAACAACCACAGGAAAATGTCAGCATAGGTGGGGGACAACTGAGCTTGGCTAACATGAGCAGACATTTTTCACACATTAGGGGAGCAGATATTTTGCTGTAGGACCATCTTTGCCATGCAAACCTTGGGACAAAAGTGCAAGTATTTGCCAGGATACAGCCAAGATATAAAACCAACAAGATCTTGAAAATAAAATGGAAAAGCCCAGTTGTCACTCTAAATCTACCTCTTCATTAGCCAAAACCAGCTTTGAAGCTGTTTTAGCCTGTTTCTCCACGAACAAGAGCCACAAAATTGACGGGCCAGCATCACCACCTCGTGGCTCTGCTTCCCATCGCAGGGTTCATCACCATACCCTTTGGCCCCCAAATCTCAAACCAAGAGTTCTGTCTTTTGGATATCCCTTCAAAGTTAAATGTTTTAGAAATACAAGAGACTCAAGTAGGGTTATGGATTTTTTAATTCTGACAAGGCAAGATTTTTTAAGAGACTACTATCTATCATCATTGCCAGTTTGTAAAAGAACAGCTATTTAAAACCAAGAAATCAGAAAGGCCATAAACTCGTATCAGAAGACAGTCCTGCTTATCAAAGAACAGTTGAAAGTGGTATACACATTTCATAAATACGTAAATATCCCATAACTATATTAATAATTGTGATCATTAGTTAGGCTGTTAAATAGGTCAACTTCACCAGGCCATGAGGTGCCCAGATCTCTGGCTAAACGTTATTTCTGAGGGTGTCTGTAAAAGTGTTTCTGGAAGAGATTAGCAGTTGAATTGGTGGGCTGAGTAAAGCAGATTGCCCTCCCTGTTGTGTGTGGGCCTCATCCAACCTACTGAGGGCCTGAACAGAACAAAAATGCCGAGGAACGTTGAATTATCTGTCTCTCTCTCTCTCTCTCTCTCTCTCTCTGCCTGAAGGTTTGAGCTGGGACATCAGTCTTCTCCCGCCCTTGAACTGGAACTTATACCATTGTTGTTCCTGATTCTCAGGCCTGTGGACTCAGACTGGAAGTACACCTCCAGCCTTCCTGAGTCTCCAGCTTGCAGACGGAAGGTCATGGCACTCTTATGTCTCCTAGTTGTTCTGTTTCTCTGGAGAACGCTGATTAACACAACCATATTTACATACTTCTCCTTTATCAATGTGTGTCTCAGCTTTATCAATAAAGGCAGAGCTGGAGACAAGGTCTTGTACATAGATACTTAATTTGGGAGGTACCAGGAGTGAGAGAGCAGGGAGAGGTCATGAGTAATACTGTCCTTCTCATGGAGAGGCAGCCTTCCTTTGATCCTCATTGATCAGACTGGCCAGACGGCTCTGTCGGGTTCCAGGCACCCCCAGGAAACCAGTGCTTGTCTGTCCTCACTCCTTCTTGTACATGGCCTGAAAATTGGCTCAGAGAACTTATGCAATTCACCAGAGATGTACTCAAGTCGGCCTGGCAGAAGAGGCATTGAAAAACAGGCTGACACATGTTCTGGTTCCTTTTACATCAGATTTTATTCTTCCCTTTACTCACTTATTCTTTCAATAAAAAATGTATCAATATCTACCATGTCTTAATAATGATAGCAACATTTATTGAGCGCTTACTATATGCCTGGTACTGTTACTGCTTTATAGGTATTATTTCATTTAATCCTCACAACAGTGTTATGAGGTAAGTGCTTTTAGTATCCCCCATTTTACAGATAAAGAACAAAACACAGAGAAGTTAAATAATGTGCTTGAGGCCACACAGTCAAGAAATGGTGACGCTCAAATATGACTCGGGAGTTTGGGCTCCTTCCTAACTGCCAGATGTCAACTGTGTTTCAGCTGCTCTGCCTCCAGGTTTCAGGCTCATGATGGGGCATAGAGAGAAAGAGAGAAAGGTGGGTGCCATCCCAACCCAACACAGTAAGTCGGATGGAAGTGGGCACCCAGGTGCCATCGGAGCATGGAGGGGTACTCTCACCCCAGAAGTTGGGGCCACTGAGCTGACTCTTGAAGGACAGAAAGTGGAGAAGGGGCGATGTAAGTTGGGGAGGAGTCCAGGCAGCAGAAATAACAGAAGAATACCACTGGGAACACCACAGAAGTGCAATGGTTTCAAATTTCAGTGCACACGCTCAGATGGCAAACCATGCCATTGCCTTTTTTCTTTGGGACCTTAAAGTCTATTAGGATCCCCCATTCTCTAGGTGTCAGAAATAATCTCCTTCAATTCAGAGGCTGAGTCCACCCTGGCCCTGGGACTGTGTCCTCAACTGGGGGCTTCTGTGGGGCCATGGTATGTATCTGCATGGAAGACAAAGGTGGAGAAACCATCGTTACTCATCATCAGTCCACATGTTTCTGCTGACACTGCCCACAAGAGGTCCTTGACACAGAATACCGACTTGCTTAGTAAGCCTGTCTTATCTCCTGCTTCCTTGACCTTCTGGCCTCCTTCAGTGATGGCTCTCTGCTCTCCTTCACTGACAAGCTTCTCCAAAGACTCTCATCACCATGTCTCCACTTCTTTCCCTCCCAGTCTTCATTCACTATTCAACACACAGTGATGTGTATTCTGTTCCTACAACACACCCAAAATGTTCTGCTAAGATCGCCACTGGGCTCCACGTTGCTAAATCCAATAGATGCTCTTCTCTTCATCTTAGCTGATTTCCTGGCTATATTCAACTTTCATGACCCAACACTTTCTTACTTTTCTTTCTACAACGTTGACCACCTCCAAAAGTCATCCCTGATTTTTCTCTCATCTCCTTGATTTTACCTCTCCCCAAACATTTAATCTATCAAGTTCTATCAATTGTATTGTCAAAAATTACACATCAAGTCTATCAACTTCTCTGCAGTTCCGCTGCTAACACAGTGGCATATGCTACAATTCTCTCTCCCCTGGATGAGTGAAACAGTCTCTTCACTCATCTCTCTGCTTCCACACTTGCCTCCAACAATCCAGTCTCTGCACAGTAGACGTGGCAGCCTCAGTTCTGTGCAACATCTCATCATGTCTGGCCCCAGGAAAATTCAGTTCTGTTTTACTTATGAAAATCTTTGGTTTTGTAAAATATCCTTGATGTTTTCTGGCATATAGTTTTATTTATCTTCATTTTTACTGTCAAAAGACACATATAATCACACACACACAGAAACTCTCATTAAGGGCCTATTACTTGTAAATCATTAGCTTGATATAGTGAGACATAAAAAGTAACCTCATTCTTTTAAAAAGTAACTTGATAACAGGGACTCTGGCTTAAGGAGCTCATGAATTGTTTGGAGAAAATATAAAACAATGAAAATGTAAGCAAAGAGAAAAAGGTGTAAACAACAGTCCACCATAAAATATCATCACAAGATGGCACAAGATTAGTTGCCAAATTAAATATGAACAAATTGTTTGCTACAGAAATTCACAGGAAGGAAAATACTGGAAGCTGGACTGGAAAGAAAAAACTTCAGGGAAGACAGAAAATAAATTTGAATTGGCCCCTGAAGAATGAGTAGGATTTATAAAAGCACAAAGAATTAAAAAGTCATAAAAGCTCAAGTAAACTAGTTTTGCTAAAGAAGAAAGTATGGTTTACTGAGTCATCAGAAAGAAGGCTCACAACAGAATGAGGTCAGCTCAGCGAGGACCATGAATGCCAGGGTGAGAAGTCTGACTGATTTTATAGGCAATGAGAGCCACATAAGCATTCGATGTAGAGCTTCCCATGATCAATGTGGTACTTTAGGAAGATTATTCTGGCATGGTGTGAGACTGAAGGATGAGAGGAAGCTGTCACTAATCCACTTAGCCTCCCTATAGGGAGCTCTCATTTTTTTTTACATAAGCTTTGTGAACAGTTATCCTCCAACAACAGTTTCTGGATGAGCATCTCCAGGATGGTCATGGCTGCACGTATCCTGTTTAATTGGAAGAGACCACAGATAACTAAATCACAGGCTGACACTTTTATGATGAGACTGAAGAAGACAAGTCTTTACTCAGCCTGTGTCCACTGGGAAAGCAGGAGGTGCCCTCCACTCTGCTCCCTCCTCCCTTACATCCAGACAAAACACCAGCATCTCCAGGCCACCTCCCTTTGTTCCTGTCAGGTTCATCTGATGCTGTTCCTTACGTTCTCCTTATATCTGACATCACTGGTCATGTTATTAGGTCCTAAGACTTTGGGACTTCAGCTCCTTTGGCCTTGCCTTTCTTTGGCTATGACAACAATGGTCATCACTTTACAGCTGAGACAAAGATCAATTATTTGCATCTTGGTCTCTCCTCTTTACCTTTTAGGGCTTCATCCTCTGGGGCAGATGCTACAGAAAGAAGAATGCTGAAATGCTTTTGCTATGTGATGACAATAAGTTATTTCTACTCTTCAAAGCCCTGTAGATCTATGGGCAGGTCTGTGCATTCCGTAGAACAATATCTTGAGAATGAAGCTCAAATTGCACTCAGTGCCATTCTGTGCCAGGCATAAAATATACCCGCCAGCAGAAAACTAGGGGATTGCAACTCCAACACTTCAGTCTCAGACTTACCTTTAGTTTATTAAACACTTTAAAGGATATAACAGTTAATGATGTATCTTCCTGCTCAAATATTATCAATATCTCCTAATATTTCCAAATAAAATCCTTTGAGAGGAAAGAAACTAATACTTTGGGGGATGTCTTAGGTACCAGGCCCTCTCCTAAGCAGTTTTCATACATTATTTATTTCATCTTCTAAACAACACTTTTAGGTGGGTACTATCCCCATTTTACTGATGAGGAAACTAATGTTGAAGAAGGTTAAGTAACTTGGCCAAGGTAACACAGAATGTAAGGAGTGGATTCAACTTAGCCCCATCTTCACTGTACCACCTGGTCCACTCTGCCTTCACATGGCATTCAGGGTCCGAAAAGTGTGGCCCCAAACTGCCTCTCCAATCTAGTACACATTTTCCCATCTTTTATTTTGTTATATATAAATCACACTTGTTTGTCCAATCTAATTTCATGATTTCAAAAACATAACATCATAGAAAACCAACCAGCAGCAGTTGCTAAGCTGAAATACACATACTTTACAACCTAGCAATTCTACTCCTAGGTAAATACCAAGAGAAACATGCACGTATGTTCATCAAAGACAGGTACAGTACTCAGAGCAGCACTACTCACACGAGTCAAAAACAAAAACATGGGCATAACCCAAATATCTATCTACAACAGAAGGGACAAATATTTCTACAAGGAAAATATAAATTACAATGAGAACAAACTATAGCCATACACACGTATGAATCTCACAAACATAATGCTGTGTGAAAGAAGCCGGGCACGAAAAAGTATATGCTCTATGATTCCATTTATATGAAGTTCAGAAACAGGCAAAACTTAGCTGACCCACTGGAAGCTGGGACAGAGGTCATCTGTCCCCAGGTGGAGGGGAGCAGATATGACTGAAGAGAGATGACGCCTCAGCACAAATCAAGGTGGTGGCACCAAACTATATTAGAATCATCGTAATCTTCACAGGCATGACCTCACGCTGGGAAAAAAAAAAAAAAACAGTTTTACTAAAGAACATTCTTTTTTTTTGTGAGGAAGATCAGCCCTGGGCTAACATCCGTGCCCATCTTCCTCTACTTTATATGGGATGCTGCCACAGCATGGCTCGACAAGCAGTGCATCGGTGCGTGTCAGGATCCAAACTGGTGAACCCCGGGCCGCCGCAACGGAGCGCACGCACTTAACCGCTTGCGCCCGGGGCTGGCCCCTAAAGAACGTTCTTGATGGAACAGTAACTATTATTTATTTTTTAATTTTATTTATTTATTTATTTTTCCCCCAAAGCCCCAGTAGATAGTTGTATGTCATAGTTGCACATCCTTCTAGTTGCTGTATGTGGGACACGGCCTCAGCATGGCCGGAGAAGCGGTGCCTCAGTGCGCGCCCGGGATCCGAACCCGGGCTGCCAGCAGCGGAGCACGCGCACTTAACCGCTATGCCACGGGGCCGGCCCGTATGTTATTAACTTTATTAAATCTTGACCTTGAATATACCTCTTTTTAGTATTTTGATATAGTACGTAGTATGTGATGAAATGGGAAGTAGGCGGGAAGCACTTCTGTTACGCACTGAAGGACAATGGCTGTCTTGAGGAGAAGCACTTGTGTGACAATCTGAGCTGACCTAGCCACTCTTGATAGAACGTCATTTTTACTTAAAAGAATGACTGACAAACTGAGGTTATTCAGTTTTGGGTATTTGGCACACATTTTCTCAAAAATTACCTCCAAGAGCCTATCACTTCAAGGAAAACAACTGACGGTATTTGTTGACAATGACAAAATTCAAGCTCTCAGCCAAAATTATGGAAAACTTACACTTGATACAAAGAGCTTGACAGCTTTCCACTATGTAAGACTTTTCTGATAGGTCGGGGGTAGTGTTAAGCACTGTATGGTATTTTGTTTTGTTTTGTTTTGTTTTCGTATAATGAAACGTGTCAACACTTGGAAGATCTGCAGAACTCAATGAGCAGAGGTCTAGAATAGTAAATCCTTAGAGATGGAACAGTGGTTGCTTGGGGCCAGGTCAAGTGATGGAGCAGGAATGGGGAGAGATGCTAATGTGCTCGGGGTTTCATTTTGCGGTGTTGAAAATGTTCTAAAATTAGACTGTAGTGATGGTTGTAAAACTGTAAATATACTAAAAACTACTGCACTGTGTACTCTAAGTGGGTGAATCGTATGGTATGTGACATATATCTCAAAAAAGTTATAAAATAAAAACTCTACCACCGTAATAATATTGTAACATCTGGAGTTTATTTAAAAAAAAAAAAACAGGTTGTCAACACAAAGGCCACGGTTTGCTGACCCCTGTTTTATTGTACAATGTACCATCATCTTTGAGTTTATCATTCTAGAACATCTCTGGTGTCCAGTATTTCAAAGTCCATCTTTAATCTACTATTTTTTTATTCTCCCAACATGCCCTCCTTTTATCTGTGCATCAAAAAAATGTTCTTTAAAGTGAGAATTGCCTCTATTAGTAAAACGAGCTTACTTCTAACCAACACTCCACAATCAACACACACAACAACAACAATAAAAGATATCAGCTGAGGCTACAATCATCTGAAGACTTGATTGAGGCTGAAGGATCTGCTTCTAAAATCACTCATGTGGCTGCTGGCACGAGGCCTCGGTTCTTCACCTCAAGGATTTCTCCATCTGTTGCCTGAGTTTCCTCATGACATGTCAGCTGACTTCCTCCTGAGCAAGAAATCCAAGAGAGAGCAAGGAAGACACCTCAGTGCCTTTTCTGACCCAGTTTCTGAAGTGTACAACATCACTTTCACTTTCTTCTATTTGTTAGGAGTGAGTAGTCAAGTTTTGCCCACACTCAAGGAGAGGGGAATTAGGCTCCACCCTTTGAAGGGAATAATATCAAAGAATTTGTGGACATATCTTAAAACCACCATAGCCACCTTGGCAGTATACAAACAGGCTCTCATCTCCTCTGTGGGAAGGCAGAGAAACTGGGGACCAGGCCCAAGACTTAATGGTCAGAACAGCCAAACTCCAAAGATGGATAAATTCCCAACAAAGGTAGGTCTGCTGTACCAAGGTCAGGGCCCGGTTGGGAAAATATGGATGGAGTTATCTAGATTGATGTCCCTGAAGATCCTGAATCCCCAGATTCCCCTGAACCCTCTGAGCCTCCAGAGGCAGCCCACTCCTTTCCATTATGCACTAACCTCCTGTCTCCCACTTGCTTGGAGATGATGCAGAGGCTGCTTCCCCACAAGACAATGTTCACCCACCCACCTCCATCTCAGTGGGGTGTGGATATTCAGGATCTGCCCTTCCTGGCCACCAGGACTTTAATCCCTACAACTGTGATTTAATCTCAAAATTAGGATTGAGTCACAACATAAGCCAGCTGCTGACACATTGAGGCTCACAAGGGAGCAAAGGGACTGTGCCCCAAGGAGCTACAAAACCTACCCAGCATGGACCAGCATAAGTCAGGAGAGCGTGTGTGAGACTGGAGTCTAGGGTGCTTGATCAAGAGGACTGGAAGATAAGTTGAATAAGGGAGAGTTTATCCATTTGCAAGCTCTTTCCTAGGATCCAGGATTCAACATTACTCATCAAGAAAATGAATAGGCAAGCTACAGATTGGGGAAAATATTCTCAACACATGTATCTGACAAAAGAATTGTGTCAAGAATATATAAAGAACTTCTACAACTCAATAATAAACAGACAATCCAACTTTTTTAAAAGGACAAAAAACTTGAGTAGACAGTGAACAAAGAAGAAATGGCCAGTGAACACATGAAAAAGTTCTCAACATCATAAGTCATCAGTAAAATGCAAATTAACCCCATGAGATACTTCCACACACCCATTAGGATGGTTAAAATGAAAAAGACTGACAATACCAAGTGTTGGTGAAGATGAGAAACAACTGGAACTCTCATATTTTGGTGTGTAAAATGGTACAATCACTTTAAAAAAGTGTTAGTCAGTTTCTTAACTGAAACCCAGCAATTCCACTCCTAGGTATACATCCAAGAGCAACAAAAATTTACGTCCACAAAGCCTTGTACAAGAATGCTTGCAGGAGTTTCATTCACAATAGTACCAAAATTGAAAACAGCTCAGGCGTCCATCAATAGAAGAGATAAACTGTGGTATGGTCATATAACAGAAAACTACTTTGCAATGAAATTGATTGAATTATTAATACACACAACAATATAGATTAATCTCAGCAGTATTACGCTGAATGAGGAAAGCCCGACACAGACTAGTACATGCTGCCATTAGTACATACTTCCATTCAGAAATTCTAGCAGACAAAACTAATCTATAGGGATAGAAATCAGAGTAATGGTTGCTTTTGGAGGAGGAACTGACTGGGAAGGGGCACAGGGGAACTCTCTGGGGCTGATGGACATGCTCTATATTTTGATAGGACTGTGAGTTACAAGGGTATATGCATTTGCCAAAATTGATTGAATTGTACACTTAAGATCCATGCATTTCACTATATGCAAATTATACTCTGATTAGGATAAGGAATAAAACTCATCATTTTTCCTTCCAAACCTCTTCCTCTTACCATTTATCTTAGTTAACACATCACCACCTATTTAGTATTCTTCAAGCCCAATTCATCCTAGACTTCTCTCTCCCTCTTCCTGCCACTGTCTCTCCCTCTATCACCAAACACTTTGGAATCCTTCTCCTAGAGAACTCTCAAATCTGTCACCTCATTTCCATTACTAATGACCCGGGCTTAGTTCACACCCCTGGACTAATGAAATAGACTTATAGCTGGACTTACCCTTTCCTAATTGACTCCTTACAATGCCAATAAAGTGATCTTCCTAAAATTCCTAATTTATTATGTCATTCCCTCACTAAAATCTTCTTCAATAGATTTACACTACCTGTGAAAGACTATCTAAATTCCTGGCAGAACAACATGGCAACAGTTACCTAGTCTAGTCTGTGAGCATGCCCAACAGATTTCATGTCCGAAGTAGTCTGGTCCCCAAGTAGAGGCCTGGCAGTCTCATCTTCTGTCTGATGAACTATGCATTTATGTGTCACGTTCAAGCATATAGCCTAGATTTCATAATCATCTCAGTTGAGTGACAAATTCTCATCCTCCTCCTTTAATGCCTCAGTGAAAGGAGTCCAACTCCAGCCACCAAGACTCAAACCCTGGAGGCACCAGTTCTCCCCACCCCTCATCAGCCACACCAGATGAGACAAAAAAGTCCTTCCAATTTAGCCTCAACAGCATCCATCGAGCTGACTGCCTGCCTTGTTCTAACGTCAGGACTGCAGCACCCCTCTGTAATTACGGCCGTTGCCTCTCAACCGGTTTTCTCCACTTTAAATGCAACTTAGAGGACTTACGCCCGACACATTAACATCTTGCATGGTTCAGATTTCAACATCCCAGAGATTCCCACTTTCCCTGGGTAGCACTATAACCGTTGCTTTCCTTGGAGTTTTGTATTACAAATTTCAAAAAGATTAGCTTAAAAATGAGGACTCCCAGTGATCAAATCAACTCTCCATTTTTATGACTCACTTTATCTCAAATTTAACGTCAGAGGCTGGTCTAACATCCCAGCAAAGGCTTACTTTCATGTCATTGAAAATGTCTCAGCAAAAATTGAACTGCCTTTGTTGGGGCTGCTGTTTATAAAAGAAATGTCCACAGCATGGCAGGTGAGAAGATATTACCTCTGAGATGCCTTCTAACACAGATGTTTTTCTAATATTCAAGGTGGTAGATTAAAGATGGCCATAAATTGACACTCCTCCTATTAGAGGTGGGGTCTATGTCACCTCCTTTTAAATTTGGGCAGGTTCTATAACTGCTTTGACCAACAGAATACTTCAAGCGTGATGCTGTGCCAGCTTCTAGGCCCAGCACTTACGAGACAAGCAGCTTCCATTTCTTGTGTCTTGAAACAGTTGCTCTTGGAGCCCTCAGCCGCCATGTAAAAATTCCAACTGTCCTAAGGCCGCCGTGCTGGAGACACACATAGGGAGGTCCTGAGACCACACGATAGAGAGAGATGCCCAGCCTGCCCCAGCTGAGGTCTCAGACATCACGGAGCATAAATGAATCTTCCTCACTGTCTTCTGTCTGAATTCCTGTCCTACAAAACTGCAAGGAATATTTATTTATCCAATGAATATTTACTGGATATCTACTATGTGTCAGGTTCCACTCTGCATGCTAGAGTTACACTGGTGAACAAAACTAACAGCTCCTGTCCTCTGGGAGCTGACAATGAATGATAAATATAAAAAGAGAAAAGCCAATAAGCCCCAGTTGGGCTCAAGAATTAACAAATGGTCTCAGTGCACAAGGTACACATGTACGCAGTGGTGGCAGGAGGGCAGCCCCACGCCTACTGGGACCTAGGCATGGAGCCCAGCACTGGCAGCCATAACTCAATTCCTATGGGGTAAAGGAGTCTTGCTCTCTGCAAGACAATAGTCTCAAGCCAAACTTGAGGCTCGAGGCCCTTCTTCTTAAAAAGAAGCTGAAAAAGACAGCTGCCAACTGGGGCTAGGTGCCCTGACCTCACAGGAAGCCGTGGGCTTGGGGAGGCGAAGAACACAGAATCCGAACTAAACTGGGTCTGAGATTCCCAAATATGATCACAGAACAGAGCATCAAAATATCATAAGATCTGGTTCTGGGCTGGAGGCGGAGGACAACACGTGATGGCAACTATCAAACCATAAAACTGCTAGACAGGAGGGAAAGAGACAACTCATCCATAAAACTGTGCACTTGTTCCTGATAACATGTGAAACACACCCCACTGAAATGAAACACAGACAGAACCTCTCAAGTCCACCTAAAAGGCTTTGCCTACACAGAAGAAAAGCTGTAGTACTATTTTGTAAGCAAAATTTGTGTTTTGGTGTGTCATCTATAGAGAGTTTTTATTCTTGTTCCTATAGTGTTTGATATTGCTATGGTGGGGAAATAAAACTCAGCAGCCTGCCGAGCATCAAGAGAGTCTGACAGTCACGGCCACTTGTGAGTCTACTTAGCTGGCTGGCAGCCACCGTGCAGCCCTGGAGAGGACCGTGGGCCAGCTCGCAGTGAAGACGGGTCTCCTCTTTAAGGGAGCCACTGTAACTCTAAGGAATGGACAAAAGCTACTATAAAACTGCAAGTATTCTCACACACAGATTTGACTACCTTAAGACAAAAATGAAATAGATGAGTGTTTTCAATAGTAAGTAAGTTTTTCATAACGTGATCGCAAGTAAAATAATTTCCTAACATACGTCTTTTAAATTCAGGTATGAATGGAACACATCAGGTGACCCTGGGTGACTTTTGCCTCATCTATTAGTGACGCAAATTAGTATCCAGGATCCAGCCATTTTATTCTTTATGAAAAATAAAGCAATTGAAGTAAATAAATGTCTAACCACAGTTTGACAAGAACGTAGCCTGGAGGCAATATTGAACAGGCAAGAAGCGCAGAGTTCTGAAGCCGGAATGTTGAGTTTCCGACCTTGACTCTGCCCGTAATAGGTGTGAAATCTTTGGGAGGCGACTTTGCTTCTCTGTGCCTGTTCCCTCATGTGCTCACACACTATATTGGCATTCATATAGTATATTTTACAGGGGTCTTCAGAAATGAAACTGAGTAGTAGAGCAATACTTTGATAAGAATGTATTTTATTTTGTTTTGCTTCAAGAAAAAATACAAGAACATACCTTTACTGTGGCAATCTAATGGAGGTGCCCCTAAGAAGTCATTTCTAGATGGGACTGGGGACTTTGTTTTAACTTTAAAATAGGTAATCTTTCACAAGCTCGGGAAGCAACAACTGTATTTAAACGGAAAACTCTCCACCCGGGAAGAAGCAAACCACCCAGGGGCTGCATTGGTTTTGCAAGTGCCCCCTGACGCCGGCGCAAGGATGCAGGAAGCACCTCCTGCGTCGTTGTCCCACTCCCGACAGGACTTGGGGGCTCGGTCCTAAGTGAGCGGAGGGACCCCGTCCCACTCTGCACCAGCAACGCCTCGCTTTCCCTTCCTGCAAACAAGCCGGTGCAAATAACCTGGGGCCCCTGCGACCGCCTCGCTGCACTCACCTGCCGCTGCACAGCAGCTCGCAGCCCGGCCGCTTCGCCTCCCCCGGGCGGCCCCGACCAGGAGGCGGGGATAGGGGCGTGGCTTAGGGAGGGGCGGGGCTAGGGGCCGGGGCTCTTCCCCCGCCCACCTCACTGCGCCTGCGCCCAAGGGTGCGTGCGGGGCAGGGTGGGAGGTGGTGCCCCCGTGGTGGTCGGTGCTGATGTGGGTCCACCGGGTGTTTGCTGCCCCTCCTGTTCCGATCCTCTGAGCTTTCCAGCCGTCACGGCGCCCAACTCTGGTCACTCCTGCCGCCCCTCCGCCCGCCTGCGTCAGGTGCCAGCAACCAGCCGGAGTCTCCCCCGCGAGGTCAGACTACCTCCCCCTGCTCCTTTGGAGAACGTCGTGACGCCTCCTCGCCTGTGTCCCTGGCGCCTGGCTGGTTAGGTGTATCGTGTCGTTTAATCACCTCTGCAGCTGAGACAGTGAAACCAAGAAGTGAAGGAACTTGCTTCAAGTCACAGACCCAAAATGCGCTCCAGCTTGAAGTTGATTGCAGGCTGCCTGCCGCCGCCCTTCCACCTCGCGTGGCGCGCCCAAGTTGAGTGCCTAGCCAAGTGCCATGGGCTTTACCTGAGTTTTCGCTGTTTCTTAAGCCCTGCGACGGCGGTATTATCTCTACAGAGGAGTCTAAGTGACTTGTCAGTCCAGCTTTGTCTCATGGCAAAACCTGGGCCATTTAAAACACCGTATGTGGCCTCTGTGTTCCTCCACACCTTTTGTCTTAAATGGCTTTATTGAGGTGACTTACAAAAAGCCTGTACATATTTAAAGTGTACAATTTGATTTTTATGTATGTATGTATATGCCCCTGAAACCGTCACCACAATCAAGAGTGAACGTAGCCACCACCCCCAAAAGTTTCCTTCTGCCCATTTGCAATTCCTCCTCCCAGTCACAGACTGCCATGACCACTCCTCAGATAACCATAGATCTTCTTTCTGTCACTATAGATTAGTTTGCATTTTATAGAATTGTATTATGAATGTTTACTGTGTGCTTTTTTGGGAGGAGGAGAGTCGGGCTTAATTATTTTGAGATTCAGTAGTGTTGCTGAGTGTATCAATAGTTCATTTCCTTTTTATCACTGAGTAGTAGTCCGTTACATGGATATACCACAGTTTGTTTATCCATTCACACATTGTTGGACTTTTAGGTTGTTTCCAGTTTCTGTTTTTTTTTTTTACAAACAAAGCTATCAACATGGTTCTTCATTTTCTTACTATTCAGTTTTGAAAGTTCTTTACATTATCGGGATATGTCTTTCCAGTTATATGACTCAATATTTTCTTCCAGTCTGTGGCTTAAAAGCATGTTTCAGAAGCAGACTTTTTAAATACTTCAAAAGCAAACTTTTTAAATTTTGATAAAGTTTAATTTATCAATTTTTATTTATAGATTGTGCTGTTGGTTCCATATCTAAGAAATTTTTTCCTAACCCAAGGCCCCAAAGATTCTGTCCACTTTTTCTCAAGAAATTTTATAGTTCTAAATTTTAAATTTATGTCTGCGATCTATGCTGTATTAATTTTCATATGTAGTGTGAGATATGGGTAGAAGTTAATTTCTTTGCACGTAGATACCCAGTTGTTTCAACCATTTGTTGAAAAGACTAGTTATTCTCTACCAAATTGCCTTTGCCACGTTTTTGAAAATCAATTGATCATATAAATGTGAGTTTATTTATGGAATCTCTATTCTGTTCATTGATTTATTTATCTGTATTAGCATTGATATCACATGGTCTTGATTACCATAGCTTTATAATAAGTCTTGAAATCAGGTCATTTAAATCTTTCAATTTTGTTCTTTTTTCTCGAAGTTGGCTTGGCTATCCTATACCCTTTGCATTTCAAAATGAATTTTAGAATCAGTTTGCCAGTTTTAACAAAAAAAATTGCACAGATTTTGATTGAGATTGCAATGAATCTATAGATAAACCTAGGGAAAATTGACACCTTAAAAATATTGAGTCTTGTGATCTGTGAAAATGGTATGTATCTGCATTTACTTACGTATTATGTAATTTCTCTCAGAAGTGTTTTTGTAGTTTTCAGTGTACAGGCCTTGCACATCTTTTGTCAGATTTAACTCTAATTATTTCATACTTTTTATGCTATTGCAAATAGTATTACTTATAAATTTTTAATGGTTTATTGCTAATATATAGAAATAAAATTGATTTTTGTATATTGATCTTATATCCTGAAAACTTGCTAAACCCGCTCATTAGTTTGAGTAGCTTTTTATACAATCTATAGGATTTTATTTGTAGACAATCATGTCATCAGTGAATAAAGACCATTATCTTCTTCCTTTTCGATCTGGACCTTTTATTTCTTTTTCTTACCTTAATTGTACTAGCTAGAACCTCCAGTACAATTCAGTGGGGGAATGGATGGTCTTTCCAATAAATGAGGCTGGGTCAATTGGATAGTCATACGAGAAAGCATGAACCTTGACCCCCATCTCACACAATACACAAAAATTAATTTCAGAACCGTCATGGACCTGAATGTGGAAAATGAGACAATAATACTATCAAAGAAAACATAAGACAATGTTAATTGTAAGGGCAGGCAAAGATTTCTTAAATGAGACACAAATAACAGTAGCTATAAAAGGTTAACAAATTAATTCAATTTAATTTATAAATTAAATAGGATTAACTTATACATTAATTAAATTAGTAGAACTTGTATTCATCAAGACACCGTTAAGAAAGTAAAAGGTAAATGACAGGCCAGGAGAAGATATTTGTGAAATGTATCTGACGAAGGACTCCTATAAATTGATAAGAAAACATCTGAATCAATTTTTTAGAGGAGAGGAGGGGCAGAAGGCTTGCATTGACCTTTACAAAAGAGGATAGCCAAAGGGCAAGGCATGATGAGAAGTCATTCAGTATCATTAGTCATCAAGGACATGCAAAGTAAAACCACAATTGAGATACCACTACAAACCAAGACTCTCAACCCCCACTGTGGTGCAATCACTTTGGAAAACTGGCAGTATTTGCTACAGCTATACTTACATGTTCATCCTACGACCTAGCAGTGCCATTTCTGGGTATATACCCAATGTAAATGAGTGCTTATGTCCACCAAAAGACACGAATGAGAATGTTCATAGCAGTTTTATTCATAATGATCAAAAACTGGAAACAACTCCAATGTCCACCAGCATTAGAATGGATAACTATATTATGTTATATTCATATAATAGAATACTATTGTATGGAATGGAATACTACAACAAGGAAAAAGAAAAACTACTGCTACTTGCTCGCACTTGGATGAATATCACAAATACAGTGTTGATCAAAATAAGCCAACCACAAAAGGTTACATCTGTATGATTCTATTTGTATAAAGTTCATAAACAGGCAAAACCAACCCATGGTTACTTTTGATGGGGGAGTGATAATGACTGAGAGAGAGCACAAGCAAACCTATTGGGGTACCAGAAATGATCTATACCTTGATCTGTGTGGTGGCTAAGCAGATGTATACACATGTAAAAATTCACTGCTCTGCACCTAAGATTTATGTGTTTTATGTATAGATGTTATATCAACATAAAAGAAAACTGAAGTGTTTTTTCTGAACATAATTATTCAGCTCTGCTGATACGTACACATATTTCTGAGCCAAAGCTGCACTTTTGATCACTATAACTTTCTAGTAGGTTTGATATCTACAAAATAAGTTCAAGTCTTTTCTTCCAAAATTTTCTTGCACCTGTATGCTTCCAAGCTAAACTTTAGGATCAGTTTTTCAAATTCCTTAGAAAAATTCTACTGGGATTTTTATTGGTATTATGCGATATTTGTAGTTTATTTGAAGAGCACTTACATCTCTCCAGTATTGACTCTTTCCATCCAATCAACATGGTTCGTTTATTCAGGAATTTTCAATCAAGATTTAAATTATTCTTTATGTAGGGCTAGAACATGTTTTGGTATATTATGTATATGATGTATATTAAGTCATTATGGTTTCTGTTCCTATTATAGGAGAAATATTTGTCCCATTACTTCTCTAATCATTGCTGGTATATAAAAAGGCTCTTTTTCCCCCTATCTGGCCACCTTGCTGAACTCCTTCATTCATTTTAGGAGTTTTCCATTCGATTCTTTTAATTTCTAGGTTGTAAGTAATGTATTAAAATCTTTTCTCCTTTATATGAGAATCTGACTTCTGATTAGTTTCCTAACTATGTTTTCCTGAAAACAGAAAGATGGTATCTGTAGACTATGTGACTAGGCAACTTTGCTTATAATAAAAATGACTCCTGGTTTGTAACTTTTGTCTGGACTGGGAGTCACCATGGCCTTAGGTTCCTTTTCTAACCCACAAGTCCCTTGTGGGGACCCTGGAAACCATGCCTATGGAGTTGTCACCAAAGATATTTTCGCGGGGGTCGGGGGCATGAGGTTTTTAAATCAGAGTGACTGCCTGGTGTAGCTCTTGTCTTCCTGCACCTGAGCCGTCTGCTGAGTGGACTGCAGTAAAGATTCCCACTGCTAGGAATATCTACACTGCCTTGCTAGCATGTGTGGTTCCTGCCCTATGGCCTTGAATAGGCCAGGATGGTATGTGGCCCGCAGTGGTCTTGTCAATCTGAATTAGTTGAATCTAAGAAGACCCACCCCCTGGGCATTGCAGAGTGGTGGAGCAGTGGGCTAGACTTTCAGACCCTCGATGCAGTTTGACCAATGGACTGTGAGACAGAGGGGTGGGGAAGGAAAGCTGACAAGGCATTAGATGTCTGAGAGGGAGAGTCCATCTGCCTGTTCTCTGAAGTTGAAAACTCTGCAGCATATGACAAGAGATTAGGGCAGAAGCGGGCTGGAGTAAAACCAGATTCATACCAAGAGGAGACACTGCTCACTGTTTATGAAGGGGACCTGGGCCAAAACCCACTGCAGCTGAGCTACCGGGATAGGTTAATGTCTCGCTGGGAGGGTTGGAGGGGGACTGAGAAGACAAAAGAATGAACCTGAAGACCCCATGCTTGTGATGGGCCGCCACCTGATAAAGCAGGCGGAACTGCCAAGTTGACTGCAATTCCACTCAAACTTGAATCTACATGAAGAGAGGTTTGAGAGCACCCAAGCAGACAAAGGGCTGTGCGGTGGCCAGCAGCTCCAGGCAGAGCTACAATGACAGCAGTTTAATATGGTTTGGGGTCACCAATACAAGGTTAAAGAAAGCTCTCCATGTGTGGCAAAGGGTAACCCCAGGCCACCTAAACAGCATCCTGGAGTCTGACAACAGCTTTGGACCCAGAATGCTTGAGTCAATTTAAGGCTGCACTGGAGCCTGAGCAGTGTCCTCTGCTGCCATCGAGTGAAAATTTATGGGAATGCAAACATTTTCAAAAGCGACACAGATTTTTAAAGCAATCATTGGTTATTGTAAAGGCCTAAGCTCTACTATTAGACTGGATAAAACTCTTGATTTGCGCTTAGTGTATAGGGAAAAACTACACTTTTTCTAAAAAGGTTAAATAAATTTCATTGTAGTATATTTGATTTGCTGAAAACTATGGTGTAATATCATTTGATATAAAATGCCTAGAATTCCCAGAATAAAGGGGGTATTTTAGGCATTATAAAGACAGATGGCCAAAGACTATTCCAGTTGCACAGGACATGGAGGGGACATCCTTACCCCACTGGTTAATACAAATCCTCGTGATCACAAAATGTACTAACTTGTCCTTTTCTATGTTGAAAATGTCAGCCAAAGTCGTGGAGGTGGACTATGGGCAAAGGGTTAACGAACACTTCCGCATGAGAATCTAACCTTAGGTTATCTCCCTGAAAGTATGTGTCAACTATTTAACTAGGCAACATTGCTTACAGTAAAAATGATCATTAGTAAATTGCACCTGGACTGGCGAACCTCTAACTACCCGATGGGGAAACGATTGTTTTGAGCTTCCTGCGTGTGAAACTCTTGTAACTGGGCACGACTCGTGCAGAGACCCTGGAAGCTACGCCTGTGGAACTGTGAGATCGTCTCTGTGAGGCATGGGGCTTTACATCAAAGCAGTTCTCGTAAAGGCCCCAGTGTGGATCTCGACTCCTTGCACCTACTGAATGAAGTGCAGCAAGGACCTCGCTGCAAAGAACACCTGAGGCTGCTCTGTGATTGCTGCAGGTCCTGCCCTGTAGCCTTCTAGCTGCGCCGAGGAGGCCTGGGTCGTCTTGGGAGTCAGCAAAGCCTAAGAAGACCGCTGCGGGCCTTGCAGAGGTCATTACATCCACTGCCAAAAATGACTTATTTTTTCTTTTTCCTTTCCATAACTATACTCATGTCCTTTTCATTTGTTATTTGTTATAGTTTGTTGAATAATAGTGAGCACAATGGTGGGAGGAGGGGTGCAGTGGGTGAGGAGGGGAGACAGAATGCCTTGTCCCTATATTTTATTTTTCCACTTTTTATTTGGAAGTAATTTCGAACTTATAGAAAAGTTGCAAGAATACAAAGACATCCAAGAAAGACTTCACAGAGACTCACTGTTAACATTTTTCCACATTTGTTTTGTTTTTATTTTCTCTCTCTACATGTATGCATTTTTATTATCATTATTTGAGAGTAAGTTGCAGCCATCATATCCCTTTATCCTTATTATTTTATTGTGTATTTCCTAAAAAACAAGACATCTACTTACATTATCACAGCATAATTCTCAAATTGGGAATTAAAATGAATACAGTGCTATTACCTAATTAACAGACCTGTGAAAATTTTTCCAGTTGTCCCAATATTGTTTTTTTTATAGCATATTTTTTCCCTGCTCCCAGATCCAGTCTTGTAGTCATCTCACTGCTTTTTGTTGTCATGTCCCTTTACTCTTCCTTAATCGAGAATAGTTCCTTAATCCTTTTTTGTCTTTCATGACATGGGCATTTTGAAGAGCACAGGCCTATTGTTTTAGCAGAATTTCCTTCAGTTTGGGTTTGTCTGAAGTTTCCTCACGGTCAGATTCAGGTTGGGGTCTCCACCCTTTAGGGAACTCCACTCTGGCCTCCCTCTAGCCACATCTCTCAAGCCTGGAGCCAAGGAGGCAAGCCCATTGGAGCCTGCCCACTCCCACTTGGTCCAGAGAGTAAATATTTTAGGCTTTGCAGGCTATATGATCTCTGTCACAACTACTCAGCTCTGCTACTGTAGCAAGAAAGCTGCCGTAGATAATGTGTAAATGAATGAGCATGGCTATATTCAAATAAAATTTTATTTATAAAAACAGGTGGACGGCGCATATTTGGCCCATGAGTCAGTTTGCTTGACCCCTCTTCTAATCCATGCCCCAGCTACCAAGAAGTCCAGAATTCCACGCCCAAACAGCCTCAGCCCCGTTCCCAGAGTAGGCCTGTGAGGGCCTCTCTTCCCTGGGTCTGCCATAGTGAGACGTGGCATCTTGCCACTAAGGAGTGCGTTTCTCTAGGCTTGCGTGTGCCCAGGAGATGACAGTTTTGAGGAATGTGGACAGATTTGAACGCAGAGGTGGGGCCTTCACAGTATCAGAAAGAGCTGAGAGTGAGAAGAGAAGGGGCAAAGAGCTAGCCGGGTCGGCTCCCCTCCTCTCACCATGTCTGGTGCAAGACTCCAAGGAGCCTAAGAATTACATTCGCATCTGGCCTTCCTGGTCAGTGTGAAGGGTTAGTTTATCCAGAGAAAAAGGAGTGACATATGTTATTCAACCATTTGTTGCTTGATTTATATGTATATATATTTGAACATTTAGCTATATGGTACGTGGTCTCTATTTGCACTTTGCCCCAGCCCCATAGTGCAAGGGCAGCCTGTGTGACAGCATGAACACTTCTCAGAACAGCCTCAGCGGGCTGACTGGTCCCCACAGGTGTTTACCTGTGAAGGGAACCTGCAAACTGGCTCCTGGCTCCACTCTGCCCCGGGAGAATCAGGGACGATCTGTGGCAAGGCCTCCCAGCCTTCCTTGCCTGCAGCCACTTGGGTCGGCAAAAGACCCCAGGTTCAGTGCTCAGCTTCTAAGCAACAGAACAAGGAAGATACTAACGGGCCAATTCTCATTCTTCCCACTTTCTACTTCTAGACTGTCTTTTCTTTCTGGTTTATCTAACTGATTTCTTTGGACCTCTTCATATTTGAACAACCAATTCCCCTGACAGACTTCAGACCCCTGGAGGTTTCTGCATCTCCCTCTCTCATTCATGTAACACACCCCCACCATGACTGCCACCACCCCTGCCATCGCCACGCTGCCATAGCTGCCTCTGGTCAGCATGGGGCCTTAAGGCACCTGTCCCTTAACCAGAACACTCCAGAGCCAGGAGATGTTGTAGGGGTGCCATCTTACCAACACTAGTGCACACTCATGTCCAGACACTTTGGAATTCCAACCAAGTAAATAACAGCAATATGGTACCCGGATCTCGTAAGTAGTGAGGTGTATCTGGAAAGATAAGCAGTTCTTTAAAATGTTACCCTATGAAGTACCTCCAACTTTTAATATCTTTTAGAGGAAAGTAATGTATGTAAAGTATTAATCTAAATATCACTTCCAATAACATAATACTTTTGGTAAGGCATCCGATAACATCGAAATTTAAGAATTACTGCTATGCAATTTACGTAATTCCTATAATATGGTAGCATATAATTTACTGTTATATAATTTACTATTAGTTTGCTGATTTTTTTAACTTTTGTCCTAAAATTGTTTTCTATATATATATAAACTCTAAAAGTTGTTCGATTGTAATTTGTTTCTTTTTATAATGCTTTGAATCTCCAGAAAAAGGTCTTTTTTATGACAGTCTTTTGCAATAATATATTGATTAGTTACTCTATCATTTAAAAAAAAATTTTATTGAGGTCATAATGGTTTATAACATTGTGAGATTCCAGTTGTACATTATTATTTGTCGGTCACCATATAAATGTGCCCCTTCACCCCTTGTGCCCACCCCCCAACTCCCTTCCCCCTGGTAACCACCAAACTGTTCTCTCTGTCCATGTATTAGTTGATATTCCACATATGAGTGAAGTCATACAGTGTTTGTCTTTCTCTATCTGGCTTAGTTCACGTAACATAATACCCTCCAGGCCCATCCATGTTGTTGCAAATGGGACGATTTTGTCTTTTTTTATGGCTGAGTAGTATTCCATTTTATATATATACCACATCTTCTTTATCCAGTCATCTGTCGACGGACACTTGGGTTGCTTCCACATCTTAGCTATAGTGAATAATGCTGCGATGAACATAGGGGTGCATAAGCCTCTTTGGATTGTTGATTTGAGGTTTGTTGGGTAGATACTCAGTAGTGGGATAGCTGGATCATAAGGTATTCCTGTTTTTAATTTTTTGTGTGTTTGAGGAAGATCAGCCCTGAGCTAACATCCATGACTATCTTCCTCCACTTTATGTGGGACGCCGCTACAGCACGGCCTGACAAACAGTGTGTCACTGCACGCCCGGGACCCAGACCTGGGCCACCAGCGACAGAGTAAGTGCACTTAACTGCTACACCATGGGGCCAGCCCTGTTTATAATTTTTTGAGGAATCTCCATACTGTTTTCCATAGAGGCTGCACCAATTTGCATTCCCACCAGTAGTGGATTAGGGTTCCCATTTCTCCACAGCTCCTCCAACATTTGTTGCTTTTTGTCTTGGTGATTATAGCCGTTCTAACGAGTGTAAGATGATACCTTGTTGTGGTTTTAATTTGAATTTCCCTGATGATTAGTGATGTTGAGCATCCTTTCATGTGCCTGTTGGTCATCTGTATATCTTCTTTGGTGAAGTGTCTGTTCATTTCCTGTGCCCATTTTTTGATTGGGTTGTTTGTTTTTTTGTTATTCAGTTGTGAGTGTTCTTTATATATTATGGAGATTAATCCCTTGTCAGATTTATGGTTTGCAAGTATTTTTTCCCAGCTGGTGGTTTCCCTATTCATTTTGATCCTGGTTTCATTTGCCTTGTAGAAGCTCTCTAATCTGATGAAGTCCCACTTTTTTATTTTTTCTTTTGTTTCTCTTGTCTGAGTAGACATGAAATTCAAAAACATCCCTTTATGGCTGATGATGAGTAGTGTACTACCTATATTTTCCTCCAGGAGTTTTATAGTTTCAGGTCTCACCTTCAGGTCTTTGATCCATTTTGAGTTAATTTTTTTGTATGGCAAAAGAAGATAGTCTACTTTCATTCTTTTCATGTGGCTGTCCAGTTTTCCCAGCACCATTTATTGAAAAGAGTTTCCTTTCTCCACTGTATGTCCTTAGCTCCTTTGTCAAAGATTAGCTGCCTGTAGATATGAGGTTTTATTTCGGGATTTTCAATTCTGTTCCATTGATCTGTGTGTCTGTTTTTGTACCAGTACCATGCTGTTTTAATTACTATCACTTTGTAGTATGTTTTGAAGTCAGGGATTGTGAGGCCTCCAGCCTTGTTCTTCTTTTTCAGGATTGCTTTAGCTATACGAGATCTTTTGTTGCCCCATATGAATGCTACTATTCTTTGTTTTATTTCTGTGAAGAATGTCCTTGGGATTCTGATTTGGGATTGCATTGAATCTGTAGATGACTTTAGGTAGTATGGACATTTTAACAATGTTTATTCTTCCAATCCAAGTGCATGAAATCTTTTTCCATTTCTTTATGTCATCATTGATTTCACTCAGTAATGTCTTATAGTTTTCCTTGTATAGGTCTTTCACTTCCTTGGTTAAATTTACTCCTAGATATTTTATTCTTTTTGTTGCATTTGTAAATGGAATTGTCTTCCTGAGTTCTCTTTCTGTTAGTTCATTGTTGGTATATAGAAATGCAACCGAGTTCTGTAAGTTGATTTTATACCCTGCCACTTGGCTGTAGTTGTTGATTATTTCTAATAGTTTTCCAATGGATTCTTTAGGGTTTTCTGTATATAAGATCACGTCATCTGCAAACAGTGAGAGTTTCACTTCTTCATTGCCTATTTGGATTCCTTTTATTCCTTTTTCTTGCCGAATTGCTCCGGCCAGAACCTCCAGTACTGTGTTGAATAAGAGTGGTAAGAGTGGGCTCCCTTGGCTTGTCCCTGTTTTCAGAGGGATGGGTTTCAGTTTTTCCCCATTGAGTATGATGTTGGCTGTGGGTTTGTCATATATGGCCTTTATTATGTTAAGGTACTTTCCTTCTATACCCATTTTGTTGAGAGTTTTTATCATAAGTGCATGTTGGATCATGTCAAAAGCCTTCTCTGTATCTATTGAGATGATCATATAGTTTTTATTCCTCGTTTTGTTAATGTGGTGTATCACATTGATTGATTTGTGGATGTTGAACCATCCCTGTGTCCCTGGGATAAATCCCACTTGATCATGGTGTATGATCTTTTTAATGTATTGCTGGATTCTGATTGCCAATGTTTTGCCAATGTTTGTTTGTGTTCATCAGCGATGTTGGCCTGTAATTTTCCTTCTTTGTATTGTCCTTGCCTGGCTTTGGTATCAGAGTGATGTTGGCCTCGTAGAATGTGTTGGGAAGTATTCCATCTTCCTCTATTTTTTGGAATAGTTTGAGAAGGATAAGTATCAAGTCTTCTTTGAATGTTTGGTAAAATTCTCTAGAGAAGCCATCTGGTCCTGGACTTTTATTTTTTGGGAGGTTTTTGATTACTGTTTCAATCTCTTTACTTGTGATTGGTCTATTCAGGTTCCCTATTTCTTCTTGATTCAGTTTTGGAAGGTTGTATGAATCTAGCAATTTATCCATTTCTTCTAGATTCTCCAATTTGTTGGCATATAGTTTTTCATAGTATTCTGTTATAATCTTTTGTATTTCTGTGGTATCTGTTGTAATTTCTCCTTTTTCATTTCTAATTTTATTTATTTGAGCCTTCTCTCTTTATTTCTTGGTGAGTCTGGCTAAGGGTTTGTCAATTTTGTTTATCTTCTCAAAGAACCAGCTCTTTGTTTCATTGATCCTTTCTACTGTTTTTTAAATTTCATTTTCATTTATTTATGTTCTGATTTTTATTATTTCCCCCCTTCTGCTGACTTTAGGCTTTGTTTCTTCTTATTTTTCTAATTCTGTTAGGCATAGTTTGAGGTTGCTTATTTGGGCTTTTCCTTGTTTGTTAAGGTGGGCCTGTATTGCTTTGAGTTTCCCTCTCAGGACTGCTTTTGCTGCATCCCATATGAGTTGGTACGGTGTATTTTCATTTTCATTTGTCTCCAGCTATGCTTTGATTTCTCCTTTAATTTCATCAATCATCCATTGGTGGTTTAGTAGCATATTGTTGAGTCTCCACAGCTTTGTCACTTTCCCAGTTTTTTCCTTGTAGTTGATTTCTAACTTCATGGCATTATAGTCTGAAAAGATGCTTGTTATGATTTCAATCTTCTTAAATTTATATAAGCATGCCTTGTTTCCCAACATATAGTCTATTCTTGAGACTGTTCCATGCACACTTGAGAAGAATGTGTAATCTGCTGTGTTTGGATGGAGTGCTCTGTATATGTCTATTAAATCAATCTCATTTAGATTTTGTTTGGGTCCATTATTTCCTTATTTATTTTCTGTCTGGGTTATCTGTCCATTGATGAGAGTGGGGTGTTAAGATCCCCTGCTACTATTGTGTTGTTGTTAATATCTCCTTTTAGGTTTGTCAATAGTTGCTTTATGTACCTTGGTGTTCCTGTATTGGGTGCATATATATTTAAAAGTGATACGTCTTCTTGGTGGAGTGTCCCTTTTATCATTATATATTGCCCCTCTTTGTCTCTCATTACCTGTTTTATCTTGAAGTCAACTTCGTCTGATATGAGTATGGCAACACCTGCTTTCTTTTGTTTGCCATTAGCTTGGAGTATTGTCTTCCATCCTTTCACTCTGAGCCTGTGTTTGTCTTTAGAGCTGAGATGTGTTTCCTGGAGGCAGCATATTATTGGGTCTTGTTTTTTAATACATCCCACCACTCTGTGTCTTTTGATTGGAGAGTTCAGTCCATTTACATTTAGGGTACTTATTGATATATGGGGGCTTATTGTTATTTTATCGCTCTTTTTCTGGTTCTTTTGCATTTCTTTTGTTTCTTGTCCCATGTGTTTCAGACTACCAATTTAGTTTGGTAGTTCTGTAAGGGAGTTCCCTTAGTTTTCTCTTTCTTTATCATGTGTGATTCTGTTCTGGTTATTTGATCAGTGGTTACCATGAGGTTCGTATAAAAAATATCTTGTATGTGATAGTCCATTTTTTGATGGACTCTTATTCTCTTAGACTAAGTTGATTCGATCCCTTTCCTCTTCCCTTTCTAAGTTATTGCTGTCATATCTTATTCCTTCCTGTGTTGTGAGTTTGTGTTTAACATGATGAGGTTTTATTCATGCTTGGTGCTTACCTTCCCTTGATCTTTTTCTTGTGTGTGTGAGGAAGATAGGCCCTGAGCTAGCATCTGCCAATCTTCTTTTTTTTTCTTTTTTTGTTGAGGAAGACTGGCCCTGGGTTAACATCCATGCCCATCTTCCTCCACTTTACGTGGGACGCCTGCCACAGGCCACATGACCTGACAAGTGGTGCGTGGGTGTGCGCCTGGGATCCAAACTGGCAAGCCCCGAGTCACTGCACTGGAGCACGTGCATTTAACCACTTGCGCCACTGGGCCAGCCCCTGATCTTTGGTTTTATATTGAAGTGTTTGCTAATCTATTTTGATAGGGCCGGCCCTGTGGCTTAGCGGTTGAGTGCTCGTGCTCCGATGCTGGCTGCCTGGGTTTGGATCCTGGGCGCACACCGACGCACCGCTTCTCCGGCCATGCTGAGGCCGTGTCCCACATACAGCAACTAGAAGGATGTGCAACTATGACATACAACTATCTACTGGGGCTTTGGGGGAACAATAAATAAATAAAATTATAATCTATTTTGATAGAGGACTGCAATTTTTCTGGTTTTGTTGACCTATTTTCCTCCTTGTTCAAAACTTTGAATCCCCTTTCTCTTTTTTTCCTCAGGTATGCGGGCCTTCTTGAACACTTCTTGTAGTGGGGGTCTTGTGGCAATGAACTCCCTTAGCTTTTGTTTATTTGGGATAGTTATTATTTCTCCATCATATCTGAAGGATATTTTTGATGGATAGAGTATTCTTGGCTGAAAGTTTTTGTCCCTCACAATTTTGAATATATCGTTCCACTCTCTCCTAGCTTGTAAAATTTCTGTCAAGAAATCAGCTGAGATCCTGATAGGAAATCCTTTGTATGTTATTTATTTATTTATTTTTGTCAGGCTGCCCTTAATATTTTTTCTTTGTCATTGACTTTTGCCACCTTTACTACTATATGCCTTGGAGAGGGTATTTTTGTGTTGATATATTTAGGAGATCTATTGATTTCATTCACTGGTATTTACAGCTCTTTCCCCAGGTTTGGGAAGTTCTCAGATATTATTTCTTTGAACAAGTTCTCTGCTCCTTTTTCCCTCTCTTCTCCCTTGGAATATCTATAATCCTTATGTTGGATTTCCTAGAGTTGGATATTTCTCAGAGAGTTTCTTCATTTCTTTTTAGTCTTAGTGCTCTTTCCTCCTCCATCTGGAGCATTTCTGCACTGCTGTCCTCAATATTACTAATTCTTTCCTCTATATTGTCGGCTCTGATGCTTAAGGTTTCCAGATGTGTCTTTATCTCCTCTATTGTATTTTTCATCTCTAAGATTTCTGATTGGATTTTTTTTTACGGTTTCAATCTCCTTTGTGAAGAAACTCCTGATTTCATTGAATTGTCTGTCTGTGTTTTCTTGTATTTCATTAAGCTTTTTTATGATGGCTATTTTGAATTCTCTGCCATTAAGATTATACATTTCTGGGGCCGGCCCCGTGGCTTGGCAGTTAAGTGCATGCGCTCTGCTGCTGGCGGCCTGGGTTCGGATCCCAGGCGTACACCAATGCACCGCTTCTCTGGCCATGCTGAGGCTGGGTCCCACATACAGTAACTAGAAGGATGTGCAGCTATAACATACAACTAGCTACTGGGGCTTTGGGGGAAAAATAAATAAATAAAATTATAAAAACAAAGATGATACATTTCTGTGCTTTCTGGGTTGACTTCTGGGTGCTTGTCATTTTTCCTTTTGGTCTGGAGATTTAATATATTTTTGCATGGTGCCTGTCAGTGTTGGCTTACTTTTCCTCATAGTGAAAATATATGGTCGCAGTTTCCTTTAGCTGCTGCTGGTTGGGAGTCAAGGGGCGTATATTCTGGACTGCCTCAATCTGCAGGCACTCTCGTCACCCCTGGCTGATCTGAGGCTGAGTGGAGGCTGCTGGGGGGGTAAGTGTGGGAACAGCTGGAGCTGGAGTGTGGGAACAGCTGAGACTGGAGTGCAGGTAGGCTGAAGCAGCTGGGGCTTGGGTGCAGGTGGGTTGAAGCAGCTGCAGCTGAAGTGCCGCTCGGCCAAAGAAGCAGGGGCTGGAGTGCCACTGGGCCGAAGAAGCTGGACCTGGAGTGCACTGAGCTGAAGAAGGAGGAGCTGGGGTGCCACTGGGCCAAAAAAGCTGGAACTGGAGTGCTGTGGGCCGAAGTTGCTTGTGCCAAGTCAGCTGGAGCCTGAGCACAGGCCAAGCCAAAGCCACTGGAGCCAGGGAATGGGGGGCAGTCCAGCCAAAGGAGCTGGGGCCGTGACATGGGGAAGCCAGGAAAGCTGGGGCCGTGGCTTGGTCCAGCCAGAGCAGCTGGGGCTGTGGCCTGGTGGGGCCTGAGCTGCCACTGCCTCTGGTGCGGGGACACAGGTTCGCCTTGCTGGTGGTTGGGCCCGGGCACCTGGGGACCACTGCCTGTGGGGGTGGGGCATGGTCATGCTGCCCCTGTTGGTGGGGCATGGGCTCCTGGGGGCTGCTGATTCTGGGGATGGGGTTGAGCTGAAGCACCACTGTGCTGAAGCGCCAGTCGGGTGGGCCGGGTGGGGGAGGGGCGCTTACTTTCTCCTCCCCTATCTCAGAGGTTTCTCACCTTGCTGTCACTCTCTGCTCTCCTGAGGGGCTAGCTGGTTGAAACTACCCTCGCAACAGTTCAGCTCCCTCCGTAGGGGGATCCCTTCAGGCCGTGAGGGGTCTTGGAGAGCTCCAGGTTTTCACGCGGTGACCCGCCCCTCCCCCTCCTCTGAGAGCTGCGTGGTCTCAGTCTCTGGGACGCAGTCCTTGGGGAAGGAAAGGAGCTCCTCTAACCCCCTTCCAATTCCTCTGGGGATTCCAGCACCTCCATCCTCGGGTGTATGGCTGCCTGAGTGCCTCAGATGTCGCCTGTGTTGTGTGAATAGCTTCTGTTGGAATATGAATGCCATTTTTGTTGTGTCTTAGAGGGGGAGTGTTCAATGGGGGAAGCTCACTCCACTATGATGCTGACATCATTCAGTTGTCTTTTCATTTTGATCCTCATTTCCTTTGCCTTGCAGAAGCCCTTTAGTCTGATGAAGTCCCACTTGTTTATTTTTTCTTTTGTTTCCCTTGTCTCAGTAGACATGGAATTTGAAAAGATCCCTCCAAAACTGATCTCAAAGAGTGTTCTGCCTATATTTTCTTCTAGGAGTTTTATAGTTTCAGGTCTTACTTTTAAGTGTTTGATCCATTTTGAGTTAATTTTTGTGTATGGCAAAAGATAATGGTCTACTTTCATTCTTTTGCATGTGGCTGTCCAATTTTCCCAGCACCATTTGTTGCAGAGACTTTCCTTTCTCCATTCTATGTTCTTAGCTCCTTTGTTGAAGATTAGCTGTCCATATATGTGTGGTTTTATTTCTGGACATTCAATTCTGTTCCACTGATCTGTACGTCTGTTTTTGTACCAGTACCATGTTGTTTTGATTATTATACCTTTGCTGTATATTTTGAAGTGAGGGACTGTGATGCCTCCTGTTTTGTTCTTTTTTCTCAGGATTGCTTTAGCTATTTGGGGTCTTTTGTTGCCCCAATGAATTTTAGTATTCCTTGTTCTATTTCTGTGAAGAATGTCATTGGAATTCTGATTGGAATTACATTGAATCTGTAGATGGCTTTAGCTAGTATGGACATTTTAACCATGTTTATTCTTCCAATCCATGTGTATGGGCTGTCTTTCCATTTCTTTATGTCATCATCGATTTCTATCAACAATGTCTTATAGTTTTCATTGTATAGGTCTTTCACCTCCTTGGTTAATTTTATTCCTAGATATTTTATTCTTTTTGTTGCGATTGTAAATGAGATTGTATTCTTGAGTTCTCTTTCTGACAGTTCGTTATTAGAGTATAGATAATGCAACTGATTTTTGTAAGCTTATTTTGTACCCTGCAACTTTGGTGTCGTTGTTGATTATTTCTAATAGTTTTCTGATGGATTCTTTAGGGTTTTCTATATGTAAAATCATGTCATCTGCAAACAGCGAGAGTTTCACTTCTTCATTGCTTATTTGGATTCCTTTTATTCCTTTTTCTTGCCTAATTGCTCTGGCCAGAACCTCCAGTACTGTGTTGAATAAGAGTGGTGATAGTGGGCACCCTTGTCTTGTCCCTGTTCTCAGAAGGATGGGTTTCAGTTTTTCCCCATTGAGTATGATGTTGGCTGTAGGTTTGTCATATATGGCCTTTATTATGTTGAGATACTTTCCTTCTATACCCATTTCGTTGAGACTTTTTATCATAAAGGGATGTTGGATCTTGTCAAAAGCCTTCTCTGCATCTATTGAGATGATCATATAGTTTTTATTCCTCATTTTGTTAACGTGGTGTATCACGTTGATTGATTTGCAGATGTTGAACCATCCCTGTGTCCCTGGGATAAATCCCATTTGATCATGGTGTATGATCTTTTTAATGTATTGCTGGATTCTGTTTGCCAATGTTTTGTTGAGGATTTTTGCATCTGTGTTCCTCAATGATATTGGCCTGTAATTTTCCTTCTTTGTATTGTCCTTGCCTGGCTTTGGTATCAGAGTGATGTTGGCCTCATAGAATGAGTTAGGAAGTATTCCATCTTCCTCTATTTTTTGGAATAGTTTGAGAAGGATAGGTTTTAAATCTTCTTTGAATGTTTGGTAAAATTCTCCAGAGAAGCCATCTGGTCCTGGACTTTTATTTTTTGGGAGGTTTTTGATTACTGTTTCAATCTCTTCACATGTGATTGGTCTGTTCAGATTCTCTATTGCTTCTTGATTCAGTTTTGGAAGGTTGTATGAGTCTAAGAATTTATCCATTTGTTCTAGATGTCCAATTTGTTGGCATATGGTTTTTCATAGTATTCTTATAATCCTTTGTATTTTTGTGGTGTCCATTGTAATTTCTCCTCTTTCATTTCTAATTTTATTTATTTGAGCCTTGTCTCCTTTTTCCTTAGTAAGTCTGGCTAAAGGTTTGACAATTTTGTTTATCTTCTCAAAGAACCAGCTCTTTGTTTCATTGATATTTTCTACTGTTTTTTAATGGTGACAAAGGGGCCATACTAATGTAAGGTGCTAATCACAGGGAAAATTGGGCATGAAGTACATGGGAACTCTGTATTATCATCACAATTTTCTGTAAATCTAAAACTATTCTAACATTAAAATTTTATTTAACAATTTTTTAAAAATAAAGACAGGGCTCCCTGATATCAATAAGCCTCGTGAAAATGCATTCATTAATAATCAGAGGAAGCACCCCCCACATGCTTGTACATGCACACACACACACACACACACACACACACACACACACACAACTCAGGCATAGGGAGGGAGCCCAGGATCTGACTCTGACATCACAATGAACAGAATCCAAAAAGCAATTACACTGCCAAGTATTATGCTAAAACAATTATTGAAATTGCTAGTCGAAAACAGTTAATGGAATAATTAAGACAGATTGACCTAAAAGCTGATTTAAAATTAACCTGACACGTGCATGCTATCTAAATAAAGACTCTCTCCTATGAGCTAGCTTCTCATTAAAATCAAATTCCACTGGGAGAAATTACACACTTGCACCGTGATTGGGAAGAACAGGCCGCGTTCACTCAACCACTGATGGAACTGGAGGGTCATCAGACGAGGTAAATGGAAATGAGTGTCCTGTCCTTCCAGGTGCGCTGCTATCTGTCTCAGTAACAAGCCACCTCCCTCCCATTTTTCCCTTTGGAAATGATGGAAACTCATTAAAATTGCGTCAGCTCAGGACCCCAAACCACTGGGTGCCTGAGTGGGCACATCTGAAGCTTCCAAAGGGAAAGATCGGAAGGGAGGGGCCGTGGGCTGGGGTCCCGTGGATGCACTGAGGGCAGGGAAGGGAGCTGAGTAGATCTGAAAATGAGGTCCCTCAAGCACTCGAGGAAACTCGATGGCTTCCACCCCTCGTTTCTCTAAAGGTGAGAAAACCCACGCTTGTTGGAGACCAAACTCCAGGCGGGTGGCAGAGGCAGGAGCTCTTTTCAGCGTAATGCTTTTCCCCGCCCAGCACCTTCTCCTTTCCACTGCCGTATCCAGATGGAAAGAACTCATGGTGAGGTTTGTGGGTGTACAGGCCTGGATCACACCTTGCTCCTGAGTTTAGCCCAGGGGTGTCCCAGTCTGAGTGAGCAGTTTTCGCTTGTCCCCATATCCCTAGCTGGCTGCCTGCCACTGGCCAACCTAGGATCCTGTGGTGTGTGCGCCTATGCGGGGGGACGCACCTGAGAAGGCCCGCCCTGCTGGAGGAGGGTCATGGCCACCCCTCCCTCCGAGGGCCCTGGCTCCTTGCAAGAAGGTCTCAGCTGATGTCTGGAACACAGGGATGCAGGCTCCTTGTTCCTTGTAAACCCTTGGAGTTACCTTGATAACATTTTTTTAAATGGATCCCCTGCTCAGCATTTTTATGAGATAAAGAATTTCCCCTATTAAAATTATACAAGTTTAGTAATAACATATTATTGGGACAAGCAGGAAAACACAGGATACTCCAAAACGATCCATTACTTGGAGGATTTTAAAATTCTAATGAGAGAAACCACTCTCTCTCATTGTTCATCCTCTTGGCCATCAGCAGGATTAGTCTGGGAGGAGGACAAGGCAGGAATTGGCTGCATTCCTTATTTATCCCTCTGATTTCTCCAGAGTTTTTCTTTTCTTCAAAGAGACATCTCTGGGCTCTGCAGGGCTTGTCAGTCGTGATGTCAGGCGACTCTGAGACTGTGCAGAGCAGGAGGATGAGAACAGGGGAGGGAGAGGAGGAAGAGATGGGACCATCACTTCCCATCACAGGCTGAGGCTGAGTTAATCTCCACCTAGGTCAGGATCCCAGGAATCGGATGTCATCAGCCTTGTCACACCGTGGGAGTTGGGAACAGGGAACAGCCAAGGTGCCACGGCCACTTTCAGAGAAATAAACAAAGTGGGAGGGCACCACTGGGAGCCAGTTTGAAAATAGTCACTAATGTGAAATAATAAGACACACTTTTCAGAAAAGTGAAGACAATTCTTTTGGTTCTCAGACTTGCAAACACTATGTGTTCTTCAGGAGCAGACTGAAGCCGTTGACCTCTAGGGTGATTGTGAAAGGAATCTGGGCTCCATCACTGTTTCTGAATAAGTCAGAACAGTCCAGCACTCACTCCTTGACAATGCGGAAGATGACCAGCGTCCAGGTGCTGTGGAGTCGAGACCTCTATCACTCAGAGCATCCTGCCAGGCAGAGGGGGCTAGCCTGGTGGCCATTAGACCTTTATCAGATGTGGGATTTGCAAATATTTTCTGCCATTTTGGATTGTGGATTATCTTTTTTTCCTTCTTAATATTCTCCTTTTATGCACAAAAGTTTTTCATTTTGAAGTAGTCCAATTTGTCTAATTTTTCTTTTGTTGCTTGTGCTTTTGGTGTTATATCTAAGAAATCATTGTCAAATTCAAGTCACAAAGATTTACTCCTATGTTTTCTTCTATGAGTTTTATAATTTTGGCTCTTTTATGTAGGCCTTGGATCCATTTTGAACTCATTTTGTGGATGGTGTGAGGTAAGGGTCCAGCTTCACCCTTTTGCATGTGGGTGTCCAGTTGTTCCAGCACCTGTACTAACTGTGGGTTTTTCGGATTTTTCCTCATGTATGATTCTATCTGCATAAAGAGGCAACTCTATTGCATTTCCAATTGTTGTGATTTTTATTTTTATTTTATTTCAAACTGTCTGTGCCTTTATATTTAAAGTGCAATTTTTGTAGATAGTATACATTTGGGTCTTATTTTTATATCCATCCCAAGAATCTCGGCCTTTAACTGAACTCTTCGGTCCACTAATGTGTAAAATGATGAGCAAACAAGATGGTGGGATAGGAGTTTCCAGCACAGGTTGTTCAGCAACAGCCTTGAACAAAAAGAACAAAGTTGGAGGCATCACACTTCCTGACTTCAAAATATACTACAAAGCTATGGGGGCCGGCCCGGTAGCATAGTGGTTAAATTCACCTGCTCCACTTCAAAGGCCCAGGGTACACAGGTTCAGATCCTGGGCGCAGACCTACACACTGCTCATCAAGCCATGCTGTGGTGGTGCCCGACATACTAAAAATAGAGGAACATGGGAACAGATGTTAGCTTAGGGCTAATCTTCCTCACCAATATATATATATATATATATACTACAAAGCCATAGTAATCAAAACAGCATGGCACTGGCATTAAAACAGACACACAGACCAATGAAACAGAAGAGAGAGCCCAGAAATAACTCCATGCATTTATGGTAAATTGATCTTTGACAAAGTTGTCAAGAATAAACAATGGGGAAAGGATAGTCTCTTCAACAAATAGTGTTGGGAAAACTGGTTTTCCACACATGGAAGAACTGAACCCTTACCTCACTCCGTATGTAAAAATTAACTCAAAATGGAGTAAAGACTTAAATTTAAGACCTGAGACCATAAAACTATTAGAAGAAAATATAGGAGAAAAACTTGAGATTGGTCTGGGCAATGCTTTTTTTGGACATGACCCCAAAAGCAGTGGCAAAAAAAAGTATAAGTAGATAATGGGATGCATTCAAACTAAAAAGCTTCTGCACAGCAAAGGAAATCATCAACAGAGTGAAGAGACAACCTACAGAATGGGAGAAAATATTTGCAAACTGTAATCTGATGAGGGGTTAATATCCAAAATATATAAAGAACTCATACAACTCAATAGCAAGAAACAAGTAACTCAGCTGAAAAATGAGCAAAGGATATGAATAAACATTTCTCAAAAGAAGACATATGAATGGCCAACAGATACATGAAAAGGTGCTCAACATCACTAGTCATCAGGGAAATGCAAATCAAAACCACAATCAGATATCACCTCACACCTGTTAGAATGGCCATGATCAAAAAAACACAAAAAATAACATGTCTTGCTGAGGATGTGGAGAAAAGGGAACACTTGTGCACCACTGGTGGAAATGTAAATTGGTGTGGCCACTGTGGAAACCAGTATGCAGGTTCCTCAAAAAATTAGCAATAGTATCAATAGAACACCTTGGTATGATTGATAGAACCAATCATTGTACATAAAACAGATCTACACATATATGATAAATAAAAGAACATAAGGGAAAAAATTAACAGTAGAACTACCACGTGATCCAACAATCCCACTCCTGGGATATATCCAAAGGAAATGCAATCAGTATTTCAAAGAGATATCTGCACCCCCATGTTCACTGCAGCATTAATCACAGTAGCCGAGATATGGAAACAACCCAAGTGTCCGTTGACAGATGAATGGATAAGGAAGATGTGGTACATATACACAACAGAATATTATTCAATCATGAGAAAGAAGGAAATCCTGCCATTTGTGACAACACGGACGAGCCTGGAGGACATTATGCTAAACGAAACAAGCCAGACAGAGAAAGACAAATATGGTATAATCTCACTTATACGTGAAATCTAAAAAAACAAAAAAACACATGGAACTCATAGAAGCAGAGATTAGAACGGTTACCAGGGGCTGGGGTTGGGGGAGGAGATGGTGGTCAGGGGTACAAAGATGCAGTGACATGGGTTGAATAAGTCCAGAGATCTCACTTACAGCACGATGACCACAGTTAATACTACTGTGCTGAATACTTGAGATCCGCTAAAAGAGTAGCTGGGTGCTCTCATCACAAAAAAATGGTAACTGTGTGAGGAGATGAGGTGTCAATTAGCTTGACTGCAGTAATTATTTCACTAAGTACATGTACATAAAATCAGCATTGGATACTTTAAAATATATAATTTTTATTAAAAGTATGTAAAATTAAAAATAAATAGCTATTGACATAGTTTTGGGTCTGTAATTTTATTTCTTTTTTCTATTCGTTTCCTCCAGTTTTTTCCCCTTTATTTGTCTTTTTAAAACTTTCCTATTAGTTTTTTCAAAGGAAGTAATGGAGGCATGATTCACATGCCATAAAAGTCAAGTTTTTTTATTTTACAGTACTATTTGTTATGAACACATACATTCATAAACCACCACAGAAATCGAGACAGAAAACAGCTCTGCTGCTCCCAAAATTCCCCGTCTGCCCCTTGTGGCAGCCCCTCCTCCCCACTAGCCAACACTGATCTGCTCCCTATCAGTAGTTCTGCTTCTTCCTGAATCTCACAGGGGTGGGATCACACACTGTGTAACAACTTCTTGAGATTTACCTTCTTTACTTAGCAGATTGTATTTGATATTCATCCATTTCGTCTCACATATAAAATGCTTATTCCTTTTCATTACTGAATAATATTCCATTGGATGGATGTGCCACTTATTTACTAGCTGAAGACCGTTTATATCTACAGTTTGTCTGTTTGGGTTGTTTCCAGTTTTTGGAAATTGTGAATAAGTCTGCTATAAACATCAACATACAGATTTTTGTGTGAACGTAACTTTTTGATTCTCTTTGACATATATCCAAGAATAAGATTACTGGATCAGAAAGATTACATGGTCAACATTTCTTTAACTTTACAAACAACTCTCAAAAGGTTTTCCAATATGGCTGAAACATTCTGCTTTCCCAGCAGGAGTGTACGAGCATTCTGGTTGCTCTGCATCCTTGACAGTACTTGATATTGTTGCTAATATTTTAAGCCATTCTGAAAAGTGCACACATGTATCTCATTGTGGTTTTAACTTGAATTTCTCTGATGACTGATGATGTTGAGCATATTTTCCTGTACTTTCATTCCATTTGTGTATCATTTTTGCTGAAGTGCCTCTTCAAATCTTTTGTCAATTTTTTACGAGGTTGTTTGTTTTGTTATTCAGATTTAAGGGTTCTTCATATACACCGAATAAAAAGCCTTCACAGATATGTGTTGCAGAAATGGTTTCTCCCAGTTTTTGACTTGTTTTCCTTCTCTCAACAGTGTCTTTTGAAGAGAAGGAGTTCTTAGTTTTGATAAAGTTTAACTAAACACAATTGGTTATGGGTGTGCTTTTGGTTTCACACCTGAGAAATCTTTGCCTAATCCAAGGTCATGAATATTTTCTCCTAGAAGATTTATAGTTTTAGATTTTACACTTACTGCTATGATTCACTTTGAGTTAATTTTTGTATGTGGTGTGAGACATGGGTCCAAGGATTTTGGGGTTTTGTTTTGCTTTGAGTTATATATTATGGTGGATATTTTTGCATATGAATATTCAATTTTTCCAGTGCCACTTTTTGAAAATACCATTCTTTCTCCATTAAGTTATTTTTGCAACTTTGTCAAATATCAATTGCTCATACACGTGTGATTCTGTTTCTGGATTCTCTCTTCTGTTCCACTGATCTCTGTGTTTATTCATTCACCAGTACACTATTGATTATCGTAATGTTATAATATGCCTGGAAAGCAGGTAGTTTAAGGCCTCCAACTTTGTTCTTCTTTTCAAAATTGTTTTGGATATTCTAATTACTTTGCCTACTCAAAAAAATTGTAGAATCAACTTCATAGTTTCTATCAAAAATATGCTGGAATTGTAATTGGTATAGATCAACTTAAGGAGAATTAATATTTAAAATACCGAGTCTTCCAATCCACGAACACAGCATATTTCTGCTGGGGTTTGAATGCTTATGTCCTCCCAAAATTCCCATGTTGAAATCCTAACCCCCAAGGTTGAGAGTGTTTGAAGATGGGGCCTCTGGGTGGTGCTTGTGTCATGTGGGTCGAGCCCTCATGAACAAGATTAGTGCCTTTAAAACAAAAGAGGCTCCAGAGAGAGCCCTTGTCCCCTCCACCGTGTGAGGACACAGCAAGAAGGCACCGGCTATGAACCAGGAAGTGGGCTGTCACCAGAATGTGACCATGCTGGCGCCTTGATCTTGGACTCTCAGCCTCCAGAACTGTGGGAAATAAATGTCTGTTGTTTATAAGCTATCCAGTCTGTGGGTTTTGTTATAGCAGCCCGAATAGACTAAGACCATTTCCCTGCTTATTGAAGTTTTCTTTTACTTCTTCCATCAGTGTTTTGTAGTTTTCAGCATAGAGATTCTACAGGCATATTATAGGACTTATTCCTAAATATGTTATGATTTTTGTTGCTATTGTAAGTTGCACTTTAAAAATGTCAATTTCTGGGGGCTGGCCTGGTGGCACAGTTGTTAAGTTCGCATACTTCACTTCCACGGCCCTTGGTCCTCCAGTTCGGATCCTGGGCATAGATCTACACACTGCTCATCGAGCCATGCTGTGGGAGCATCCCATACAAAGTAGACGAATATTGGCACAGATGTGAGCTCAGGGACCATCTTCCTCAAGCAAAAGAAAAAACATGTCAATTTCCAATCATTTATTGCCACCGTATAGAAATACAAATGATTTTCGTATGCTGACTTTGTATCCTATGACCTTGTTACACTCATTTATGAATTCCAGTAGCCTTTTTTTTTGTTATATTCTTAAGGATTTTTTACACAGTCATGTCATCTGTGAAAAAAGACAGTTTTACTTCTTCCTTTCCAATCTGTATTCCTTTTATTTGATTTTCTTGCTATTTCACACCAACTAAGAATCCAGTGTGGTGTTGACTGGAGACAATGAGAGTGGATGTCTCTGCCTTGATCCTGACTTACAGGGGAAACCTTTAGTCTTACTGTCTGTGATAACTGCAGGTTCTCATGGATGCCTTGTATCAAGATAAAGTTCCCTCTACTTCTACTTTCCTGGACTTTTATAAATGGATGTAGAATTTCTTCAAATGCATTTTCTGCATGTCACATGATTTTCCTCTTTAATCTGGTGGTGTGGTGGATTACATTGTTTTATTTTTTGTCCTATTGTCTATTTTTTTTTCCAGTCATTTCTCCAGGGTTCACAATCTCCATCTCTAACTTTTCCTGTTCCACTTACAATGAACATTTTAGTACTTCAGGTAAAATATGGAAATATTGCAGCCATATTGGGCCACCCCGCCCATCCTTTATGCTGTAGTAACTGTATGTACTGCATCTACATATCTTATGAACCTCAGAAGAAAATATTATCATTTTTTAAAGACTTTATTTTTTTAGAGCAGTTTTTGTTTCACAAAAAAATTGAATGTTTGGTACATATATGCCCTGCTCCCATATGCACAGCCCCCCCACTATCAACATTGCCCATCGGATGGTGTATTTGTTACAGATGACGGACCTGCACTGACATGTCATCATCACCCAAAATCACAGTTTACACCAGGTTCACTCTCGCTGTTGTGCATTCTGTGGGTTTGGACAGATGTCTAATGACATGTATCCACCATTATTGTGTCATACAGAATAGTTTCACTGCCCTAAAATCCCTCTATGCTCACCTATTCATCCTTCTACCCTCCCCATAATATTACAGTTTTTACTGTAAGTTGTGTGTATTATACAAAAGTTAGAAGGAGAAAGCAGAAAAAATGAGTAGCCTTTGACATTTACCTAGATATTTACCATTTCTGAAGCTACTTATTCCATTCTGAGGATCTGAGATTCCTTTTCTGGTATAATTTCCCTTCTCCTAAAGAATATCCTTTAGCATCTTCTATTGTAGAGATTTGCTAGTAATAATTTCTCTTAGTTTTTCTAAATCTGAAAATGTTGTCTCTCAACAGTGATTTTCAAAAGATATCTTCGCTGGATATACGATTCTGGATTGACAGGTCTTTTTTTTCTCTCTCTCAACACTTTAAATCTCTTTTCTCATTCTCTTCTGGTCCCCATAGTTTCTGATGAGAAGTCAGCTATTAATCAAATCATTACTCCACTCTGTGTGAAGTGTCATTTTTCTCTGTTGCTTCCAACGTTTGCTTTTCGGCCTTGGTATCCAGCTGCTTGATCTGATGTGTCTTTATGTGGGACTGTCTTCATTCTGCTTGGTGTTAGTTGAGCATCATATTTTCAAATGTCTATCTTCCATCACTTGGATAATTCCAGCCACTATTTCTTCAAGTATTTTTGTCTGCACATTCTCTCCATTCCTTCTTTGAAGCCGACCATATGTATATTAAAGTTTGATCTTACCTAAGAGTGACTGGGGCTCTGTTATTTTTCCACCCTTTTTTCATTCTATTTTCCATGTTAATTTCTATTGCTCTACTTAAATTCCATGTAAAGAATTTGTTATTTCTAATATTGTATTTTCCAATTCTAAAATTTTCTTTTTTAAATTTTTCTGCTGAGTTTTCCTACTCTTTCATTTGCTGCAAGCATATTTGTTTACCTTCACGGAGGATAGTTATGACAATCACTTTAAAATCTTTGTTTAATACTTATGCTTTCAGCCAAGATGAAATAACAAGGAACACATTTACCCTTCTTCCCACAACAACTGAAAATCTTGGGGAACATATATCAAACAGTAGTTTTCACACATTGGGTCTCAGGCAGCAGAGTTCAGTGATCCCTGAGAGATCTGGAACCGACAAGGTGGGCCCTGTGGTGGCCCTGCTGCCTGGAGAGAGAATTCCAGGCTCCAGCACAAGGAAGGAGAACCCAGGTGGACCCCTGAACTCTCCCTGAGTTGAAGAGATGGCACTGGGTGTCCTGGGAGGCTGAGGTGACTAGAGCACATACAGAAGACCACCCAAGAAGAGAGAACTGCAGCAAGAGAGAACGTCACAGATTCTCAGTGGGCCCACTGCATCTTCCACTGAGTACTGACCAGTGCACTCATGTGAGGAAACTACCCAACACTACAGAATCAAACACCAAAAAATTAGAGGAAATAATTCTTGGAGCTCACACAGACAGGAATGGTTTGGGTTCAACTAGTCCACACATGGCTTAGGAAAGCCCCATAACTCACAGGAGATTGTGTCCAGTATTCAGAGTGGCCTCAGTGGTGGAACACAGTCAGCCTTGGACTAAAGTTTACTCAGATCCCACCTAACAAAGCTTAGAATCAGCCTGAATGTTTCAAATTGTTTCAAAGTAACACAACTCTGTCCCAGGAAACAGCTCAAGAATATTTTTAGGAGTACAAACTATCCAGGTTCCAACAAGGAAAAATACACAATGTCTACCAGCCAACCAAAAATTACCTGGTACGCAGGAAAACACATCATGTAATGAGGAGACAAATCAGTCAACTGATACTGACCACAAATAGCACAGATGACGTAATTCATAGACAAAGATGAGATGTTATTACTGTCATCATATTCCACATGTTCAAGAAGTTAGAGACAAGATTGACAATGTGGGGGGTTGGGAGTGGGTGAAATAGGTGAGGGGATAAGAGGTACAAACTTCCAGTCATAAAATGAATAAGTCATGGGGATGGAATTACATCATGGGGAACATAGACAATAATATTGTCATAACTTTGTATGGTGACAGATGGAACTAGATTTATCACGGTAATCACTTTATAATGTATATAAATGTCAAATCACTATGTTGTGCCCCTGAAACTATCATAATATTGTATGTCAATACTTCAGTAATAAAAAGAAAAGGCTGATGATGTTAAGTAGAAATATGGAAGATATGAAAAAGACCCAAAAACTTTTAGAGATGAAATGTCTGTAACTAAACATCTGTAATGAAAAACTTACTAGATGAGATTAAGAGCAAATTAGTCAAAAGATTAATGAAATTGAAGACATATAATAGAAACCATTCAAAATAAAATACAGAGAGAAAATAGACCAAAGAAAATGAGCAGAAAGTTAACTGTAGGACAAATTCAAATGACCTAAAATATGTGTAATCAGAAAGAGAAAGAGAAGAAAACAGAAAAAACAATTTGAGGAAATAATGACTGAAAATTTTCCATATTTTATTAAAAAAAAACTATAAACCCACTTATCCAAGACACTTAATGAACCCCAAGTCTAAGAAGTATGAAGACGGCACATCATAATTAAATTGCTTAAATAGGGTGATAACAAGATAATCATGAAATCAGACAGGAGATAAAAAGACCTGCTGAGTGCAGAGAAACAAAGGTTAGGATGAAGGCAGATCTCTTACTGGAACTGAGGCCAGAGCAGAGTAGAGCAAGGTCTTCAGAGAATTGAGAGAAAAAGCTGCTAATTTATGATTCTATGCCTGGCAGCAAAGGGTACAAATAAGATAAAATATCAACTTTCTCAGACACACAAGAGCTGAGATAATTCATGGTCACCAGCAGATCAGCGCTGAGAGATGCTGAAGGAAAATGACACAATATGGAAACCTTATGTGAAGAAAGGGATAGAGAGCACTTTCTGTGGGGTATGTAACACGTCGAATAAAACGTGTGACAACGTGGACACGGAGGCTGCAGTGGGGGTGGGAGAGCACTGTTGTGACGTTGTTCAGACGTCATGAAGTGGTCTGATATTATTTGAAGATAAACTGTGATAAGTTAAAGATGTGTACTGTAAACACTAAGGCATGCACACACACGCACACATAGAGCAAAGACTTATCCAGAATAAGCCAAAAAAGATGATTAAATGGAATCATAAAAAATACTTAAATTATCCAAAAAAAAAGCAGTCTAAGAGGAAAAAGGAAACAAAAAACAGATTGGTCAAATAAGAAACAAATCGCAGGATAGATTCAAATCTAACTATTATCAGCAGTAACATTAGAAGACAGTGGTCTAAAAACCCCATTTAAAAGGCATAATTTGTCAGATTGAATAAGAAAGCAAACTCAACTATATGCTGCCTACCCCAAACCCACTTTAAATATAAAAACACAAATAAATTAAAAATAAAGAGATTGAAAAAACATGCCATGCTAACACTAGTTGAAAGAAAGCTGGAGAAGCTATACTAATACTAGATAAAGCAGATTTCAGGCGCAGTGAATATGACCAGGAATAAAGGAGGTCATTGTGAAATCCAAAAGGATCCATTATCAAGAAGACATAATATAGACTGTTTATGCACCTAATAACCGAGCTTCATGGCACATGAAGAAAAATCCTTATCTGCCAGTTCCAACACCTGGGTCATCTTGGGATCTACCTCAGTTGGTCCTCTTTTCTCTTAATAATGTGTCCCATTTACTTGATTTTTGGATGTTGGGTGATTTTGCACTGTGTCCTGGACATTATGAATGTGGTGTGGTGGAAATTTTGGATTCTGTTATTTTCCACCAATAACTGTGTCTCTTGGTTCAGCAGGTAGTGATCTCAGCTGGTCTTCAACTGCAAACTGGCTCCTAGCTGCAGCTCCAGCCTCAGTTCAGATCTTCTGTTGTTAGCGGGTGGCTTGCGCATGTGTGGTTCAGTCCGTCAGAAAGGTGGGGGCAGAGTCTGAAGTTTCCCCTGCACATTTCTTCCCCTCCTGCAATCCCCCTCCCTCTTCAGTGACTATGTCCGGGACTAGGTGCCTGGAGAAACTCAAAGGTGGGTTTGGAAGCAATTAACTGTTTTTCCAAGCTGTTTCTTTTCCTTTTGTAGGTTAAGGAGATGTAACCACCAGCCATCCTGAAACTGACCAAATGAGGCACTCAAGGGAGATGTAACCACCAGCCATCCTGAAACTGAACAAGCCACACCACAAGAGCTATGCCCATGACCTTTGCTTTATTTTTAATGCAAAGATCTCTCCAGGAGGAGCTTAGGCCTCATTATGTGGAAGCATGTTCTCGAACTGAGCTTGTGGAAGTGAATACCCACCTCTCCCTTTTGAATATTATTCCCCAACTGAAATAAAATTTCCTGCTTCCCTTCGTTCTGGGACGCCATGACTTTGGAAATGATTCCTCATGGCCTCCTATTTGCTGCAAATACAGTTTACTTTGTGAGACAACTTCCACTGGTATAGTCTTGTTTAACTCACCAGGAGGTGAGCCCACTTGGTTTGGTAACAAGCCCACTTGGTTCGGTAACAACCACAGCCCCCCAGTTTCATTTTTCTCGTTCTTGGGCTGTGAAGACTGTGGTTTTCCCAGAGCCACTGCCTCCCATGCCCTGCTCTGACTGCACATGGCCCCAGACTGGAAGCCACAGAAATTCACTTCAAACTACTCCCCAGGAATCTGTCTGCTGCCGTTCACTCCCCAATGCCATCAAGCGGCTCCTGGTTGCATTATGTACAGATTTTCTAGTTGTTCTCTGCGGGGGAGGCAGTGTGGCATGATCTTACAAAATCATTACAGGACGCAGAACCAGCAATTACCTGTCCACTTTTAGAACTGCCTTGTGCACGAACCTCACATCCTTTGAGTCCCAGTTGGAAAAAGCGTACGTTTCATCTGTTTCAAAGGTCGAGATAGCTTCACTGCAGGGGACTTGAGGAACAGATTACCATCTTCCAGAGGACATGAGTGCAGCATAGTGAACGGAACCCCTGAATAGCCACGGGTGCACTAGACGGGGGTTGGGGCCGGCTACCACAGGAGGGAAGAGGAGAGGACAGCTGGAGCCTATTCTGTTTTCAGAGTCCCCATCTCAGCACAGCTGTCTGCTCCTGCCCAGAAGCCACCTCCCCTCCTTCTTTCTATGTCCTTAGAGAAAAATAAAGCCAACCTCCTTCCCCCCCGATCCCCACCAACCCGCCAGTCATTCAGTGTCAGCCTGACACCATGCCCACTGGTCAGAGTGGGCCCAGGATCCAAGGACACACCACTGAGCAGTCTGGTTTCTGCCTCACAGCTCAGCAGAGATAGTCATGCTAACAGACGCCAGGTGAGAGGGAGATGGGTGAGGGTCAAGACAGAGGAGGTTACACCTGAGGGAAGTTGGGGGGCCCCCTTGTGCCACGGAAGGAGGGTGGTCCTCACTCTGCAGGCAGCAGGAGCTGGGGCACCGAGGAGTGTTGTGCCAGGAGCGTTGTGATCCGACTGCATTTCACTCAACATTAACAAGTTCCCATCCAGCTTCGGCCCCTGACACGCCCAGTGCGTCTCCAGAAAGGGGTAGACGCAAGCCAGAAGGATCCCGGCAGCAGTATTTCCCCACCGAGTGCTGGGGGAAGGGCTGTGGTCCTGGGTTTGGAGCTGAGAGGAGGTGGAGAGATCCAGCATGGGAGGGCGGGGGTAAGCAGGGATTTGACGGGGAGCCCAGCCAGGGACATTACCAGGACAGGAAAGCGGGTGCAGGTCATGGTCCTGGGGGGCTCGGTGTTCAGGTGATGGTCTAAGGGCTGGAGGTCTCACCTGCACACTCAGTTCCTGTGGATGGGGCGGCAGGGCCCCAGAACCCGGACACACTGTTGTTAAGACAGTAAATCTTGTAACAGCAGCCACCGTGCATCAAGCGCATGCTCCTGCCGTGCTTCACCTGCACCACCTCCCCTTCTGACCACCTCCCGGAAGTGGGGATTCCTCTCCGTTTTTGATGCGGGGCAGCCATCAGGGTCCAGCTTGAGATGAACACATGGGGCCCACGGGAAGCCTAGATGCAGAGCCACCTCCGCCATCCCCGGCCTTAGAGGGTCAGCTTCCCCGTCTCCAACAAAGGGTTGACAGTACTGTGACCCTGTAGACCCCATGGGGTTGTCTGATGGTCCTGGTGAGCTGACAGGGTGACACGGTGGGAGGAGATGAGGGGGATGCTGCTGGCTCTGCTAGCCACGCCACAGCCGGGACTCAGGGCCAGGACACGAGCTTCGTGGGGGTGCTTGCCCTCCATACAGATGCAATGCCGTGACTGGAGCCGCTCAAGAACTTGGTCCAGCCATGTGTTTCCTGAGTGGGGAGCAGCCAGACTGGCCAGACTCGGAAGCTCCTGGAACATGCGTGCGGAGCCTCTGCTCCAACTGTCTGCATCCTGGTCCCCTCGAGAGCAGCTATGGGAACCAAGTGCTCTCTCCTTCTTGAAGGTTGACTGCACTTGTCTGAAGCTGGCGGACACAGTCAAGACGGTGGGAAACGCTGGGTATCGTGAGGGGGACTGGGCCCACCCTCAGAATGAGCACGTGTGTGTGTTGTGTGCCACTGCTGGCTTAGGCATGCTTATAAGTGACATACATGTGCGCACATGTACACACACACACACGCACGCACACTCACAGCTCACTTTCACTGAAAGTGTTTCCCAGGGAACACCAGCCCAGCCACGGCGTGTGTCCAGGTCTCTGTCACCGAGGACATGCAGCTAGAGGGCGTGAGCTGAGACAAGGAGAGAGAAGAGGACAGAACCAGGAGAGGAGAAACTGCCTGTTCCAGGAGGTGACAAGGAGAAGAGCGCCCCATCTCTGAGGAAGAAGCTGGGGCCCTCTTGGGTACTCTGAGGTCTTGCCCAAGTCACTTTCTACAGAGGATTTGGGGTATCCACAGCATGTCCAGGGCCACCTCCCTAGCTCTACTGAGAAAATACTGACTACTTTGGACGGCACCCACAAGGACCACGGTGAGACATATGTGCGGGGCAGCGGCCTGGAACAGGGCCTGTTCAGAGGGGCAAGGAGACATCACCAGGCTATTAGGAGGATGGTCTGGGAGGCTCAGAGCAGGATGTCACAGGGGGCCCATGCAACAGGTGCCCTAGGGAGAGGGAGAGAGAGAGAGAGAGAGACAGAGACAGAGAAAGAGAAGAGAGACAGAGAGGGAGAGAAGGAGAGAGAGAGAGAGATCCCTGACCTCTGAGTTGCTGCCTCCACCGCTGGCTGGTGCCAACTCACACGCCATCCCACTTCCGCCCATCACCCCCACGCCTGCCCCGGGGCCAGCCCCACCACAGAGAGGCTGGTTCCTGGTCACCTCTGTGCCGTCCCTTCCCGACCTGACCCCAGTGCAGGGGAGAAGGTTCAGACAAGTCTTTCCATGTCCCTCTGCATGACAATAGACTTCCTCCCCTCTCCCATTCCACAGGCCCATCCGGAACATCCACCTTAGTCATTAGCTCAGGAGAGGATGCAAGATGACAATCTCTGCTATTGTGTGGGGAGACTCAGTTTCCCGGGTTTCCCCCACGGACACATGTTCTTCAGCTGGGTCTGATTTTCTCCAGACAGCCTGTCTTGTTAAAGATTTGGCCAGCCCTAAGCACCTGAAGGGAAAGGGCGGAGGGGGGTTCTCTCTCTGCCCCCGACAGCCCCGAGCTGGGTTGGTCCCTCATACCTGGCCAGGGGCAGCCCATCCCCTGGCGCCCTTCCCCGGGGCATCCAAGGGCAGGCTCGGCGCCAGCCCCACCCCGCTCGCCACTGCCCGACCATCGTCCTCCCTAGGGGGGCCTGGGCAGGACAGGGACCCGGGTGTGGGAGGCCTCCAGATCTCAGGCCTGGCACACCGTTTACCAGGCTGCTTCCTCCTCTGACGGGGGCCCAGCACACGCCCCAGGAGACTTGGCAGCCGCCCCCAGGGCTCTATCCTCTGGAACTCGTCCCCTTGGAAGGGGCCTGGCCCAGGTGCCAGGTTCAGCGGGTCGGCCAGCCTCCTTTGGAGAAAGCAGGCAAGCCGAGCCAGGCTTGCAGTGGCCCTGGCGTGACACCTGCGACCTCAGGCAGAGGGCCTCCCGCGTGCCCTCCATGGCGGATTTCTCCCCGGAGCCGTGGCCTGGGCACTAGGAAGGCCGGGCCTCCCCGACTTGGGGGAGGAGGGGCTAGCCCAGTTGCGCCCTGGCCCCCAAACCCTGCGGTGCCATCTGCCTGTCTCGGCGCTTCTGACTCCACAGAGCCTTTCCTACACCTGGGCTGGCTGCAGTGGCAAAGTGCAGGCATGGGGTGAGGCCATGGCTTTGTCTTTCCAGGAAAAAATGAGCCCCTGGCCGAAGCAGCTGGCCCAGGCAGAGACTTGAGTTTGCAGCCCAGTACGTCGGTGGCCATCAGGGCCAGAGCAATGCTTCCAAGGCTGGGACGCCTCCTCCAAGCTGAGTGGGAGTGGGGGAGGGGAGGGAGACAACAGCTGAAGCCGAGTCCAGAAGAGCAGCGATGGGACAGCTGCAGCTGGGTCAGAGCCTGGAGGGAGGGCGGGGCCTTCACTGAGGACCCCCCGAGGCCAGCCCTAGGCCCCCGGATGTCGCGCATGCACCCTTGGCCTGGGCAGTGTGTGGTGGGTTGAAGCCAAGCCCACAGGGCTCCCGGAGCGGCCAGAGAAAGAAGGGCCCATGGAGAGGTAGGCGAGGTCGGCAGGGTGGGCCACCTGTGACCCCAGGCTCAGGGTCTCACGTGTGCCCTCCATGGCGGATTTCTCCCTGGGGCCTTGGCCTGAGCACTAGGAAGGCCATGCCTTCCCAACTCCCTAGAGGAGGGGCTTGCCCAGTTTGGCCATTGTCACACTGGCCACATTTCTGACCTTCCTTAGTCAAACTCACTTCTTCCTGTGAGTCTCTGCACCAGGGTGCCTTCTCCTTGTCACACTAACTGTTCCCAGACCTAGGCAGGAGTGCTAACACTTGTCATTCTGGTCACAGCAAAGTTCTGAAATGCCTCAGGGAGGCCTTTCAAAAGCACCTAGCACAGTCTCTACCATCACCGATCTCACATCAGAAGAGCATTACATGATTTCCGCATCCTTCCTCCCATAGAGATAAAATGAGTGCATGAGGAAGAGCTGTCTGCTTTGTCTGAAGCAGGTAATACCTGCTGGTAATACCAGGCACACGACTGTCTCTTCCAGGCCAAATTTTTCCCACCACGAGTCCACTGTTTAAGGAAACTGTCATTCCCTCTCTTTCATGGGTCTGGTTTCCCCCAAGAACACAGTGAACCATCCCCTCTCCCTGTGCTGCATCACCATAATCCCACAGCCAGAAGATATGCACAAGTTTAAATCACCACCATATCCTGAATTCAGGCACTGCTGAGACCTTCCCATCAATTTTGTCATTCAATGGTGACTCCTGAGGACACCTTTCCCCTGAGACCCACTCCCAACCTGTCCTTAGCTTCTTACAGTAACACCGAAATATCCTCAGAGTTCTCCCAACCTGGGCAAGAAACATTCTGAAATGTTCTCTGTATTAATTTTCAGGGACTGGGGATATTGGTAGATGTAATTTGAGTGTGTATGTGCAGTAGTTTCTACGCAGGTATCCTGTTTTTCAGACACATATAAAATAGTGTGGCTACTCAATGCACCAAGAAAACGGATAACTGATCAAATTTTTTCATGATGTGAAGTCTTTAGAGAATAAATGTCACGGTTAAGAGCGCAGACTATGGAGCTAACTCCTCATGTCCAAATTCCAGCTGCATCCCTTACTAGGTATTTGTATTGGCAGAGTTATTTACCTGATTGGTGCCTCAGTTTCTTCATCTCTCAGTTGGCAATAATGATCAGCATACATACTTTGTAAGTTTATGGAGAGTATTAAAGGAGTTAATGTTTGAAAAATGTTTGGAACACCTAGTGTATTGCCAGTGCTGTACCTATATATTAGAAATAAAATTTAGAAATTCTTCTGACACTGCCTGTGTGCCCCAGAGTGTGAGACTGTTGCCTGGATGTATGTAGAAAGCACTCCATGACATACGATGAATAAATGAGTGAACAACATTGGCGAATGCATTACCAATGTCACCTATGTCACCCTACAGGCATCCCCAAGCTGAACCACATGCAGACATTCCTGCTCTGTCCTGCATCACATTCCCTGGAGGAATCACTGGGGCTTCTTAGACCCTGGTAACCGTGCCCACTAAAGGTTCTTTTCTGTCAGCAAACCCCAGTCTTTGTCCAATTGCTGCAGCTCACAGGGTCTGCACTCTGATCCTTGTCTTCACTCGAGGGAGAAGTGCCATCCCCAGAGCTGGGCACACGCAGAGGCTGAGCCTTGGAGAAAATGATTCCCTGGCCCTGGGGCAGGTAGAAGAGCGCAGGGACAGAGTGGGATTTGGGGAAAATCCTCCAGGTGTTTTCAGAAGGGATGGAGGCAGGGGATGTGTCAGCAAGGACTGGTCTGGTTGGTGGGCCTTGGTGGTTAAATAGTAGGGGGGCTGGGAAATTTCCTAGGTTCTAGCATAATACAATCAATATAATGGTCATGAAATCAGAATCAGCCTAATTAAGGCCAAGTTAACCCAATGTCAGCTGTTCCCTGACTCTCTAATCCAGTAGTGACTTATAATAAAGGTATTAGTGTTCTATTATCTCCTTTTCATTGATTGGCTAGAGTAATTATTCTTTACATAGCCTGTCTGTTTTTACATAGTAAAGAAAAAGTGAGTTTTAAAACAACTCTCCTTGGAAAAGTCTCCCTAACATATTGAATTAATAACAGAAGCCACGACAGGAAATTCACCACATATCTTGAGCTTTAGTCTCTGGTTTTAGATCTTCCTAACTGGTAAATTACCTTGACTTCTGCCTTCTTTCTTGAGATTAGTGCATTTAGGACTAAGTAGGAGTGCAACCTCATGCCATGTGAGAAGTGGTGACTCTAGGAAGAGGTTTGTTTCTTTCTGTCAGTGTGTGTGCGTGTGTGTGTGTGTGTGTGTGTGTGTGTGTATGACAGTTTTTGCTGCATCTTGCAGTGTGGGCCAGTGTAGACTCCTTTTCTAGGGAAAAAAATTCCCTAGCCACTTTCTCCGGACTTTCTTTTCACTGGTGGCTTCCTCGGCACTGTCCAATAGTAACATTAAGCACTCTATGTTATAGAATTTAATTTTTTTCTTAGTAGCCACATTTTAAAAAATGAAAGCAAACAGGTGAAACTAATTTTAATAGTATATTTTAACCCACTAGAACCAAGATATTATCAATGTGGGTGCAATCTATACAAAAATTAATAATGAGAAAGTTTACCTTTTTTTCCTGGGTTTCATAAATCCAGTGTGTACTTCCCACTCTCAGCACAATCTCCATTTGGAAGTTGAGTTTTTTCATACATTCTCTGTACTGAGATTTAATGTTCACAGTCGTCAAATAAGAGTCACTAGGAGTGGGGTGGATGATAATTTCACTACTGATTTAAGCTCTAATGGAGCTATGAACACCAACTGGTCAATGGGTTAATCAAATGAATATAGTACAGAAGAATGGTACGATTTGGGATTTAGAAAAAGACTGGGGACCGTGTGTCCTGACAGGGAGCACCAGGGCTTTTCTTGTTGAGAGTGACAAGGACAAAAAGAGAATAAAGTCATACTCATAAGTGTCTAACAACATGGGGGAGAAGAAATGACCTGCCGTAATCCTGAGTTTTGACCTCGAGCTTTCTGTTCTTTACCCAAATCTCTTTGATGATGTCCCAGGACACAGGTCAGATTAATCCCCACAGGGAAAGAGGGAGGGTAGAAGTACAAGGCATCTGACATAATTGTCCTGGGAAAGCAGGCTTCATTTATCACTCTGATCCACATTCACAATTTATTTTTATAGGGTAAGAGGAAAAGAAGTATGAGGGTCAAATCATCACAGAGGAAGCGACATGATTGTGGAAACCAATCCAACCCAAAGCCTGGTTTGAGCATCTCCATCCCTTTGAGGATGTCCAGTTACATATTCAAGAGGCCAGTTACTAGAATCACATCCTATCCTGGCAATGAGGTCAGATGCCATCAATGGGAGGAAACGTTGGAGCAGCCCCAACAACTCTGCTGGCAGAAGAGACTGCAAGGTCTCCAGGCCTGCAGAGTGCAGGAGAACTGTTAAGACCTTTGGACCTTGCCAAAGCCCTGCTGAGTCTTGCACCTATTTGCACAGATGCATCCCTGCCAGGTGTGTTCACAGGTGGTCTGAACTCCAGCTCCATGCCCACCCCTGCCTGGTCTTCAGATTCAGCAGAGACGATCCCAGGTGCTGGTCTGTACATCCCACAGCTCCTTTGCAAACAACTTCTGGTGACTGAGGAGGATATCAGGAAACAGGAAAAAAAAGTGAAGACGGCAAGAGAGAGACTGGCAGTAACACTGAGGCAGAGAGACTCGCTAGCGAGGCAGGGAGAGTGAGGGGCCAAGAAGGACGTCCCGACAAACACGATGAAGAAAAGACAAGACGGTGCAGATGACATGGAGCTCACACTACATTAATGGCTCTGCAGGGCTCCTGATGTCTTCTTGCTTTGAGCTCTTGAGACTTTAGTATATACCAATAGTTTTCTTTTCTTTGATTCCTTTGCATGACAGAGAAGATACAGACAGTGATCCTTCTGAGGTGAGAGATTGGGTTTCAGGTGAGGAGAGAAAGGAGAGCTTTTCTTCTCATTTTGTTCTCTCATTTTCCTTTCCTGAGTGTTACGCATTTGTATTTTAAGATCAACAGAGAGTTATTACAGTCAGGGGATTCTTTAGAGTTTTGCCCTCACAGTCACAGAGAAAACCTACCTAGTCCAAATGGATTGTCCTTTTTGTGTAATATTCCAATAGATTCCAACATATTTCACTAAAGAGCTGTTATATCTGTCTTCTCAAAAAAGACACCTACTTCTGGGTCTCTATTTTTCTGGTATTTGTTGCATGTTGAATCACAGTTGCATATAATGAAATACTGGATCGTCCCTTTTTTTAGATTTATATGTGTTGGAAATTTGATTCATGAAAATTGATATGCCATTGTGGTATCATGCTCTCAGGAGAATGACTGTTTTCAGCATCACAAGTCTCACAATAAGCCAGTGTGTTGGGATTTGTCTATTTGCCTGATCGAGTACGTTGCACTCTTCAAATCCTCTTTATCATTACTTACTTTTGTCCCACAGATTTATCAGTTTCTGAGAGCAATGTGTTAAACAATAATAGAGTATCTTAGTACTTATATCTTCCCTAAAAAATGAGTTATTTTTTAGCTAAATCTTCTCTCCTCTATTCTTCCATGTGGTAATCATCTGGAATTTTGGTTTGAATGTGTTTTTAATGTCTTGTTTTAAAACCAATACTAAATTAGACAGACTGTTTTTTCCTTTCCTCGTGACTCCTGTTATGTTTTCCTGGGTTCACATTTCTTCTTCCTGATGTACATTCTTTACCGGTTCTTTCACTGCAGGCCTGTGGGAGGTCAACTTTGAGTCTGTTTGTAGGTCAGATAACGTCTTTCTTTCTTTGACACATAGTTTAAATAGGTATTTAATTTAGCTTTGGAGTAATTTTTTTCCTTCTTTGTCAAGTTATTTAATATATCTGAGCCTCCATATCTTTAGCTTAAAATGGGAATAAAACCCTAAAAATGGTGACTGTAACTGAGATAATACACGCAGAGCATGCCAGTCATGTTGCTTAGCAGAAATTAAATAATCAATAATGATTATTATTAATCATTATAATGATATTATTATAATAATGTAATATATAATAATATATTAATGTATAATAATAATTATACGTTAATTTATAATTATAATGTACAGTGTATAATGTATGCAATGTATAATAATAATATATTAATATTATTAATCATTATAATCCTCAGAGTGTGCATTCTCAGAGAATCACTGCCTAAGATTGAGAATATGAAGCTCACACACAAAAAGTCTGAGAGAGTGGCATGACCATGATTTTAATTCTCAGCCCTTGCGTATCTTCAGCTGTGGTCATCTGCACAGTGTGTGCATATAATGTAATCTGTTCCCACAGACCCACAGCAGAACAGCGCAGCCTGCCTCATGCTTGGGATGCTCTGGGCTGCTTTTTGGGGAGCCTCTGCTGTGAGGCTAGTTGGACTCTGTACAGAGAAAGATGAAAAAAGACTCTTTCTTTTCCCTCAGATTTCTCCCCCCGAGTTTTATTCAGTTTTACATCCAGAGCAGATACTCTCTTCCCAGAGCCTTGGTGTTACTCTGGGATTCAGGCTTCCCAGACACCTAGTCATTTCAGCTCCCAAGGCCAAGGTGACTGCAGAGTCATGTCTCACCCACTCCTCCCATCTTGGCCTGTTTCCCGTCATGGAGGACCCATGAGTGGGGAGAGGAGCCATCGAGGGAGATTGATCTGGAAGTCCTGGTGAATCTGAGCTTCAGAGAATGAAGCAGAAAAGGGGAACTTAAGACTGCCAGGCCTTCAGTGGGGGAGGAATATGGAGGAACCGAGAGGGGTGTGATGGCTGCACAGAGTCAAGGGGAGGGATGTTCCAAAGTTTCCTAAGAGAAGGGAAACCTTGCACTGAAGTGGAGATTCGATTTTACATGATGGCAATGTCTGTGCTGGTTTCACCAATTCTGGTGTCCCTGAGGGATGAACTGGTGTGACACCACAGGACAGATGTTGCAGTCACTTTCAGGACTTAAAGAAGGTGAAATCTTTCAGCTTAGGCCCCTGTGAGCCAGTCAGGGGCCAAGTCTAGAAAGGCTTGGAGCCTGAGTCCATCCAATGTGATTTCGTTCTGTTTCAGCCAAGCTCCTCTGGAACCAAGCTGGGAAAAGGGGACCTCAGATCTAGTCAGATCTAGTCATCGCAGCTTCCATAGGTCGCCATGAGGCAGGTAATAGCCCAGGCGCCGTCACTGGACCTCATAGTCGCTCTCCTTCCTCCGCTGGCAGACAGTGACTTGTGAGGTGAGGAGAGCACATCAGAATGTTCCAGTCAGTTGCCCAGTATGGGAGACTCCAGGGGAAGGAGATGTCAAAGTCACAGAGACCCGATGCCTCCTGTGTCTCCCTCTTCCTTTTGTCCACTTAATTTTCACCCTCAGTCCTTCTTTTCCTTCCCTTTTCCCTCTCTTGGCTCTCTCTTCCTCTCTTTCCCCTACATGTTCTAACTTAATTGAGGTATTAACGACATACAATTAACTGCATACATTTAAAGTGAACAATTTGATACATTTTGATTATAACTTAGTCAACCAACACCACAATCAAGAAAAGGAATGCCCATCCTCCCCAAATTTCCTCATGCTCATTTTAATTCCTCCTTTCCTGCCGTTTGCAAACACATTCTCATTCCCAGGCAACCAGTGATCCGGTATATGTCCCTACAGATTTTCCTGTATTTTCCAAGAATTTTTATAAATGAGATCATATACTATGTACTCATTTTTTACTGGCTTCTTTCACTCAGCATAATTATTCTGAGATTTATGCTTGTCACTGCATGTACTATGAATTCATTCCTATCCCCATCCCTTCCCTGGCAGCACTGTGCACACACCCGAGCACTTCCCAGGTTGGCATGAGAGCCAATAGTACTGCTGCATCCCCAAAAGTAGGAAGGCGCCTTAGTGCAACTCTGGGAGGGGTTGGCAGCAGCCCTGGACCCACGCATGAATGCTTTCCTGGATGGTTGGAAAGCCCACCGTGCCACTGGAGTCCCAATGATTGGCCAATGCTCAGAACCCTTGAAGAAGACCCACCCACCAAGCACAGAGGCTGGCATGAGCATAAGAAAAGGCAGCATCAGATATATGTGCACATGCAAGTGCTTTCCCAGATGGCACAAATACCCGTAGTAGTGCTATGGTCACACAACTGGGTACGTGTCTCCGTGTGGCGGCAACTCTGAGCCCAGTGTGAATGCTTTCTCAGCGGGTGGGAACACCCACAGTACCCATGCAACTTCCAGCATATGGGGTGGGATCAGAAACACAGCTCATGCTTCCCCCACAGTGGTAGGAGGTGGAATCTGTGACCTGATACTAGCACAAATATGCAGGCAAAAGATTAGTTCATCAAACACCATAAGAAACTACAGTAAAAATTCAGAGCAGAAGGAAATGACAAGTCTCCAGAAACCAACCTTGAAGTCACAGAAATTTACAATCTAAATGACAGAGAATTCAAAATAACTGTCATAAAGAAACTCACCAAGTTACAAGAATGTTCAGACAGTTCGATGAACTCAAAATAAAATTAATGAGGAAAAGGAATACTTCAGCAAAGAGAATGAAACTATTAAAAAAAAAGCAGAAATTCTGGATATGAAGAACATAATTAATGAGATAAAAAAGAATCTAGAATCCTTAAAAAATAGATCTGATGTTATGGATGAAAGAATTAGTGATTTAGAGGATAGAAATATAGAAATGCTTCCAGTGGACGAAGAGAGAGGACTCAGATTTTTAAAAAATGAAGGAATTCTTGGAGAAATATATGACTCAATTATAAAAGCAGCCTAAGAATTATACGTATTCCAGAGGGAGAAAAGAGGGAGAAAGGAGCAGAGAGCTTGTTCAAAGAATAATAGCTGAGAACTTCCCAAATCTGGGGAAGAACCGGACTTACAAATACATGAAGCCAACAGAATGCCTAATTACATCAATGCTAAAAGACTTTCTCCAAGGCATATAATAGTAAAATTGGCAAAAGCCAATGGCAAAGAAAAAATATTAAGGGAAGCGAGACAGAAGAAAATAACCTAAAAATGAACCCCTATCAGGCTTTCAGCATATTTCTTGGTAGAAACTTTACAGGCAAGGAAAGAATGGAATGATATATTAAAAATACTGAAAGACAAAAACTTTCAGCCAAGAATACTCTATCCAGTGAAACGATCCTTATGATACAATGGAGAAATAAAAGTTTTCCCAGATAAACAAAGGCTGAGGGAGTTCATCGCCACTAGATCTCCCATACAAGCAATGATCAAGAACGCCCTCATACCTGAAACAAAAAGAAGGTAAATGTCTACAAAGCTTTGAGCAAAGAGATAAATAGACAGACAAAATCAGAAAGCTACAGCTCTGCTTCACAACAGGGTAGCAAATACTTAATTATAACTTAAAAGAAGAAGGGAAGGAAAGCATCAAAAGTAACTATAAACACTTCAGCTTAGTCACAAATGCACAACACAAAAATAAATAACTTGTGACAACAATAACTCAGAAGGAGAAGAGGAAAGGAACGGAACCTGCTTAGACTAATGGAGATAAGAGTCTCTCAGAAGATGGACTATGTCATCTATGAGATCTTCATACAAACCTCACAGTAACCAGCAAACAAAAAGTCAGAGCAGAGCCATAGATCATAAAAAAAGATAAAACCTCCACAGAAAACCCCCAAAATGAAATGGTAGTCAGAAAGACAAAGGAAGAGAAACAATGGAAATATAGATTAGGTGGGATTAAGCCCTCATGTATCAATAATCACTCTAAATGTAAATCGATTGAATTCTCCAATCAACAGACACAGAGTGGTGGGGTGGATTAGAAAACAAGACCCAACAATACGCTGCCTCCAGGAAACACATCTGAGCACAAAAAACAAACAGGCTCAGAATGAATGGATGGGAGACAATACTGCAAGCAAATGGCAAATAAAAGAAAGTAGGTGTTTCCATACTTATATCAGACAAAGCAGACTTCAAGATAAAAAAAGACTATGAGAGACAAAGAGGGGCAGTATATAATGATAAAGGGGACTTTCCACCAAGAGGACATAACACTTATAAAGATATATGCACCTAACACAGCAGCACAAAAGAATATAAAGCAACTATCAATAGACCTAAAGGGAGAAATTAACAGCAACACAATAATAGCAGGGGACCTGAACAACCCACTTACATCTACGGATAGATCATGCAGAGAAAGGCAACAAGTAAATAGTGGAATTAAATGAAACATATGATCAGATGAACTTAATTGATATATAGAGAGCATACCCTCCCAAAACAGCAGAATACACATTCTTCTTAAGTGCACATGGAACCTTCTCAAAGATATACCATATGCTGTGAAACAAGGCAAGCCTGAATAAATTTAAGATTGAAATCATATCAAGCTTCTTTTCTGACCATAATGCTATGACACTAGAAATCAACTACAAGAAAAAAGATGGGGAAGTCACAAATATGTGGAGACTAAAGAACACACGACTGAAGAACCATTGGATCAATGAACAAATCAAAGGAGAAATCAAAAAATACCTGAAGACAAAGGAAAATGAAAAGACAACCAAACAACTCTTATGGGATGCAGCAAAAGCAGTTCTAAGACGGAAATTCATAGCAATGCAAGCGCACCTCAACAAACAAGAAAAATACCAAATAAGTAACCTTAAACTACACCTAATAGAACCAGAAAATGAAGAACAAATGAAGCCCAAAGTCAGCAGAATGAAGGAAATAATAAAAATTAGAGCAGAAATAAATGAATTAGAGACTAAAAAAACAGTAGAAAGGATCAATGAAACAAAGAGCTGGTTCTTTGAGAAGACTGAAACAAAATTGACAGACCCTTAGCCAGACTCACTAAGAAAAAAAGAGAGAAGCCTCAAAGACCTAAAATTAGAAATTAAAGGGGAGAAATTACAACAGATACCACAGAAATCAAAAGGACAATAAGAGATGGGCCAGCCCCATGGCTTGGTGGTTAAGTGCGCGCGCTCCGATGCTGGCGGCCCGGGTTTGGATCCCGGGCACGCACCGAGGCACCACTTCTCCATCCATCCTGAGGCTGAGTCCCGCATACAGCAACTAGAAGGATGTGCAGCTATGACATACGACTATCTACTGGGGCTTTGGGGGAAAAAATAAATAAATAAAATCTTTAAAAAAAAAAAAAATTGTTTGGGCCGGCCCCGTGGCTTAGCGGTTAAGTGCGTGCGCTCCGCTGCTGGCGGCCAGGGTTCGGATCCCGGGCACGCACTGATGCACCGCTGCTGAGGCAGCGTCCCACATACAGCAACTAGATGGATGTGCAGTTATGACATACAACTATCTACTGGGGCTTTGGGGGGAAAAATAAATAAATAAAATCTTTATTAAAAAAATAATAAAATAAAAAGGACAATAAGAGAATACACTGGACAATTTACATGCCACCAATTTCGATAACCTAAAAGAAATAGATAAATTCTTAGATTCTTACAACCTCCCAAAACTGAATCAAGAAGAAATAGAGAAAATGAACAGACCAATCACAAGTAAAGAGATCAAAATGGTCATCAAAACCCTCCTAAAAAAACAGAAGTCCAGGACCGGATGGCTTCTCTGGAGAATTCTACCAAATATTCAAACAAGATTTAATACCTATGCTTCTCAAACTATTCCAAACAGTTGAAGAAGATGGAACACTTCCTAATTCATTCTATGAGGTCAACATCACTCTGACAGCAAAAGCAGGCAAGGACAGCACAAAGAAGGAATATTACAGGCCAATATCACTGATGAACACAGATGCAAAAATCCTCAACTAAATATCAGCAAATCGAACACAGCAATATATTAAAAGGATCATATACCATGATCAAGTGGAATTTATACCAGAGATGCAGGGATGGTTCAACATCCGCAAATCAATCAATGTGATACACCATATTAAGAAAATGAGGAATAAAAATCACATGATCCTCTCCACAGATGCAGAGAAAGGATTTGACAAGATCCAACATCCATTTATGATAAAAACTCTCAATAAAATAGGTATAGAAGGAACGTACCTCAACACAATAAAGACCATATATCACAAACCCACAGCCAACATCATACTTAATGGCGAAAAACTTAAAGCCATTCCTCTGAGAACAGGAAGAAGACAAAGGTGCCCACTCTCGCCACTCGCATTCAACATAGTACTGGAGGTTTTGGCCAGAGCAATTAGGCTGGAAAAAGAAATAAAAGGAATCCCAATTGGAAAAGAAAAAATGAAACTCTTGCTGTTTGCAGATGACATGATTGTAAATATAGAAAACCCTAAAGAATCCATCAGAAAACTATTAGAAATAATCAACAACTACAGCAAAGTTGCAGCGTACAAAATCAACTTACAAAAAGCAGTTGCATTTCTATACCCTAACAATGAACTAACAGAAAGAGAACTCAAGAATACAATCCCATTTACAATTGCAACAAAAAGAAAAAAGTGTCTAGGGATAAATTTAACCAAAGAGGTTAAAGACCTATACAATGAAAACTATAAGACATTATTGAAAGAAATCAATGATGACCTGAAGTAATGGGAAGATATTCCATGCACATGGATTGGAAGAATAAACACAGTTAAAATGTCCATATTACCTAAAGTAATCTACAGATTCAAAGCAATCCCAATCAAAATCCCAATGACATTCTTCATAGAAACAGAACACAGAATCCTAAAATATATATGGAATAACAAAAGACCTCAAATAGACAAAGAAATCCTGAGAAGAAAGAACAAAGCTGGAGGCATCACAATCCTAACTTGAAAATATATTACATAGCTATAGTAATCAAAATGGCACAGTACTGGCACAAAAACAGATTCATAGATCAATGGAGCAGAACTGAAAGCCCAGGAAAAAAACCACACATCTGTGGTCAGTTAATCTCTGACAAAGGAGCCAAGATCATACAATGGAGAAAGGAAAGTCTCTTCAATAAATGCTGTTGGGAAAACTGGACAGCCACATGCAAATGAATGAAAGTAGATCATTATCTTCCACCATACACAAAAATTAACTCGAAATGGATAAAAGACTTGAATCTAACACTTGAAACCATAAAACTCCTAGAAGCAAATATACGCAGTACAGTCTTTGACATCGGTCTTAGCAGCATCTTTTCCAATACCATGTCTACTCAGGCAAGGGAAAGAAAAGAAAAAATATACAAATGGGACTACATGAGACTAAAAGCCTTCTGCAAGGCAAAGGAAATGATGAACAAAACGACAAGACAGGGCCGGCCCCGTGGCTTAGTGGTTAAGTGCGCGTGCTCCGCTACTGGCGGCCCAGGTTCGGTTCCCGGATGCGAATAGACGCACCTCCTGTCCGGCCATGCTGAGGCCGCATCCCACATACATCAACTACAAGGATCTGCAACTATGACATACAACCATCAACCTGGACTTTGGGGAAAAAAAAAAGGAGGAGGATTGGCAATAGATGTTAGCTCAGAGCCGGTCTTCCTCAGAAAAAAAGTGGAGGATTAGCACGGATGTTAGCTCAGGGCTGATCTTCCTCACAAAAAAAAAAAAAGGAAAAGACAACCCACCAACTGGGATAAAATATTTGCAAATCATATATCTGACAAGGGGTTAATCTCCAAAATATATAAACAACTCATACTACCCAACAACAAAAAAACAGATAATCCAATCTAAAAATGGGCAGAGGATATGAACAGACATTTTTCCAAAGAAGATATACAAAAGATCAACAGACACATGAAAAGATGTATAACATCACTAATTGTTAGGGATATTCAAATCAAAACTACAATGAGAGATCACCTTACACCTGTCAGAATGGCTATAATTCCCAAGACAAAAAATAACAAATGTTGGAGAGGATAAGGAGAAAAGGGCACCCTCACACACTGCTGGTGGGAATGCAAACTGGTGCAGCCACCAGGGAAAACAGTATGGAGATTTCTCAAAAACTTAAAAATAGAAATAGCATACCTTTCAGCTATCCCACTACTGGGTATTTATCCAAAGAAATTGAAATCAACAATTCAAAGAGATTTATGCACCCCTGTGTTCACTGCGGCATTATTTACAATAGCCAAGACATGGAAGCAACCCAAGTGCCCTGCTACAGATGAATAGATAAAGAAGATGTGGTATATATACAATGGAATACTACTAAGCCAGAAAAAAAAGACAAGATCATCCTGTATGCAACAACATGGATGGATCTTGAGGGTATGAAGTTAAATGAAATAAGCCAGACAAAGACAAATATGCCTGATTTCACTCATATGTAGAAGATAAACATACACAGGGATAAAGAGAACAGAATAGTGCTTACCAGAGGGGCTGGGGGCTGGGGCTGGGGGTTGTGTGAAAGTGTTAAAGGGGCACATATGCATGGTGATGGATAAAAGTTAGACTATTGGTGGTGAGTAGGATGCAGTCTATACAGAAATTCACAGATAATAATGAACACCCGAAATTACACAATGTTAAAACCCTTTATAATTTCAATAAAATAATTAAAAAAGAAAAAAAATAATTCATTCTTTTTTATGGTTGAATAGTATTCCACTGTGGGGATATACCACACTTTGTGTATCCGTTCACCAGTAGATGGACATTTGGGTTGTTTTCCGTTTTTGTCTACTATAAATTGGTTGTTATCAACATGTGTGTACAAGTCTGTGTATAGACATACGGGTTTATTTCCCTTGGATGGATTCCTAGGGGAGGAATGGCTGGGTAGACGTATATAATTATTAAAGATGCATCCAAGCTATTTTTCACCAGCACTCGATGAGAGTTTCAGTGACTTGACATCTTCAACAACACTTGCTATAGTCAGTTTTTTTAATTATAGCCATTCTCAAGTATGGTGGAATCTCATGATGACTGTCACTTACATTTCCCCAGTGACTCATGTAGTGAAGGAGAAGGCAAGCCACACACAGACTGGGAGAAAACATCTGCAAAACATATCCCTAGAAAAGGATGTGTATTTTTAATATATAAAGAGGTCTTACAACCCAATAGTAAGAAGACAAGCAACACGTCATGGCTTACCAGCAGACAGCATATCAGGCCTGTGATGAGCACCAGGATTCCCACCAAACAGCTGAGGATGAGGGCCCAGACAGGGTGGTCTGGGGAGACATGTGCTGGGGTGAGCCACCTCCTGTCATCGCCCCAAGGCTCCTGCTGACCCCACTGTGCCTCAACCATCATTGACAAGGGTTGGCCAACTCTCCTCATCATCCAAGACGCTGTGCGCATGGTTCTCTTAGATGAGGCACAGCATCAAGATGCTCGCCAGCTACCGTGGGCTGGGGCTTCCTGCAGGTTTACCAGGCTTATCAGTCAAGGTGTCATCTCTATTGGGAGAATACTCTGGAAATGAATGAAATGGAGAAGGCATGTGAATGTGTTTCACTCTTTTTAATTAAACTTTTTAGACGCAGAAAAATAAACGGAACAGTCTCATAAACATCCATCATCTAATTTAACCATGTATATTCCATCTAATTAAAACAATATTTCATCAATTTATAAATTATTAACACTTGCCACCCTTGATTCATCCCATGTTTTCAATGAAATATTAAAGTCAAGTAGACATCATGATGTTTCACCCCATTTTAGTTTCCATCTCTAAAAAGTGAGCACACTTTGCTACAAAATCCAAGACCATTATCACAGAACAAAAATGTAATAAATTAAACCAAATTCATACCTCTGGGCACAGAGGACTGCATTTGGGCTGGACTTTCTTATGACGGCCGGGGGGAGAATGGGTCATCACAGTTGGCAAGCTTATGGGATCTCTCTAAATTTGTAAATTCCCACTCAAAAGTGTTCTTCCGTGCCTAGAAACACATTCATCCCCTTCTCCTTTATCTATTTGCTTAATATTAATTTTCTAGGATTAAACTACTATGTAATATCCTGCAGGAAGTCTTCTCTGACTTCCACCTGCAAGTATGAGTTTGTTCACATCAAATAATTGATAAATTTCAATTCTCTATTCTTGTTATTGCCAGCTACAACATAAACTCCAGGAGGGTAGGACACACAGCACCCAGTGGGCATGGGGGGAGGGGTGCAGGTCCCCCTACTTGTACCTCTATCCAGACAACCTCTTAGAGGTGTGCTGTCTGATATGCAGCAGCAACAAGTCTCTTTTTAAATTAACATTAATTTTAGTTACATAAAATACAAATTCTAGTACCTCAGTAACATTAAATATCAGTAACAATAAAGACCAGTCACAATACCATCCTTTGAGGACTCAACAGCCACATGCAGCTATGCACTGGACAGCACAGATAGAACATTCCACCACTGCAGAAAGTTCCAGCGCATTGGTGCTCATCTAGAGTGGGACTTGGCAAATTATATCCTGTGGATCAGGAACCACATGACCACCAAACCAGTAAGTCTGCTTCACACACAGCTGGAGTCCCTCACTGACCATCTGGCCCAGTGGCTCTCAGTGCAGAGATAAGGAAACAAAAGTCCAGAGAGGGGAGGTGATTAGTTTGAGGTCACAGAGCTGTCTAGGAGAAGGTGAGGGCCTCCTATACTACACTGGTGTCCTTTTCTCTCTCTCAATGGTGGGTAAAGACTGGGGGACTATGCCACCTCCTGCCAGCCTGAGAAAGTTCAATGATCTCTCAGCCCCAGGCATCCAGAGTCCCCAGAAAGGCCTCACTTCCTTTTACAATGACCAGGGAGCCTTACCATCCCCAAGGACACTCTTCCTGTCCAGAGTCAAGTTCTGCAGCTGGGTACCATTCTGGGTCAGCCGCAGGAATTCCTCATAGATGGCAACTCTGTCCAGTCTCTGTACCAAGGCGGCAAGGTACACAGGGAGTCCACTCCAGTGTGGTTACTGTGGGGGACAGACCTGGAAGGGCACAAAGGATGAACAAGGGTGCCTGGAATTCTACCCTGATTCTAGATTCCCTGCTTCTGGGTCCTGTCCAAGAGGACATTTTGCAATAATGTAAACACTTGTCTGCACTACCAAATACACTCATTATTAGCCCCATGTTGTTATCGAGCACTTAAAATGTGGCTAGTGTGTGTGAGTGAGGAACTGAATTTCTCATGTAATTTCATTTCAAGTAATTAATTTATAAATAAATAACTACAGGGAGAACATTTTTGAAACTTTGGAGTAAGGACTTCTGCAAATGCATAAAAACAATGAGAACACTGGTAAAAATGGTCGAAATCATCTTTTCAGAAGTCTAGAAATTAATCAAAGGCTTGTAAGAATCTGAGGGTTTAGTGAAGACACACGGTGGAATCTTGATAAAGGGAGCAAACTTTGTGGCACTACAACTTTCACTATTCCCATCCTGCTCTCACAATATCCTCCATAACTTTGAAAGCCATCAGTCTCAGAACCATGGTAGCTGAGACAACCAGCAACCCAGCAGCCATAATGGGTTTGGAGCTCTGAAAAGACCCATCCCCATCGAACTCTCACTAGCTGACCTGCCTGGCAGCTCCCCGAAAAAGCCCCATGTTCAGGGCTTGACGTTACTTGACTCAGAGCTTGGCCAGGGTGGAAAGTCTGTCCCCAGGACACTTGATAAAAATATTCAGGGCTAATTGTTTTCTATTGTAGTTGCCTGAGGGAGTGATACCAGCTGAGACAGGCAAGAGGTGAGCCAAAAACTTAGAAGAAAAATTGGGGGAATGAGATGTCCACAGGGGGCTTTGAAAAGCTCCAGTGTATTTGTGGGCATCTAGAAGGCCACAAGTGCTCAGGGCTGTGGCACGCCCAGGAAAGACTTGAGAACATCTTAATCTCTCACCTCTAGTTGAAGGGTTAGCTTAATATCTGAAAACTTGGTTATGTATTACACAATATTAATAGAATACGGGCCAATACCATGCAATCTCCATCACATATACAGAAAAGAATTTCACAAAATACAACGCCCTTCATGTCTAAAAAAGAAAACACTCAACAAATTAGGAATAGAAAAAATCTTTCTCAACCTATAAACAGCATCGATGAAAAACCCACGGCTAACACCATATTCAATGGTGAAAGACTGAAAATTTCCCCCTAAGGCCAGGGACAAGACAATGATTCTTCCCATATCTCGTATGTTAATCACAGGTACTAGAGGTTCTAATGAGGGCAATTAGGCAAGAAAAAGGAATAAAGAAACCCAGATTGGAAGGGAAGAGGTAAAACTATTTGTTTTGCAGATGAGAAGATATTGTATATAGAAAAACCTAAAAAATACACTCCTCCCCACACATAATATGTCAATCGTATCCTAATAGGTGTATAAAAAATTTAAATTGCCCCATGTGTTTAGTGGCTAGACTATTGGAGAGCACAGTTAGACTGCTGATATTTGTTGAAAGTCTCCAGAAGAGGAGGAGGAGGAGGATGCTGGAGGTTGGTGACACTAAACGTTAATGCTTTCCTCATCCCCCCAAAACCTATGGAAGGAGATGTTAGGATTAGCTGACAGGGATGTGGGGCAGAATGGGCACGATGTAAGTGACTTCCAGATCAATGATGTGTCACGGGAGCTCAGAGTCATCAGCCACCAGCTCAGCCAATGCTTCCAATCTCCTCAACCTACATCAAGTCGGTGACCAGGCAGGAATGAAATATGTCTCAAAGCTGGCTGCCTCTGTAGAGCTTGGTGACCTAGAACAAACATGAGGGAGAGTGGGTGAGGTGGAGGTCTCCCGGGGACGCAGGGGGCCACTGGAGCCAGTGAAAGATCACAGACCTTGGGGCAAGGGAGACCTGACTTCTAATCCTGGCTCTTCCCCTAACTCACTGTGTGACCTTTGGCACAATACTCCCCTTTCTGAGCTTCAGTTTACCCATGCGAGAAATGGGGAAGGCAGCTAGGACATCACATCTGGACACTGAGAGAACCCAGACATGCAGGGAAAGTGAAGGGTTGAAACAATCACACAACAGATGTAAGTCAGACAGAGGAATGACGGTGCCCTCAGGGCAAGGAGAGACGGGAGAGGGAGACCCCACCTGGTCCTGGGTGTCCCTCAGCAGGGCAGTGTACTCCGAGGATGTGGGCTCCGAGTTGTTGAGGTTCCAGCTGATGATGTAGAAATGTAGCTGGTGCTCTTTCTTGATGGATAAACTCCAGGCTGCAGAGCCTGGAGCCACCGAGAGGAAGAGCAGACAGGTGGAGATTCTCAGCTCCCTGCACAGAGGCATGGTGGCCCACGGGGTCAGGGTGGTGGGTGCAGACAGCGTCCACACTGGTGGCTGGCCCATCCTTCTCAGGCCTGGGGAGAGAGGGATGTGGGGACTCTAGAGAGAGGTCCTGAAAGCTCTGGGGGTGGGGGCCAGACCAGGAAGGAAGAAATGGGAGGACAGTGGGGAGACAGAGAGGGGTGGTCACAAAAATGGTCATTAGGGGCAAATGCTCAGGGGAGGGTCTCACCTGAGGGAGACCAGTCTGCAACTCGAGTAGAAGGGACCCAGGCTGCTCTTCTTAAACAAGGATCCAGTTGGGGAGGAAGGAGGAGGAGCAGGAGGGACAGGGGTTGGGGGAGGGGCTGGGTGGGAATTAACCCACCAGGAGCTGCTGGGACCAGGGTCTCACCAGGATCTGCAGGACCCTCTCAGTGGAGTTGAACGTGGCTGAGCCGTTGCTCATGTGTGATGAATACCGAAGGGTGGAGATGGTGACATTGACTGTGAGGGTCTTCAGGTTGTGCCCCAAAGCTGCAAGACGAGAGGGAGAGCGATGGCCATCTCTGAAAGCTGGCCTGAGACCACACCAGAGTCCTGTACTCATTATAATCTGTCGTCTTCTGTCCCAGTGGCACCACCACCCACCCGTGTGGTCACCCAAGTCAGAACCAGCATATCTGCTCAGCTCCTCCTCCCTCCCAGTAACACCCATTCACCTTGCACACTGGTCCTCACATACACTCCCTCTCTCCATCCCTGTCCTAGCTCAGGTCTTAACGTCCTTCACCCGGACCAACACCCCAGCAGACTCACTCGATGCTCTGTCTAAATGATGTTCTACGTGGACTACTAGAAGAATCTTTCTGAAATGAATACCTCACTAGGGCCACCACTGCTCTAGTACCACCCATGGCTCCCTATGGCCTTCAGTGTTTAGTTCAACCTTCTTGACCTGGCACTCAAGGCTCTACTCAATCTGGCTCCTGCTGACCTTTCAGTCTCATTTTATTCATCTTCTGCAGGTTAAACATTATGCTTCTTGCAACCCAAATTCGTTTCAATTCTCCCCATAGGGCATGTTGTTTCTGGCCGGAGCCTTTGCTCATGGAATCCTCTCTGCCAGGAAAACCCTTCATCCTCTATTTGCCAGGTACCCTCCTACTCATTCTTAAAGACTTCATTCTGGTGTAACTTTCTCTAGCAAGCTCTTCCCCTCCAAATTATGCCAGGTGCCTCTCCCCAAAATATCCCACATTGTATTATAATGGTGTGTTAATTTCACAAGACTAGGGGCTCTCTGAGGGCTGGCCTCAGACTGAATCGTTGGTATAATCTTTGTGATCAGCATGATTGCTCTAAAACCAGAATTTCACACCCTGGCTTCCCAGCTCCTGGATCACACCTGGCTCGTGGGGGAGTGGGGCCAGAGAGCTTCTCTTGGGAAGGAAAAGGGGCCCCCAGATACCTGTGGTGGCTTCTGGTGGCACAGGTGATGATCAAGTATGCAGGGACGTGGTGGCCGGCTCGGGAGTTGTGGAGAGGGCTGTCAGCAGGGAGGGACAGAGTGGGAGGAGCCTCCAGGCTCACACGGGCTCCAGCACTGGCTTTCTCAGGACCACCATTCACAGGTGAAGCATAAATGAGAGTGAGGGGATGGGTGACTGTGTGAGCAGAGGGATGAGCAAGCCTGTTGGTGAGAGGAGCCCAAGAGAGAGAGATAGGTGAACAAGAGAGACTGAACTTGGAGGAGAGACAGATAGACAGGCAGAAAAATGGGCAGATGGATAGGATACATGGAAAAGGAGGACCAAGGGGGGGGCTTTAGGAGAATTAAAGTGAAAACCACGTGGGGTCAGAATGTGGTGGAGAACATGTTTGTGTCTAAGGCTTTCTCACACTGGGCTGGGACTCTCCACCAGAACCTGGGCGGGAGAGAAGGGATGATTTAGGGCCCTTCCAGGTGCTTCCCTCACCAAGGACAGCAGGTGAAGGAGAACAAATGCTCCCCAACCCCAAATGCAGACGGGACACAGGAGATCAGGGCCAGGAATACTCATTGGTGGTAGTCGGGGCCACGGCTCCATAGGTGTAACCTGTGGAGAGAAGGCGAGAGGAGCTGAGCAAGAGTTGGGGTGAACATAAAGAATTAAGGGAGAGGAAGGATGTAGGGACCTTTGTGGGAAAAGCAGAGGGGAAAGCAGCGGGGACGAGTGGAGGGGTGTTCAGGGGGAAGGCAACGAGATGGAAGGTGGCTGGACCCAGTGATCACACAGTGATGAGAAGACTGAACCCAGACCAGGAGGATAGAGAGATGGATCATAGCTCACTTTAGAGCAACGGAGGGAACACAGAACTCCGACTGGGAGAGAGAGTGTGGCTGTAGCACAGCCCCTCACCACCGACGTAGAGGCTGTCCCCGTCCAGGGTGAAGGCGCCCAGGTGGGTGACACACTGGGTCTCATGGCTCAGCTTCCAGTAGAGTCCCTCTCTGTCCAGCCCGGGACCTGTGGAGGTCAGAGTGGAAGGTGCAGATCATGTCCACCCCAGTGGCTGCCCCATCCTTCTCAAGCCTGGGTGAGGAAGATCATGGGGATGTGGAATACTGAGCAGGGTCATTCTGGGTGTGGATAGCGAGAGAGGGGAAGGGAGGAGGCTGATGGAGATGCTGAAGGGGCTGCTCTGATGCCTGCAGGGTCTCTCCTAGGTGTCTCCCGTGTGAGACACCCACCTCACAAGTAAGGCCTGGCTTCTTTTAGGATGTGGAGGGGGGCCTGTGAGTGGCAAAGAGGGGTGAACACACAGACCTGTGTGAGGGGGTGCCTGCAGGTCTGCACGGACAGCAGCGAGAACAGTCAGTGCCCTGTGCCATCTGACACATGCAGGCAAGAAAGTACCGTTATGTTCTCTCGGTTCTACATTCCAAGGTCTTTTCTTTCTACTTCTTTCCTACTCCACAGCCATCACCCAGGCCTAGGGAACAATCATCTTATTCCTAATCTTATTCCCAGCACCTCCCATCTTGCCTACTAAGTCTTCATTCTTAACCATGAAGTCCATTTTAACCCACGTGCTTAGACCAAACGCTAATCACATCATCCTTCTACTCGCATCTCTCCAGAGTCTTCCCACTGGTCTTAGAACAGAGTCCCAAGTCACCCCTGATCTGGTCCTGCCTGTCCTCCCCTCGCAAGTGTGGCTCACACCGCTCCCCCTGAGTTGACTCGGCTCGGCCATCCCTGTTCTCAGTTCATGGACACACCAGGCTCTCTGCTTCAGGGGTGTCCTCATGCGGGTCCCTCTGCCTGAAACGCTCTCTTGAACACACTCCCACACCCTCACTCCAGTCTAACCCTCCGACCAGCTAAATCCAGTCCCAACTCCAGCTCTCAAGCTAAATATCAGTCCTTCTCAAGAGGGCTTCTCTGCCCGCTCATGTTGATTCCCCTTGTGCCAAACTCCCACATCACTCTTATCATTAACTTTTCAAAATCCAAATTCCCAAATACAATATAAATTCCATGGAGGTGGGACAAGGTCTCTCTGGTTCTCCAGGTCCCCATGCATGTGTCCCAGGGCCTGGCTCATGAGATGAGGAACCATCCCGGTTTGTCTAGGACTGCCCTGGTTTGAACACTAAACGTCCTGTGTCCTGGAAAACCCCACTGTCCTGAATAAACGAGGATGGTTGGTCACCATAAATTATACACTCAAAGACTATCTATTGCATGACAAGCACACATTCCCCTCAAGAACATCACAGGAAAGCTAGAATGAAAAAGGCACACACACATACACACACAATTAGTAGAGGCCAACAACTAAATACAAAATTACTTAACAAGATTCTCTGCAACGTGAATCATCAGACCGTTATTTCAGAAAAGTTTCAAAAACAAAGTTAATTCCCTTTAAAAGGCAAGGTGGTGAGGACAGTCTTTTTGGAGACTAGCGCCCTTCCCTTCAATCTACAGTGTTGTTTAGTACTCCTCCAAATGATTTGAAATGTCATAAAGAAAAAAAATGCTCAAAATAAATCTGGCTACTGGCAAATTCAATTTTAAATTTCTTATTAATACAAAGAAGTTCAAATCATCTTTTTCCCTGAATGCTCCTTTATTTCAAATTTTTGTGGATCATTTATAGGACTTTAGAACTCAAATTGAATGGGTCTAAGGAATGTTGTTGAGTATCCCTGCTAATATTTCATGGGATGTCTTCTAATACTACATACACATGCAAAACATTTCTGTATTTATATTATATATAAATCCTGACTTTTGAGTATTATGCAATGCAAGTAAATCTATATTTTCTTCTATAATACACATTTGCAGTTATTTACGTTTGTTTCATGTGTTTTTACTTGCATATAACTGTACTTACTGAAATATTTACCACACAGAACCACACACAGCTTACCATATTTCCATCCATCCAACATCAATAATATTTCTCAAGATACCCTCACTCTCAATGACTCCCTGTGGTGAGAACCTGAGCCCAGGAAAGCCCACTGGCAGGTCTTCTGCACAACGGAGGCTGCCGGAACCTGTTGGTACCAGGTCCACAGGGTACTCACCTGGTCACACAGAAATCCATGGATCAGCGAGGACAGGTGGACCCTGAGCCTGGTTTCACCTCAAACTTGATCTCCACGGATGCTTCTTGTGTCTGAGGGGGGAAAAAAAAGCACAAACAAGCTTTTGAGGCCTTTTATAGGGTGTTGGATGGAAAGTTCACCCCATTCACTTTTCTTTTTCGTATTTACTGATTTAACTGTAACCGTTGGTTGTGACTGGATTTTCCCGATTCCTATCCAGCCACCTGCTGCTCCCAGAGAGGGGAGAAAGCAGCTTCGTGCTGTGTGCACTTGAGTCGCTCAACTCACTTGGCTGGACAGAGACTTTTTGGTGACTCTGGACCCTTTAAACAAGCTTGTCATTTAGGGACCCTGTAAGTGACTCGCTGACTTGTCAACAATTTCCACACTTCATTCAGGGCTCGGGAGATTTTCAGACCCTGGAGCAGGTTTCCCAACCTCGGCATCACTGACATTTGGGGCTGGATAATTCTCTGTCAGGCTGTCCTGGGCCCTGGAGGACGCTGAGCAGCATCCCTGCCCCCCCCTCTAGATGCCAGGAGCGCCCCATTTGTAACAACACAAACACCGTCTGCAGATGCGGATAAGCCCTCTGGGGACAAAATCACACGGAGGACGATGACGGGGACTCTGAAGAGGGGACGGCGGCGCCTGGAGCCAGGAGGAACAGCAGCCTCGGGCGCCCTGAGCAAACAGCCCAGGGGAAATGGGGCTCCGGGAGGACGGAGGGAAGCCGGGCCCCGGCCGGGCTGCCCCTGGCCCAGGCCCCTCCGTGGACCGTGACTGGAGCCGGGACCGCCCGCCGCTCACCGCGCTCCGCCCCTTCGGGCGAACATCCACGGGAATGCGGTCCGCTCCGAAAAGATGGAACACACCTTGCAGAACGCCCGCTCCATCCACGGCGCCGCACGCGCTTCCGGTTCCGGTCTCAGGCGGTCGTTCGGGGAGGACGAACGTTTGGGGAATGCCGGTTGAGGCGGCGGGCGAGGCGAGGCCGCGCACCACAACCTCGGGGTAGGTGTCTAGTTTCTAGAGTGAGTGAGAAGCTGGAAAGCGGTCTGGGTCAGCTCCAGGGACAGGGACAAAATCCAGGGCGGGGCTGTGTGCGGGAACCAGTTCTAGGGGCCGGCTGTGGGCGGGGACAAGGCTGTGAGTGACAGCAGGCCGGGGAGGCGCTTCTGTGGGCGGGAACAAGGCTCCCGGAGGGGCAATGAGCCGGGACCAGGCTGTGGGCGTGGACCAGGCTGTGGGCTGAGCTAGGCCCGAACGTTGTGGGCGGAGACCAGTTCCAGGGGCGGGAAGAGGCGGGCGTGTGGCTGGAATAATTCAGGCAGACTTCACAGGGGGAGGAAATCAGCTCCAGGGGTGGGGCTGGAGGCGAGGCTTTCTGTGGACCCCTAGACTGTACAGGTAGCTGGATGTTGAACAGCTGTTCTTCATTCCTCTCCCCACCTTTACACAGCCTCATAGAATGATGTGCCCATATTTAGAATTCTAAATTTTTTGTGCGTTTGCTGTTCTCAATTTCGTTAAAAAATTGGATCATATATTCACATTTGTCTACAACTTGCTGTTCCAAGCCAGTAGATAAGGATATAACGCTATTTTAATTTTAAAAATCTGGGGGGAGGTAGGCCCACGTCGTAGGTGCACGTATACGAAAACTTCAAAGAGTGGTGCAAAGTCAATAAAATATTCTCACTCTACCACTGTCTCCCGGTACTTTTGCACAGAGATAAACATCCTTTCCTCCTCTATCCTTCCAGACATACTGCGTATATGTGGGACTGTGTATATGTTCAAGCCCAAGAGGGATGTCCCCAAGCAAAACCTGAAGCCCATGAATTGTCTCATGCATCATAAGTTAATGAGAAGAGATTTAATTTTTTGGTGGAAGGAGATGAACCAGTGATGAATCCATAGGAAGACAACAAAGAAACAAGAGAATTTTACCATTTAAAATGTCAAAGGAAAAAGTGAGAAAGAAAATGTATTCATACTATCTGACGTAGCACATCTCTGGATAAGATTCATCTGCTATAAAATTGTAAACACTTATGTCATAAAACAGAGGACATCGAATTTTGAGTTATCCTAATTCATTAAATAGTTATATTGGGCAAGGGGAATTATGTTTTTAACATATGTAAGAACTCTTCATGCTGATTTTTTTCAGAGAAGAAAGAAACTATAAATAGTCAAAACCTGAAGAATGAAAAAGTTGTATGAGTAGCTAATTTAGAAATATAGATTTTCAACCAGAAAATTAAAGAAGTTGTTTTTGGAACCAGAGTCAAGAGTGGGGAAGGTAGTTTTTCATTATCAGGTTTGAAGTATTATTGGAGAGATGTGCGTATACATACACACATATGCACACACACGGGAGCCTGAATTTGTATTCCAAAGGGATCATCTAACTCTACAAAGAATTTGTAAAAAGGATTCACTTTACAACAGTAGAATGTATTTTGAAAACTACAGACTTGAAGCATTAAAAAAGCTGTCATCATCCCGGTGGAAAAATGAATGGGGCATCACTTTCCAACCCACATGGTGATAAGCATTTTACATACATTACTCTTGACTTTTCTCACAGCAACCCATAAGGAAGATGGTATTATCTATCTCCATTTTGCAGATGAGGAAATTGGTGACAACAGATTGCTAAAATTTTCATATAAGTTCTCAATAGATATTGTTTTATGTTAAAATTGTTTATTGAATTTTCTTTTCATTAATAAAATGATATGTGTCACTCTTACAAATAAGCAAAGGCTGTGTAAAAACAATTTAGCAAAACTACAGTTTTCTTTTGATATAATTAAATATAACAATCACTTTATTATATTTCTGCTCTCTGCCTCACATCTACGAAGATATTTCCTATCCTAAAGGATTACTAGAAAACTCTACTAAAAATCAAGAATCAGGGAATACCCATATTATGCAAGGTTCCTGAATACATGCAAAAAAAGCCATTATAACAAATTTTTGTACAAAAATCTTAGATCATTCATGAACTGATAACAACACAAATCATGATTAGGCAAGGTATTTCTGTAGAATGACAAATATTTAAACTTTAGACATTTAGAAAGGTAGTTCATTACAGTAACTAATGTGTATAAGAAGAATTTTTTCAAACTCACTAAATGCCAGGAAATTATTTGACAAAATGCACTGCAATATTATTCACAATAGCCAAGAGATGGAAACTACCTAATTGTGCATCCGTGGGTGAAAGGATGAAGAAAATCTAGGGCATCTATACAATGAAATATTATTCAGCCTTAAAAAAGAAGGAAATCCTGTATTCAGAATTGCTTGCCTGGATCATTTCAGTAGCCATGTGCTTTCTTCCTTAGTACCCTCTGATCCATTCGCCAACCAGGAACCAGGGTGATCCTTTTACAATGTAAGCGCCACAACCTCTAATGGATCCCTAAAACAGATTTTGGAGGTGGACTGCCTGGGTACCGGTTGTGTGACCTTGGTCAATTATATAACCTCTAATATTCCTCATCCATACAATAGAGGTTAATAGTATTGTCTCCATGGCATTGTTGTGAGGATTAAATGAGTGAATTCATGTCAGATGCCTAGCATGTGCCTGGCATATGGTAAGGCATCATGAAAAATTTAACTGTAATTATAACCAAATTAAATATTGTGATGGCCTATTAATTAAGTTAAACCATATGAAATTTCTAATATTCAACCATTTTGACCCATTATTATTGTTGAATAAATGATAAAACTCAGTCAAGGCAGGTTGCATAGAGTCAAAAAGGATTGGATAAATGAAAATATTTTTAGAAAAAATAAGCTGAAATAGATTGCTTTGTAATTTACAAAGCAGTTTCTCATACTTTGTTTCATTTAATCTCTATAGAATGCTTTTCAGGGTATTATTACCACTGTCTCTGAAGGAGTAACTGACTTTCCCCAAATCACACCACATTAAATAACACAATTAGAGTGGAAACATCATTTCAAGTATAAATCCCATATGATATTTTATTTCCCCTTCATAATAACATCTGTCCTCTCAGGAAAGTGAGGAAATAATGCTGATTCATAGGAACTTAGTCTTAAAGAGACATACTCTCAGATGATAAACACTATGTCTTTGAAACAAGGGTGTTGAGAGAAGAAACTTGGGACCAATGCTTTCTGGGTTTTCAAGTCCATGATTAGACTTCTGGTAAACAGCCAAAGAAGGGAAAGGGTGAAAAATAGTCCAGAATGAAAAAAGTTTGACGTATATGTAACTTTATTGATCACCTCAAGATTCTCTTTTTGTTTATGGTCTGTGTCACCCTACTAGAATATAAATGCTCTCAGGGTAGATGACTGCTATCGTGCAGCAAGTGGTAGGCGCTGAGTAAATATTTATTAAAGGAATGAAAGTGGCCTTGAATACATCTGCTCTTTACTCACCAGAGAACAGCCCCATAGCAGGCAAATGGCATCATTAACAAAATTTTAAAAATCATATCCTTATTAGCTCATAACCATGGATACAAGGCTCCCATTTATTTCATACTTTCTAAGTACTTCAGCATTCTGTTTTATTAGGGAGTGTTTCCACAGCCTTGCTGTAAAATAAAGCAAGACTTTTTGGCCCATTGATTGCTGTTTCCAGCAGAGCCCATCTCTATACTTACCTCTAAACAATGAACTATAGATTTGTTATCCCAATGAACAGCGATTTGTTATGGAACCTGTTTTATCAGTGTCATGCGAAGGTAGACATTTGACATGTCTTTAAGGGGTGATATGGATAATAATGTTGATGCAGAAGAAAACTAAAAATTCTCTCTGGTCTTTGTCAAGTGCATCTGGGTGAAGGGTATCTTGTTGTCACTGGATTTGAGAACTCAAAAAGACTCGCCCAACTCTTCATATTACAGGTGAAGAAAATGAGGTCTAAAGAGGTTGAGAGATTTGACCAAGACTAATTCCTGGGACTAGAGAAAGATCTTCTGATTCTCAGCTGGCCACATTGTCATAAGATCTCCAGCTCCAAACAGCCAAGAGACGCAAGTCTGTTGATTTCCAGGCAGAAATGATTCCCCTTCACGTTTTTACTTTTTCTCCCTTAGATGCCTGCTCTGCCCTGACAAGGAATTTATCTGATGTTTACGCTACACTTAAGAAGAGGAAAATGCTCCTGGCAAACACTACTGTGATTCAGTGTGGCATTGGAGAACCCAGTCATGAATAAACGAGAATCAACAGAATAAGAGGTAAATAAAATTAGAGAAGAAGAGAAAATCTATTATTTTAGTGGGACATAACTTATAAAGTTTAGAACTGGTAAATAAATGCAGTAATGTGTAAGGAAGCTAGATTTCTATATGAAACATCAAAAATACTGTTACATGAGCAAGAATTAGTTTAAACATGTAAATAATTATTCCATTCATAAGAGCAATGAATTATTTAAGATGAGTAGTGAAAATAATTGGAACTACACATTAGTTATATGAAGAAGATTATAAAAAGATACAAAGCGTGTAAAAGCTCTGATTAAATGGAGAGATATACTATACTTGTGATTGAAAACAGTGTTTCAAAGATATAAGTTTAATGTTTCCAAACATTATTCAGATTCCATATGCTTCAAATCAACTTTTAAAATGATGTAGTGTTTGTTTTATAGACTAAAAGATATCCATTTGTAAAATAAAACACTGGACCATCAACTAACATTATTCACAAGTAAATCATTCCAAATGGATTATAAGGGCTAAAATTAAAAGTAAAAATCCCCTGCGTATAACAGTAGTGGATGACAATATAGAAGAATATCCATAATCTTAAAATTAGTGAAGATATTCTTAATATATATGCTTAAAGATGTCTGGTTGAAAAGAGGAAGGAGAAAAAGTAAAATGGAACGTGATATTGTCTCTGATTTTCTTTCAGAGACTTAATCTAGAGAAGAATATTCCAGTCTACGATATTGGATAAAGAAATAGAAATCTGTGATAATTACACAAATAATGAGATGACATATATAAATGGTAGCATAATGTATCAGTTAGCTTTTGCTGTATAACAAACCATCCTAAAATTTGGTGGCTTCAAATAAGAATAGTTTACTTTTTCTCAAGATACTGTGGGTTAACTGGGCAGTTATTTTGATCTGGACCTATTGGTTGCTCAGCTAGGATTGGCTGGTCTAGGACGGCCTTACTCACATATCTGATTGTTGACTTGAAGTCACCTGGAGTGATGGAGATGTGCAGTCTATCTAGACTCATTCACATATTGATGGCCTCAGGCTTCCCAAGGGCAGCCAGAGAAGGACAAGTACCAACAATGAGCAAGTGTTTTTCAAGCCTTTGCTTATGTCATTTGTTAATGTCCCATTGGCCAAAGCAAGTTACAAGGCCAAGTTTACCCAGAGTCAACGTGGGATGGTACAACCAAAGAGACAGTGGGAGAGGACTAATGTGTGGCCATTTTTGCAATCTTTAACACATAAGTTTAGAGGAGAATTAGTATGAATGTTTTTGTATTTGTTCATTTGAATGCCCGAGGAAAATTGCACAAAGCCAAAAGAAACATAAAGCAAAAAATTAAGTGGAGATGTAAGGTAAGTTTAGTTGGTACTTAAAGTGGGTCTGCACAAATGTGGTAGTTTATTTTTCAAGTGTAGGCAAGTTCTTGTGACCTATGAAAATAACTTACATTTCGATTATTTTCTCGCTGAATGTGTTTTATTCATTAACACATTTGATGTGTTTCTCTCTGGCCTTAGGAAAATAACGTAGCACTTGGGAGCAAAGATGCAGCCTAATAGCCCCACACTGGAGGCCAAGATAGAGCAGACATCCATGGCCACCATGACCTTGCCCTTGGTGCTGTGGTAGATTGGGAGGAAGGTGACCCAGACACTGCAGAACACCAGCATGCTGAACGTCAGGAACTTGGCTTCATTAAAGGTGTCAGGCAGGTTCCGTGCCAGGAAAGCCACAATGAAGCTGCCCAGGGCCAAGGAGCCCAGGTATCCCGGGACACAGTAGAAAGCAGTGACCGAGCCCTTGTTGCACACGATGAAGATGTGGCCGTGTTGAGAGTGTGCATCTGTGTCAATGAAGGGAGGAGAGGTTCCCAGCCAGATTCCACAGAGACTCAGCTGGATAAAGGAGCAGATGGGAAAGATGAAGTTAGGTTCCTCTGACACCAACCACTGCCTCATCCTTCTCCTTGGTGCAGTGACCTTGAAGGACACAGCCACAGTCATAGTTTTGGCCAAGACACTGAAAACTGCCACAGTAAATACAACTCCAAATGTGATTTGTTGAAGACTGCAGGTGGCTGTGTTGGGACGACCAATGAAGAGTAAGGAGCAGAGGAAGCAGAGGGTGAGGGAGATGAGCAAGATGTAGCTGAGAGTCTGATTATTGGCCTTGACTATGGGAGTGTCTTGGTGCTTCACAAAGACCCCCAGCACCACAGCTGTGAGGAGAGAAAAGCACAGAGCTGTGCACCAGGGCCATCCCTAAGGAGTCCTCCTAAGCCAGAAAAGTCACAGCTTTTTTTGAGGCAGCAATCTCACCCTCTGTTGGCATACTGATGATCTGGACACTTCACACACTGATCCATGTCTGGGGAGAGATGCAAAGTGTCCTCAGCCCAGGTTCAGTCATTCTCTCTCATTCGCATGCTCCCAAAGAAGGCATGGGGTAAGCTTAGCCAATTGTCTTCCTTTGTTGCTCCAGGCACCAAATAACAGAATGCTCTGCAGAGAACCATTCCCAGTTAATACTGCCCATCTTATTTATGGTTAAGTAAAGCTATTATCCATCTCAGTATTTATCTTGCATATTCATGAAAGCACATTTTTCTCAGCTGAAAACCAAACGTCCTCCCTGTCTCTCTGAGCTATACCCCTGTAAACTATGGCCTAGATTTACTCATTCAATGAGCAAGCAGTTATTGGAAAACCTCCATGAGGCAGATAATATGCTACATACTAGGGAAACAGAGATGACCAAGTCATAGACCTCACTCCTCGGGAGTTTCAAAATGAGACCATTTCTACCATCTAAAATGATCTACAAAACATTTCATCTTAATTTCACTTCCACCACTTCTGTTAAGATTTTAGTCACTTCTCTCCTACGTTATCATAAGATCCTTTTACTCTGGTTCCCTGCCCTTGTCCTGCATCACGAGTGATACGTCTACATGTAAGTGGGATCATGTTTATCCTCCATTAAAAAATCCGACAAAATCGTAGGAAGACCAAAAAGACTGTATAACCTTGGTCATGCCTACCTCTACTACCTCTGCTCTGATTTTTAAGATTCCCAAATCTTCATGTGGTTCTGAAAGTGTTCCGTGCCCACTCATCCCTGCAGGTATGAATACATGCTTTTTCCTTCTACAGGGGCATTGCTCCTTCCTCTTTACGTCCTCTTAAATTCTCTCACTTTTCACGTTTAGAAGTACAATCTGCCTGATAACGTTTTCTGTGGATGGTGTGAGTTAGGGTTGGTGAGTCATTGCCTTCTCCATGAAGACAGCCAATTTACCCAACATGGTTTATTGAAAAGGCTTTCATTTTCCCACTCCTCTTCAGTGTTTCCTTGTAAATCAGACGTCTATACGTGAGTCCCTATATGAGCAGCTTTTATCTGAACTCACCATTTGGTTCCGTTGATTTTCTTGTTTATCCTCTTGATGAACCTCCTCTATTGTGATGATATAATACTTGATGTCAGGTAGAGTAAGTCCTCCCACTCTATTCATTGTTTGCAAGATTTTCTTAGCTAAGTTTTTCCTTTATCATTTCCATAAGAATTGTATCAATTGTAATTTCCACAGAGCAGGTCAGCATTTTAGCTGCAATTTTGTGGAAGCTGTAGATTAATTTGGAGAGTTTTGATATCTGTAGAATTTTGAGTCTGTTCAGTCACGAATTTGATTTATCCCTCCAGTTCTTTCAGTTTTCCTCCATTTATCTAAATGCTGTTCTATAAATTAATGGACAGAAATCTTTTGAAAGTCTCATTAAAGTTATTCTAGGTACTTCATACTTTAAGATGTTGTAAATGTCATTTTTTTAAATTTAAATTTTGAATGCTTATGACGGGTAGATGGAAGCAAAACTTTCTATATTAACCTTGTATTCAGCCACCAATAAACTCAGTTAATACCTTAATTTATATGGATTTTACATTTATACCATAATATCATCTGAAGATAACATCAATTTTACTTCTTCCTTTGAAGTAAATTATTCCTTTTATTTCTTTTCCTGCCAATATTTTATCAAGCAAGACCTCCAGCATAACGGCTTATAGAGGCAGTGATGTTGAACATTCTTCTCTTATCCTTGCTTTCATCAGTGTAAGATAAAGTTCCATTCTGTGAATACTGTGTATGGGAGTAAGAGAGTTTCGTTCTGTTCCTGATTTGGTAAGTGTTTTTTTTCTGTTGTTGTTGTTTGTTTTAAAATATGAATAGGTGTTTAATTTTACTAGTTTTTCTTACAGTTATTGAGATTATTATTTCTCTTTTTTCAGAGATTAGTGTACTGAATTACATTGCATGAACCTAACTTGGTCATGATATGTTCTTCTTATAAAATATAGCTAGATTTGGAACCTTGATTTGATTTGATTTTTTTTTTTAGGATAAATGAATTTAACCCAACAAAGAATGTGGCCTGTAATTTCCTTTCCTGCAATGATTTTGTTAGATTTTGGTACCAATGTTAATCTAGTCTCTCAAAGTGAGTCAAAAAGTTTTCAGTTTTTCCTATTCTCTGGAAGAGTTTGAGTAGATGTATATTATTTTTTTCTTGAATATTTTGGCAGATTCATCAGCTTTGTACCAAATAAATAGCTTACAATAAAATTTTGTAGAAATGTTTTAAAGGATGGTCTCAATTTCTGTAATAGGTCTGGCAATATTCAGATTTTTCATTTTTTCTTGAGGCAGTTTGGTAACTTTTATTTGCCAGAAATTCGTGAATTTCCTCTAAATTTTCATTGTATCAACATGATGTTATTTATGTTTTCTTCATGTTAAATATTTTCCATGTGATCTGCACAGATTACTCCCTTTTCAACCTTGGTATTATTTTGTTGCAATTTTTCTTTTTTTGAACAATAGTACTAGGATTTTATTGAGCATATTTGTCATTTATTAGAATCTAATTAGTTTTATTTATCCTTTTGATGTTTGTCTTTTATTTTGTTAACACTTCCTCTAATATTTATCACTTTGTGTTTTCTCTTTTCCTTGTGTTTACATTTCTGCTCTTTTTCTAGTTTGTGATGAATGCTTAGAACTTAGAAATTCAACCTTTCTTTATTTAAATATACACAATAATATATAAATATATATAATCTAGGATTATACATTTCTCTTTAAGGATAGATTTAACTCCACCCCATAAGATTTGATGAATAATATTTTTAATTGGAAATACATTCTAATTTCCATCATAGTTTACTCATTAATCATCGGTTGTTTACAAGTGTATTTATTAATATCCAAGCATGTAGGAATTGAAGCTAGTGGACGTAGTGTTCTTTAGATGTGCATATGGAACATATACCCAAACTCACCACAGGCCAAATGTGCACGTGGAAGCTTTATCCAAATTGACGATATGCCAGACTATGTCATCAATCTCAGTACATTTCAAATAAATTGAAATTATACAAAAGATGTTGTGAAATTAAGCTTCATATCAATCACAAAAATTAAATTAGATAATGCCACCATTGAGGTTATTTCAACATTGCACCGTTTAATATCATAAATCTGAGTAATTCCAAGATGTTAATTATTGTATGAAAAATCTTCAGTGTTGGTTTTCTGTCCCTCTTCTATTTCATGACCCAACTCCCAAACCCACATTGTCTGTGTTCTAGTCATGTTGAACCTTTTCTCAGCTCCCTAGAATATTAAATGCAGGGCTAATTTGCCAGTTTCTGCCATTTCTAAGAATTCCACCAAGAATTTAATCTGCTTACATTAGTCTGATATAATACTAATGCTACTGCCTCTATGAAAAAGTCCATGACACTTCCCTCCCCACAAACATATATGCTATCACTTATTTCATCCCATGGGTCTCTGCATACCTATATTGCAGCCCTATGTCACCACCTGGAATTTGCATCACTGCATATTGTCTCCCCTACTCACCTGTGAACTCGAGGAGATCAGAAACCAAGCAGTTCCATAAGCTCATTGTACACCATAGAAATACTTACTTCTTAAATCAAACACAACCTTCTGAGCTCCTGTTCTGTGCCAAGAACAGCACCAGACACTGGAAAAATAAGGATTTCTTCAATGTGATCTAAATGTAGCTTTAAAGATGATGAAAAGTAAGGACTTACAATACCATGTGTTAGATTCCATGAGAGAGATTTAAGTTAGTTACTGTGGAGTGGTCATAAAGGGTTTCCTTGAGATCATAATGCCTGCAATGATGCTAAAATGAGACAAGTAAGCTAGTTCAAGGTAGAGAGAGAGGGTATCATTTTGGGAGGAAATATTATTGGCTATAAAAGTTAAATTACTAAATGGAGGAAGGCAACATTTTGACCCTGCAGTCCTCATCAGAGTTTTTCCATTTCTTTGGGAGAATGGTGCATACAAAAGAGAGGTGGAGAGCCAGCCCTGATAGCCTAGTGGTGAAAGTTCAGTGCTCACCACTTCGGTGGCCCATGTTGGTTTCCTGGTCATGGATCCACACCATCTCTCTGTGAATTGCCATGCTGTGGTGGTGGCTCACATAGAAGAACCAGAGTGATTTACAACTAGGATATAAAACTATGTACTACGGTTTTGGGGACAATAATAAAAGAGCAAGATTGGCAACAGATATTAGATAGCTCAGGACAAATATTTCCCTTCAAAAAAAAATAGAAGTGGAGAATGTCGCTGCAAGGCATATACTCACCTATTTCATTGGAAATCACATTCTCTGGGCTGGGAATGCAAGCAAAACAACAGGCAGCCTTGCTCTCTTGAGGGCTCTTCCTGAATCCCGGACTGCAACTCTCACTGCATACAGAATGTGGAGTCTGGAGAAAATCAGATAACACTTGGTAACAGTTGTGACTTTTACCTAATTTTCAAGTAGCTAGAGTGTTTAGAGTATTGGGCCTTAACAAACTTAATCTTGAAATATCTAAATCCAATTCATTGGTTGGACGCCATGCTTATTGTATGATATAAAACACTGGTACACCTCAGAAATACTGTGGGTTTGTTTCCAGAGCACTGCAATAAATCAAATATTGCAATAAAGTGAGTCACACCAATTTTTTGATTTCCTAGTGTATAAAGAAGTTATGTTTACACTATACTGTAGTGTACTAAGTGTGCAATAACATTATCTCTAAAAATCATGTACATAACTTAATTTTTTTTTAAAAATTATTCCTGAAAATTACTAACCACCTTCTGAACCTTCAGCAACTTGCAATCTTTTGCTTATGAAGGTCTTGCTTCCATCTTGGATTGTTGGTAAATGAAAAAATTACTTCAGTTGGAAGTGAATTGTTAAATTCCCATATGTGGCCCTTTATGAAGCTCTGAGGGGGCACAAAACCCAACAAGATTTTGGTTATTCATGTGTAGTGTAAGTAATTGTGATTGGGTTCAACCCACCTCAGTAATTCCCGTGTCCCACTCAATCACCTCCTCAGATAAAGACAATTCTTGACCACGTGGAGCATGTTGGGAATATTCTCCTACTTTCACCTTAAGTCCAAGACCTTCGGGAAAATTCCAAAAGTTGAGAATGGTTTACTCTGAATCTGATTTTCCTTCATCAGCCAAATTCACTGAGTCACCAGCAGGATTGTTAAATTCTATGTTCCTCAGAAAAGGGTGCAGCTAAAAGAGACACATCATCCTGTGGTGAAGTGGGCCCGGGTGTTAAAGAGAAAAACCCTGAATTGGGGACAGCCTTTCATTGTCTGTAATCTTTGCTTCATAGTGTACCTTTATTACAAGTATCCAATGAAGTAAAGCAAAGGAAATCATATGGAGAACTAAAATATCATAATGTTTCTAAAATATCAGTTAGTTTCGAGAGAAAATGACTAAAGACAAGAATATCAAGATGATCAGTGGTGATAGGATTCAGACAAATCTCGAGTACAAGGTACAATCTAGCCACCCTCATGCACTCTCTGAATTTTCCCAGACCATCAATCTGCAAAATGATGTTAGCAATACCTAAAGTTGTTACAGAATTAAATGAGATCATTTATGTAAAGTATTCACTATGATGTTCAGCACCAGATAGGCACATAAAGGACAAGTTCTCTTCTTGTCATTGAGGAGCTTCATGGGAGAAGACAGGATATTCCCTATTGAAACGTTAGGCAGGCAGGATGTTGGGATCCTTTGTAACACAAAGCATTGATATTGACTCATAGCTCACTTCCTCGTTGCCACTAGAACCTTCTTGTAGATGACTTACTACTCAGGACTAGATATACCTCCTAGAGAGTGAAACAAGTATAGAAACTCTTGTGCTTTTCTTGGAGAAAGAGTCCTAACTGCTTGGTTTGAGCACCTGTGGAACCATAAGAAAGTCACTTTTGCGAGTATACATTCTGTTAAGTCGAAGAGACTTTACCTGCCAGGGACAAAACACCAGACCTTCCCACTTCGCATTGGCTGCATTTCTGCATGTTGAAGAAGCAGCTTGTGAAGGTTCCAGGCCACAGCATACACAACATTTTACATACTGTAACTCCATTCAGTCGTGCTTGTGTCAAACATCTGCCAAGGCAGCCATCCTAAGGAGGCATTAGGTGGACAATTCTCCAGTGTTTTACAGTAAGACTCAGAAATCGTGCAAGGAATAAAGGGAAACCACAACATAGTGAAGTAAATGTCTTCTGGATATTTGGAAGGGTTAACTATCTGGATAAAATTTTCAAAGCCAGGGACCTCACTATGGTGGTGTGAAAAAATGAGAGTCCCATGGAATGAGTCAAGGATGAAATCTCTCTCACTGTGGATAAAATCCCACTGTGATGTCGTGACCCAGACTTTCCATATCACTAAATACTCCCAAGTAGAAAAGCTCAAGCTTATGAGAGAGTTGGCATCACCAGAAATGATAACCACATTCCCTTCTGTTTCCTCTACTTGCAAATCATATGGCCATGTCCTTGAGTAATATGACCTTTCAGTCACAGGAATCTTTTCCAAACAGGCTGCACAGATTCCATTCCTGTCCATCTCTCCTCTCAAGTCTGAGAGAAACACAACACCTTTCTTGTCTTCTGAGATGACCAGCCCCACTCAGCTCAAACTCAAATGAAGCAGCAAAGAGTCCATGCCAATGGCTAGAGATGTGTCCCTGGGGGCCATCTAATAGAGAGATGGAAACTGCTTATCATCATTCAGGGTAAGATCAAAAGGACCATAGGTAAGCTAAAAGGAAAAGACAACTGGAAGTAATATTAGGAAGGGGATTGGCAAAAATCACACTCTCAGTCCTGAAGGCTGTTCAGCAACACCTGGAGTGGTAGAAGAGGACAATTGCTCATTTCATTTTCTAATCATTTTGCACTCCCTGAAAGCTTTCTATAAAATAAGATCAGCCAGAGTTTCAGGAAACTGCTTTGTCTCCTTCCCCCTCAAACTTCCCTCTACTCCAAAGAAAGGAAATGTCATTCTCCATCGAGGTCCTGTACACGGATCCTTTGAGATCATATCCTTTGAGAGATGCACAAACCCAGTCTCCTCCTTTCTTCCTTTTTAGGCCCCTGAGAATGGCACCAAAGGAGACGTGGTTTCATCTCTCCCCATCCCATGCAGTCTTACCTGTGGAAATTTGTACAGTTCTAGCAGTGTTCCAATCTGGGCAGAAATTGCCCAGGTGGTTCCTGTAAGGACCGCTAGAGACTTACTCTCTCTCCTGCAGTCGTAATTAGGGATGTCCTTGCCCAACCCTGAGAGCCAAATCAGGGAACTCTCCAATGTCCTCCTTTCACTGGGTAGGGCATTATAGAGAGCAAATCCCAGAGACATGTTGGGCAATATATGAGGGTCCTTGTTGATTTCCTCAATGGCAAAAACCAAGGACAGAACATACTAGTAGTTCTTGTACTGAAACCTGCATAGAGGGATAAGGATCCTTAGGGAAAATACTCAAAATGATTTCCTTCAAATGCAATACAATGACTTTATTAAAATGAATTTGCTATTGACTCGAATGTCTGTGGCAACAGATGACACTCTTGAAGCCTTAGAATTTATAACTAAAGAAAATAACATGACTCCAGCTGTGGAACGTCCTTACTGAATTCCACACTCATGAAAGAAACTGGTTAAATACACAGAAGAAAGTACAATGAATGGAAAAACAGATCACATTCAGAGTAGACTTGTAAATGGCTCTTTGGTTCAGGATCCAAAATGCTTGTTTATATGAGCACACCATTAAATCCTTCCTAGAAGAGCAACAATATTAGCATGAGATTGGAGAAAGCCCTGGGGAGGAAGAATAATTGCAACTGGAAGATACGTGACAAGCATAGACGCGTGACATGTGCACGTTGAGAATGGTGCAACAGAAGGCTGTCAATCAAATTGCCTAAACCTCTGTCCCCTCAAACCTGTGCGTCTGCCACCATCAAAACCAGGAAACTAAGGTGAACTTCAGAGATCCAATGAAGGAGGAATCATCAACAGGCAGGAACAATTGAAAGAATCAAGAAGGACTGAAGGGACTAGAAACACTTAGGAATCTAAGAGAGAGAGCATTGTAAAGTTTAAAAAGCTTCTCATCCATTTCTTATTTTAAAAATATAAAATTAAAATTAATCATTAACATCTTTAACGGTACCTATTCCTGATAGCCCATATTGTCTTCATCTTTCCTACAGACATTCTGCACACAAATAACACCTAAGCCAAAGAAAATTCTCTGCATTTCTATTGCCTGGGATTTGTAATAGCATCAAGAATAAAATAGAGCAGTCTCTTATACTTATTTCAAGTGTTCTATTATTTGAGGATTGATTAGTACCCTAGTTCATGCTCACTGCTTATTAATGTTCCCCATGTCCCTGTGAAGAATAGGTGTTCTTCACTTGTTGGGTATAGGGTTCGATGTGTATCCATTAAATCAAACTTGCTAATTTGTTTTTCAAATACTCTATTATTAGATATGTTATTCTTTGTCTCAGAGGAAAGTTGAAATTCTTCACTATGATGATATATTATGTCTACCTCTCCTCTTCCTCTGCCTCCTTCTCTTGTACTTCCTCCTCCTCCTCCTCCGACTTTTTCTTCTTGTCTTCTCCTTCTTCTCCTTCTCCTCCACTTCCTTCTCCTCCTTCCTTTCCTAGTTGAGGCTATATTATCTTCACAGGACATCGTGTGTAGTATAACAACTATATCTTCATGATAAGTTGAACTTATATACCATTGGGGATTAACCACTTAATTCCTAATGATGCTTTGTTCCGCATCTGTTTTATCTCATATTATTATAGCTACCCTGGGTTGATTTTTGATTGATTTTGTCCTAGCATATCTTTATATCTTCTATTCTGTTTTGAATTTCTAGTTTTCCATGTTTTTTAGTTTTCACAAGTCTTGTAAACAAGATATAGCTAAATTTATCATTGTCGCATCAAATTTAACAATCTGTATTTAACTGGAGAATTTATTGCATTTACATTTGTTTTATTTATATCCTTCTTTTGCTCCCACTATCTATATGTTTTCCTCCTATTTTTTCCACAAGTTTTATTATGTTATTTCCCTTTAAAATTTATTGATTTATACTTGTTTTCCATATTCTATTGTATCTCCTCTATTTGGGTGAGAGTTATAGTCTCTACTTCTATTTTACCACCAGCCCACATTGCCTGAAGTGGATATAGTTTCTCATCTCCTGAGAAATTTATAGACCCTTTAACTTTCAGTTTTACCCTCATGACTCACTTGTTTTTGTTGTACAGTACTTTATTTCTCCTTTTTCTTTACTCTCTCTCATCATCTCCATATCTAAATTATCTTTCATGTTTTTTAGTTCCTTGTCTTTCTATGCTGCATTCTATTTCCTTCAGAATTCAAATTTGGTTTTATATTCTCTCTTCTGTTGTAGAACCCATCTATGAAGTTTTAAAACTCAACAGTTATGTATTTTTCATCTCTTAAAGTTCTATAAGGCCCTTTGCCAAATATGTCATATCATTTCTAGAGTCTCCTGCTTGATTTTGTTATTCCATTTTTTGTCGTTCCATTTTTTATACACAGTTATTTTATATCTTGAAGTTGGTAAGTCTAATAGTGAAGGTTTTGGTGTTTAAATCTATTGTTTTATTTTTAATTTTCTTATGTCTTATGACTCTTATCGACAATGGCATGTATTCCTTATTTGTTTGGAGAACTTTGATTATGAGCTCATATTTGTCTGATTTTAATGTGTACAGAATGTAAGGCTTTAGTTTAGATTCTTTCCTCCAGAGAAGAATGTCACTGGTTTCTGCTCACAGTCATGTGGGATGACACCAAGCTAAGTGCCTTTTTTGTGTGACTCACAACTAATCTGTGAGTCCCAGATTCATTCCCTCAAATCACTGGTGACTCAAAGACAAATCCTTTCATTAGAGGATCATACTGGCCTTTGACCACTGGGTGAATCCAAATTTGTCTAGTGCTTACAATTTCCTTCTTCTGTCCTTTGAGACTTGGCTTACATCTTGTGAACTCAAGAATGCAATAACATTATATTTTATGGAAGATAGCGTTATGTGGAGGGAAACTCCTTTGAGGTATCTAGTCCTCCATACTCCTAGTATTTCATTCTTTTGGATACTTCTTTGCATTTCTTTCTTTTAATAAAAATTCTTTCTTTAACTTGAAAAGAAAATAAATTTTAAAATCAAATGTGTGAGCTTGGGAGTATAGAAATAATTTACACGCTATTCAACAAAATAAGTTTAAGATATAGATAATTTTCCAGTAATATATGTATGGATTAGGTACATTTAAGTGACACTAAGAACCTCTATTTAGAACATATTTAATCAAGTTTTAGGAGAAGAATCATTGAGATGCACACTCCAGGAACATTCTGTTTCTGTGAGGTGCACACATACTACACATATACCTGATCGTCATGTGACAAGCCATGATATGGCCAACTTTAGTTCAACTTAGTTCAGGTGTGATGTGATCAATTAAACTTGAAGAAGGGAGAGTGTCCAGAATGTCCAGAAGCCCCATGTGTTTCCAATGTTAGAGCATTAAATACTGAGAACAAGGAAGAATGGTGCAGGTGTTGTATAAATATATTACAATGTCTAAAGAACAGAGAACAACATCCACATTAAACTTATTGCTGATTGTGCCACATTTCTGAAAATAAAGCACACCTTTCAGAGGAAAAATGAAGAATGTTTTTGTGTCAGTTGGGGCCTCAAAATGCTGAGGTGGAGTTAGGAGTACAAGAAGATTATTGTGGCATAACACCTGTGAAGAATCAAAGGCTTGGGTAGGAACAGCCCGCACACTCAGATACGGATTTTACTCCCTCTGAAATGAAAAAAAATAAGGAATGTTAGGCAGAGGAGCTTTGAATCACAATGTGGAGATGCTAGTCTCCACCCGAGACCTACTGAATCAGAATGTTTGGGGTGGGGTACAGCAAACCTGTGTTTTAACAAGCCTTCCAGATAATTCAGATCCATAATCAAGTTTGAGGTTGACTGGTTTCAAAAAAAAGCACCGTACCAAAGAAGTGAACACTGAAAAATTAAAACAATTGTCTCAGTACTTTGTGTTAATGTGATTTTTAAAAAATGCAAAACACAAACTACTTTAAAGAATGTGCATAAAATTTAAAACCATCCTGAACCAAGAGCTTAATCTATACCTAGAGACACTGGATTTGGAGAAAAAGAAAAGAAGTAGAATACTAATTAATTTTTCACCTAACATTGAGGAGGCAGTGAGGCAAGACTTCAGATTCTGGGTTCTTCTTATTTCTCAAATTAAAAATATTGTGAAATAGGGGCCAGCCTGGTGGCATAGTGGTTAAGTTTGCACGCTCTGCTTTGGTGGTCTAGGGTGCGTGGGTTCGGATCCCGGGTGCGGACCTCTGCACCACTCATCAAGCCATGCTGTGGTGGTGTCGCATATAAAGTAGAGGAAGATGGTCATGGATGTTAGCCCAGGGCCAGTTTTCCTCAGCAGAAAAAATAATTCTAAAATAGAATGTGAAAAAGATGTATATATCCAACATGGTGAAGAAAAGTTTAATAAGGAAAATTACTTTAAATGGTGCAAAACAAGGAAAAAAGAAAAAAAGCAAAGTACAAAATTTAAAAATAAAACCACAGAGATAATGCTACATATAGCAGTTATACTATACTGAAGTTACTTAAATCACTTTTTCAATATTGAATGTTACTCTACATTCCACAAAGACATAGGAAACTAACATTGAACATAGATGCTGAAAGAAAGGGGATTGTCAGTGATATTCCATACACGTGCTCACAAAAGTAAAGCCACAACTAATATGAAACTTTTATATATGAATGTGTATAATGGTACATATATCTGAAGGCAAAATATTTAGGGGCTAAAAGGTGGTTAGCAGTCAAAATGTATATGTTCAATTATAGTATCATATATTTTAAAAAGGATTTAATAATAGGAAGTAAAGTGAACCTAACTACAACCAAAGTAAGGGTATTCAATTAACTTCTCAGTATTTGTCCAAAAAAAGTCAATATAGCAATCATATATATTGTTAATCTTGATTTATCATTAAATATGTTTGGAGCATACACACACACGTGCCTGCATATAAATATCAAACATCCTACTTCAAAACAAAGAAAGCATATTATTATAAAATTAGGTCTATCCTTGTCCAGCAAGCAATTTCGACATAGCAATCAATTCCTGAAGCCGCCAGAAGAGAGATACATGGCCAACCATAGATATTCTGACTCAGTAGCTCATCAGAGGAACGGGCAGAATTGAAATCCAGTTCCTTAACCAACTTGCACGCAAAAATGCTCATTAACTGCCAACATATCTTAAACAAATCAGACAATTTATAAGCCAATAAGCACTCTCATGCATAACTGTTTGGTCAAACAGGAAATCAAACCAATGATTAGAAAGGAGTGGTGATGGTTTGTAGTTGGTATTTGAGTGGTGAACACGATGTAATCTATGCAGAAATAGAAGCATAATGATATAAACCTAAAATTTATACAGTGTTATAAACCAATGTTACTGCAATAAACAAAAATTAAAAATAAATAAATAAATAAATGAAGGAGTAGCAAGGAGCCCTGGAGAGAGAGGAGAGAGAAAGGAAGAAGAAAAGAAAACTGTCTGTTCTGAGAGAAAATATCTCAGCAAGGGAGGGGGAGAGGGGAATCACCTCCCCCAAACCTGGAGGAGGAGAGAGAGGGGGAGGAAAGGGGGAGAGAGAATCCCCCTCTGACCGTTCCCTGCAGGATCTTAGGGCTGGCCAAATCCTTAACAAGACAGGTTGGCTGGAGAAAATCAGACCCAGCTGAAGAACATGTGTCCATGGGAGAAACCTGGGAACCTGAGTTTCTCCACACAGGGCAGAGATTCTCATCTTGCATCCTCTCCTGAGCTAATGACAAAGGTGTATGTCTTGGGTGGGCCTGGGGGATGGGAGAGGGGGAGAAGGCCATTGTCATGCAGAGGGACATGGAAAGGCTTGTCTGAACCCTTTCCCCTGCACTGGGGTCAGGTCCAGAAGGGCCAGCACGGAGGTGACCAGGAACAGGCCTGTCTGTGGTGTGGCTGGCCCCAGGGCAGGCATGGGGGTGGTGGGTGGAAGTGGGATGGCGTGTGAGTTGGCACCAGCCAGCGGTGGAGGCAGCGACTCAGAGGTCAGGGGTCTCTCTCTCTCTCCCTCTCTCTCTCTCTCCCCGCCTCGGGGACCTGAGGAGAGTAAGGTGCTGCGCCCTGCCCACCTCGCCTACCTCTCCCATGGGCCCTTCTTTCTCTGACCGCTCCAGGAGCCCTGCGGGCTTGGGTTCAACCCTCCACACCCCCGTACAGGCCAAGGGCGTGTGCGCGATCGGCGGGGCCTAGGGCTGGCCTCGGGGGTCCGCAGTGAAGGCCCCGCCCACCCGCCAGGCTCTGACCGGCTGGCGCCACCCAGCTGCAGCGGTTTCATCGCCGCCCTTCTGGACTTGGCTTCAGCTGCTGTCTCCCTCCCCTCCCCCACTCCCACTCAGCTTGAAGGCCGCTTCCCTGCCTTGAAAGCATTGCTCTGGCTCTGATGGCCAGAGGCGTACCGGGCTTCAAGCTCAAGGCTCTGCCTGGCCAGCTGCTTCGTCCCCTGGCTCATTTCTTCCTGGAAAGACAAAGCTATTGCTTCACCCCACACCTCCACTTTGCGACTGCAGCCAGGCCAGGTGTAGGAAAGGCTCTTGAAGTCAGAAGTGCCGAGACAGGCGTATGGCACTGCAGGGCTAGGGAGCCAGGGCCCTACTGGCCCTACTGGCCCTACTGGGCAATCCCTTCCCACAACAGCTCCCAGCCTCCTCTCTGGAGTCGGGAAGGTCTGCCCTTCCTAGTCCTTGGCCATGGCTCTAGGGAGAAATCCTCGCCAGAGTGTGGCATGAGGCCCTCTGACTAAGGGTGCATGTGCCACACCCAGGGCGACATGAAGGCTGGCGCAGATCGCGTGCTCTTTCCAAAGGAGGCTTGCCTATTGGCTCATCCACCTGCGCCGGGCCCCTTTCCTTGTGGGATCATGTCCGGTGGAAAGAGCCTTGGTGCCTGCTGCCAATTTTTTGGGGTGTGTTCTTGCCCCCTTCTGCGAAGGGAACCACTTGACAACTGCTGTGCCACACCTCGGGTCTTTTAGCCTCCCTCAGCTGTGTCCCCGCCATGCCCATTCCTACCTCCATGGAGAGACTACTAAGGTCTTGGCACTTGCCAAGTGGAAATAGTCATTAGAGACTTAACTTGGAGTTGTAGTAAAAGAGCATAACATAACAGCATTGAGCTTGGGCTCTGCCATTTATGAGCTGTGTAACCTGGATGAGTTTTCTAGCCACTGCACCCAGTCTCTTCATCTATATAATTGTGAAAAGACCAACATCTACTACGTCGGGATATTTTGAGGATTATGTGTGTTAATGTATCTTCAAGCACAGAATTAACATTCAGAGTGTAGTGCCTGGCTCAGTAGAAGTGTTTGCTGCTGTTATTATAATTATCATTATTTCATGTCCTTCACTTCCTCGTGAGTTCCCTGTCAAACCAACCATGGTCCATGGTGTCAACAGTTTTATTCCAGGCTCCTGCTTAATGGCCTGCAGAGGGATCGTCCCGCTCATAACCTCTTATTTTTATCCCAGTCTCTGGAACTCTTTCTTCTTGGCACTGAGGCACTGAATGGGGTCCCACACCCAACCCTGCATGTACTCCTTTTAATATCCCATGCTTTTGAAATACTGTTTAGTGTTTACTTGGTGGAATATACTCCCTGACATGAACAACACACGGGAGATAGGATTTAGGAAACATTGTTCCATGTAGGGCTCTGATTTTATCATAACACAGAGTACAGATGATCAAGGGCCAAGGTAGAGTTCCTTATTGCAAAAATCTTCAGAGATGAGGGTGTTCTAATGTGACACCACCTGAAAATAAAGCCAGCACATAAAAGCAGTTGTAGTTTTAAAAGGAAAAGCACACAACTGAAAGAATTGATCCCATTAAATACACTATTCTATTTGTTTATGTATCAAATTACTGATAGGTAATAAGCAGGTGTACAGATAGTAGAATTATCAATTTCACAGAGAATTCTTTTAACAGTTGTTCATATCTTGTGTTTTACATCATTTATTAAGGTAATATTTTCATCTTTACTTTTCCTTGTGTCTCTATCTTTCTCAACTTTTCCAAGAGATATATTTATATTATCTTCTCAAATTTTAGGGAAAGTTAAAAAAAGTTATGAAACATTTGAAGTTGTTGATTTTGTATATTGGAGGAGGACTAGATTGCAAGTGAATTAGTGATAATTAGAGTTTTAGTTTGGTAAAAGATGGTAGCTGGAATTGATACCAGGATGTTTGTAAGCTAATTTTTACTTCATTATTTGATATAGTTTCTAAAATGCCAGAACCGGTAATTTTAAATTTAACAACTTGTCTCATTTTAAAATATGTGTTCTTGGAGAGGGTGACTGAGGTAAGTAGACAATAATTTACTGTAGTGACTTGTTTTTCTCCTATTAATCTGTTATAAACCCAACAGGCATATAGCATTCTTTTGTCCAAATGACCTGATGGCACTTTCTTAACTTTTCTTGCTGTGATTCTAGCAATCTAGGGTCACACCACCTTCTCTCTCCTAGTCATGATTTCAGTTGTAAGAGTCACATTGTCAATAATATGGTGACAAATTTGCACACAGTCTACAATTTACTAAAATATATATATCAATTGCAAGCTTTGATAACATGATTGTTAAGGAATGAACAATTTGCAGTGCACTTAACAGCTGATTGCTACACATTATTGTGTAAGGACATCATGGTTAAAACCATTATTTGCAACATGGGGCCCCTTTCAATTTTATTTTAATGGAAAGTGTTCAATGACATTTTTCTTTTGAAGAAGAAAGACTTGCATTTCCATCTTAGAAAATTATGAACTTGTTTTTAGCCCTTTTTCTTGTCTTCAGCTCTTCTTTATATTGATTACTAATTCACATGTCCAGTTACTTCAGAATCATGGTGCTATCGCCTCTGCCTTTTTCATGGCTCTCACATTAATTTTTCCATAATCCATTCTGTGAAAGAGGTTTATCTCCACCTTCATATATTGAGGAAGGAACCGACCCTCCTTTATGTGAACTTGGAAAGAAAGGCCAAGGTGATGCCACGGTGTCCTTCCCCACCATTGAGCTGCAGAATGGCTGCAGAGTCCTGTGAATCTTTTGCTCACCTCCTGGCTCCCTACATACTTGGCATTGTCTGCGCGGAGAACCCCAGCTTGTTACAAGTGAATTTTTGAAGTCTTTAGAAGCCGGCTGAAGGATAAGACTGGCTAGAAAGGACATCAGCAAGCAGTGTACTCCAAAAGTTGTTGACAGAAACATTAATAAGGAAAAAACCTTTCCATTTATCTTGTTTTCTCTTTATCTTCTCTCTCTTCATTTTCCTTTACTTATATGGTATAAACCCTATCCACCCCCCATAGTGTTTTTCTTTTTTCCTCAAAGCCCCAGTACATTGCTATATATCTTAGTTGTAGGTCAACCTATGGTGGTTCTTTTTCCTGGAGTCCCATGGCATTTTATTCATATCTCTTTCAATCAAATTATTTCTATAGAGTAATTTATCTGTTTATACATATCTGTCTTCCTTGCAGACTCCCAAAATTTCAAGACCTTTGGGCACATAATATATACTTAAGTATTTGAGTGAATCAATGACGATCTCTTGTTGAATAAAATCTAAATAAATACAATACCTACTCAGCACATGAATTCAAGCATTTGAGAGAGAGTTTTGTGTCTGCTGAAGCAGGCTGTGGACCAATTTAGGGGTTCAGTGCCAAGGTTACTCAATAGTTTGAGACAAAATGAAAGAGATAATTAACTTTATTTTTAAAATTCATGGAGAACTGGAGCAGGATATCTAGGTATGAAGCAGCACTTGATCATTCTTGTTGCATCTTTGTAAAATCCAGTCCTTTATTTTTCTATGAAAATGTGACAGGCCAAGAGGTTGAACAGAGGACTGGTTTTTAGAAAGGCAATTTTGTCACAGGAAATCCTGGAGGAAAATATATGGAAGGAGAGCTGGTAGAAACATGGCAGAAACTTTTTGCGTAGAAACCCTAAAACTTGAGTTAACATGCTGGCTGAAATATATGTAACCCAACATTTCTCCAATATAGGTTAGAGCAGATTTTAAATATCTAGGTATACAAAAGGAATACAAAGGAACATAGATCAAACTGAAAGGAGTTTAGGATAGAACAAAGAAATGAAGCTAAAGTAAACCAGCACACTAAAATGTGTTTCAGAAGGACCTGCAGTTTTTAAAGGTAGTTGGACATTTATCACTCAGGTTTAAAGTAGAAAGGGAAAGGGGAACAATTCTCTATCATTTCATGTCCATGAGATTAAAGCTACAGTCTGTCAGAGAAGCAAAACTTGTATGGACTCTAATGTCCAAAAAAGTGTTTTGAATCGTGCCTAATGAAAGAGAGTCTGTGTCATGTAATGCAAATACAGTATCATCAACTCATTTCCAAGTTTATTACAAACACTTTAGCACACGTTTAATTGAGGTAATGCAGAATTCTATTAGGGGCCAAGGAAGAGGCTGATAGTATTCTCTCTTTCAGCTTCTCACTTGACCAAGGGAGAAAATGTTCTTGAACAGATTGACCACGTCTCCTAAAGACAATGCTCATTTTCAATTTTTCTTTTTATAAACTCATCCTGCATTTCCCCTTACATATGCAAGCTAAAGCGTGTGTGTAGACATCCTTCATTGGCAATGAGGAGCAGATCCATACTATTAAATAATCAAATAAGCAGAACATACGGTTGGTGTCTTTTAGGAAAATTACAGGTTTAAGCCCACCTTCATTGGTGGGAGGACATGGCATACCCAAATTAAAATATCTACCATTTATTATGCAGCTAATCATGTCATGCTATTTAAATGAAACTTAATGAATTCTTCTTCTATAAAATTGATTATATTTTAGTCAAACTGATGTATAATTTTATATAAGTGCATTTTTACTTAAAATGTAAAACGCTTTAGAGTCTGCTTCATTCAGTTTTAGAGGCATATTTTGTATATTTTGGTGTGATTTTATTTATTATCCTTCATAGCAGAGAGGCACATCCTACTCTTTTTCTTGCTGTCCTCTCTCTACAAGATAAAACTCATCCAAGTTTATTTTGCTTCATAAGGTATAGGCTTACTTTGTGATGAAAAACAGATCATTTCTGAAACATATTTGGAACTGTAGGGAGCCCAGAATTTTAGACTATGCTCAGAATGTTGTGAGGTAACTTCAAAAAAGATGGAACATTTAAAGTTTACCAGGAAAGTTTTCTGCTACTTTGCTTAACAGTAGTTTTTATCTTTTTTAAACAGTTTAGTTTGTTAATTCTTTGGAAGGATGAGTGAAGGAGTTGGCAGGTTTAAATGTACACTTGATAGAGCTCTCTCTGGGTTACTCTTTCAAAACAACCATCCAGTTGATGAATATTTAATGGGGACTCTGTCAGTCCCAGAGCTGAGAGAGGCAGTTCTCAAAGCTCCAGCAGGTCCTTGGAGAGGAGAGCGTTGGTAACCAGTGCCGTCCGAGTTTAGATGAGGCATGGTCTTTCTCAGGATGTTAGAACTGAGTGGAGTTCTCAGATGCAGCCCAGTGACTCTAGACCTGAGCCCTGCTCAGAAGCCAGTTGACTTGTCATTCGCTCTGAGCCTGGTGTCCTCCCTCTGCTCGTGCCCCTTTCTGCCATTTCTCATGCTTCTCCTGACTCTCTCTCTTTCCTACACCTTTTTTCTTCTTTTTTCTCTTTTTCTTAGTTTTACTCTCTATTATATTCCTTCTCCTTATCATTTTTTCTGTCTCTTATTGTTCTCATTCATTTTCTTTTTATTTTGTAGTACAGTTACTTTGTACATCATTGTCATCTTAAAATCTTGACCCTCTACAACTCCTATACTTCAGCTAGCTATGTTTTTTAAAGATTTTATCTATTTTTTATTTTTTTCCCCCAAAGCCCCAGTAGATAGTTGTATGTCACAGCTGCACATCCTTCCAGTTGCTGCACTTCGGACGCTGCCCCAGCATGACCAGTGAAGCAGTGCGTCGGTGCGTGCCCGGGATCCGAACCCGGGCCGACAGCAGCGGAGCGTGTGCACTTAACCGCTAAGCCACAGTGCCGGCCCTCAGCTAGCTATTTTGAAGAGAGTATTTTGATAAATTTCTCTTAGATGTTATAACATGCTGATTCAAGGAAATAAAAACTATCACAAATGGGATGGGGATGAAGAGTGAATTCAGTTCAGGTAGCCATGGAATTAGACAGAGGGAAACTGAGAGCTTAGGTCTAGGTGTTCAAAATATTTCCTGATACATATTTGTAGTTCATTGTTGTGGTAAACTGCACAGAGTCTTATTTACTGCTGGAGCCCAGATGTTTGCTCCTTGGGGCAACTCATCAGACCTCGGCCTATAGAAAAGAAGCTAGGAAACATTGCATGCATATCTAATGTGAACATCTGTTAGTGTTCCACCAGGAGACACCTTGGGCTCTTCCCTGAACTATCTGACTACAAAAAGAGGAAGAGAAGGTTTTCTCCATCTGCACAAAACCAAGACCTTATCTTGAGTTTGAGAGGATTGGAGGTGACTGAAAACAAAAGTGTTCCCGAGTTTGGATTTGCTTTAACAAGAACTATTGGCTGGCTTTGATGTTAAAGGTCTTTATTCAAAATTGACTACCTCTAATGCTAAGTTCATAGTGGAGATTTGTCAGAAGAATCCCTTTTTGATTAAGTCACTGAAATACAGTATTTGGGAGAATGGTTATATTTGAAGGTCACTTGTTCCTATTCTGTTGCCACAGTGACATCTGTTGGTAAGTGACTACTTCATGCTATTCTCGATGATTTCTGTTTGAAAGACATACTGAGCTTGATAAATAAATGGCAAGCAATAGGATATATTGGAACACATGAGGAAGCCATTTGGGGTAAAGCTAATTCAGCCTGAATTTGTTTTTCCAAAAGGGTCTGTCGCCTGCACTGTGTATCTGCTTTGCCACGTCCCAAAGAGAAGAGTAAATGCCCTTAAGATAAGAATGTATCTTCCCCCTCATTGGCATTTCCTTAAGGATAAGCATTTCTCCCTAGGCTAGGATTTGATTGCTGCAGTCATTCTGTGACCACCCAGCTCCAGACAACAGACGTGACACCAGCCGTGACCATCGAGACAGCAGATCTGCTCCCCCGCTGTGTCCATCAATAGCTGTTCTGGCAGGGCAATCTGGCAGGGCTGATCTCATGGCTATTGTAAAAGGGACATTGCAATCACTTGCAATAAATGCTCTTTGACGGTATATAACTGCTCTGTACACCCCAATTCTTCGGTGCTCTTCCTTCCTTAGGGAAGGAAGGCCACAGGTCATGGTTCTCAAAAGTTGGCTCATAATAAACTCACCCCAATTTTGATTTATAGATTGATTATGGATTATTTACGTCGACAAGCTGATGTGCAGGAAGTAGTAAAGGCACAGTGGTACCCGTGTTGCCTGACATAAAATCTTTCCTCCCTCTTTCCCTTCCCAGGATACCCACTCTTCATGGTGGCACCTACTTCCATGGTGTCATCATTCTTCTGATCACTCCTTTCATTCCCTCTTACAATTACTCAACAAATATTTAAACACCTACTGTATGCCAGGCTTGGGATACACTAAGGAAAAAATTTTCTACAAAATCTCTGTCTTCACAGAACTTGTTTTTGTTGGTTAAGTGAGATAATGGATAAGTAGGCAGACAAGTGAATTACATAGTCTATCGTGTGATGATCTGTGTCAAGAAGAAGGTAAGTGACAGGCAATGGGGAGAGCTAGAGAGTGAGTGGGTTGCTACTTTAATTAGAGAGGCCAGGGAGGCTGGAGCAAGGCCCAGAAGGAAGGGACAGAGCAGGAGGACATGCAGATATCCCAGGGCTGCAGAGATGCTGTGGAGGAATTGTGACTCGGATGTTGTTGGGCAGCAAGAAGCCAGTGTGGCTGGAGCACAGTGAGCAAGAGGGGAAAGGCAGAGAAGGTTTGAGATGCCAGGGAGGGTGAGCAGATGAAAGAAGGCCCCTGGGCCCATCAAAACTGTGCTGTAAGTGAAATGAAAACTTTCAATGTCATTTAACTATACGTTATACAATTTAAGTAGTAAATACCTTTTGTTTTTCTATAGTCTTGTCAAGTACATAAACTAAAATGCTGCTAAAATGGGAATGTCTAAATTATCCCCAGGAGTGACTGCTGTATCTTGTCAGGTGTCTGGTCTGCACAGCAGTCGGGTGGGAGTGATGTGACAGTCAGGAGACGAACTCTAGTCTTCAGGTTGTCGCCAACTGTTTGTGTTATGTTTCATCTGTAAAATGCGGAGGACGGAAAAGATGAGTGGTTTTCAGACTCCGATCCATGGAGCGCTGGATATTCCTGAAGGCTCTTGGTTTTTGTTTGTTTGTTTTTGTGAGGAAGATCGGTCCTGAGCTAACATCTATCACTCCTCCTCTTTTTGCTGAGAAAGACTGGCCCTGGGTTAACATCCATGCACATCTTCCTCCACTTTATATGGGATGTCACCACACCATGGCCTGACAAGCGGTGCGTCGGTGCGCGCCCAGGATCCGAACCGGTGAACCCTGGGCCGCTGCAGCAGAGCGCGCGCACTTAACCGCTTGCCCCACCCAGCTGGCCCTGAAGGCTCTTTGTTTTTTTTCTTATGTTTATAAACTTCGATGCAAGCTTCACGTAGAAGAGAGTGTCCCCTAGCTTTAAAAAGATTCCTGGACTTGGTCCTCACTTAGGTTTTCCAATATGAAGAATTTGCTGTCTCACAGACTCCCAAAGGACAGACAAAAGGAGCAAGATCCCTTTTTTCCGAGTGTCTCTTGTGACAGTGCTCATTGTCTCTCATTCAAACCAGAAGGTGATTTGTCAATAGTGAGATATAGCATTTGAGACCCCATCCTTCAAGATGGCTGAGTTGTCGTCCATCATTTTACAGACTTATTCTAAGTGAATAATATAAAAAGTGAATGTCTCAGCAGGTAGTCTCTGACACAAAATAGAAACTAGGAATTGAGAAAAGTAATTATGATTGGTGTCTGTCAATAAGGGCATAGGGCTAGTCTAATTCAAAAGTAATTAAAGGCATGAGTGTTAGTCACTGTACATATTAAATATATTGAAAAGTATTCATGTTCTCATAACACAGAATTATAACTGGAAGATAAACTGGATGTTTTTGGTACTTATGGTTAAAGATATATTTTATTTAATTTTGTTTTCCGATTGAGGAAATGAGAAAATTTATTTTTTTAATATATTGACTATCTTCTTCCTTTCCAACTTAGAATCTCAATCTGCTATTTTGGAAACTCTGAAAAATATGTTCAGATGCTGTTCAACAGGTAAGAAAATCTTGTTAGGATGTCAAATCCTTTTCTCTCTTATTTATCATAAAATTGTGACAGACTCTCATTTACCTTCCTGTCTGCCCATCTGACTAGGCCACCTTGTTTCTCTAAGCCTGCAGGGGAATCCAGTCAGGTGGAAGGGGATGTTTTCTTCCACTTCCACTTTGCAGAGAAAATCAGCCTTGAAGTGGAACTGAGGACATGCTTTTCAGAAGCTGCATCATTCTCTACCCAGCCAGAACATTGGGCCTGACAACAGCTGGATCCAGTAGAAAACTGGACACTCTAGGAGATGTCATGTGGAGATGTGCCTGGCTGGACTAATAGTCACATGGATATGAGTTTTAAAAAAATCTCTCAGAGCTTTTCCAAAATCCAATAATATTCTTAAGTTGCTGTAGTAGATGAAACATTAGTTAGTGTCTTTTTAATTTCAACAGAAGCTTTTTTTTGGGTTACTAAAGAAGCCAAATTTCATGTTTTTTTTCTTGTTACCAAAGTGGACTTACTATTAAAAACAAGAAATCTTCAAGAAAGGAAACACTCATATGGAATAGAAATTGTGGGTAGCAATTGCTACTTTTTTATACAAAATCATCTGTTTTATTTATTTACACTTTCTCCCAACTGCGCTTTTGAAAATACCTTAGTATTAGAAATTACCAGTAAGAAGAGGGTGTGCGCCCTTGAGTGTGGTCCAGTAGAAGTCAGGTGACTCAGACCTGAGTTCTAGGCCCAGGTCTGTTTCTGGTTAGTGTGTGACAACGTACTTAGGCTCTCTGGAATGTAGTATTCATTTCTGTAAAATTAAAGAATTTGATGATTTTTGAGAACTTTCCCAAATATTAAATGACTTCTCTTTTAAAAAGTAGAAAGATCCTTCTCAAACTTATAAATTATCAAAAATTTTTTGTGACCTTTCACTTACCAAGAACAACTGATGTCCCTTCAATTGTATTGATTGAAAATAAAGATCATAAAAGTATATATTTGGTAATCTAATAAATGAATTAGCATAAAAATGAGCCAGGAATAATTCCTGATCAATCAAGATAGTACATTATGAAACTATTACTGTTTGTTACAGTATACAAAATTATGACTGTAAAATAGTATCTTTTTGCTGTCTGTAAGTTTATATTGTTACTCATATATCACCATTAACCCTATTATGTTTTACAAGTAATAAAATGTCTTGAAAGGAAAAAACAATAAACCAACAGCCCTGTATTACACATGAAAATTGTGCTCCCTCTGGAAGGAAAATGAGGATACAACATTGGTCGAGTACTTCATTTTGTAATCCACTGGCGCCTTTCAAAAATATAGCTATTATTGTAAGAGTAAAGATATTCTTAAGAATAGTGCCACAAAACAGGTTTTCCAGCTTCTTTTTGTCAGAGCTGAGACCTACATCAGGCTGGGGCACTTGAAGAGGCATGGGGGACTCAGCTGGGGGTGGTTTAATTACTGTGAGATGATTAGCCAATAACAAATAAGACGGAGAAAGATTAAAAAGAGGTGAAGGGAAATAAAGTTGGAAATAATTAAGAAAAATAGTGCCTTCAAAATATCCTCTCATTATTTTTATAGCTTTTTATTTATTTTACTTTTTTTTTTGAGGCATGACTAGGATAGTATGTTAGATTTTTCTAAACCCTTATCTCCAGGGCATATATTACTGAGTTCTTCGTTATAAATGATAATGCCAAAGAAAACCTGGACAAAAGTATTCTGTACTATCCACAAGGACAAAACATGTACAACATTGCTCTATATATTAAGAGTCGAGCTGTAATAGTCAAGATATATATTCATGTGTGTAAAATTATAATGATTTTCTAATTTTCTCGGGCTGTGAACCGTGGTAAAATATACAGGAATAAGCAGGAAACCTGAAAAACCAGGTGATTTAAAACACCTAATATTACAGCTGGACCATCCAAGGGTGAAATCAATTTAAATTTCACACCTTCTCCTTTCCTCGTAGCCAGTGATTTGTCTGGAAGACAGAAAACACATAAAATTAATTGAGAGTTAACAGTATTTGGAGGCAGTTGAGGTTAAGCACTCAACAATGATGTCCCTTACTTCAGGAGCCATTGACTTTTTGTCATACGTTTACTTTATACACGGGTTCTCTTCTTAGATTATTTCTGTATGTTTCTTAGAAGAGAGACAGGGAAGGAGAATTAACTATCAATCTACTGTGCGCCAGTTCCTTTACTGTATTCCCTTATGCAATTCTTACAGTAATCCTTTAAAGTAACTGTTATAATTCATATTTGATAAAGAAAACCATGTTTACAAAATTGATCAAGGGTAAGAGGGAAGATCTGAACATAAGTCTGTTGGGCTTATGCCTCATATTCTCTCCACTGTGATAAAAATGGTGCTTCAACATGGGTACTCACCATCTGGCTATTTAATACCGGATCCTGCAAACAACATTGGATGAGATGAGATGAGAAGTTATTTCCAAAGATATTCTATTATATTTAAACTGTACTATTTATGAGTCAGATGTCAAGACATGTTTTAGAGGCATAGAGAGCAACTGATTAGTTCACCTACACATTATTAGTGTTTACTATAACTTTCGTGTGCCACATCGTGTCAACTTTGTGTCAACTTTACCAACTTTAGTGCTTCACTGTTCTTTTTGAAAAAACTCAGAATGTCACTTTTCGTGTCAAACTCCTTGCTGTTTTCTTCTTATTCACTAGATGACAGTTCTGTATCTCTGTAAATTACCACTGCAGCAGGAAACGAGAGGTCTTAAGCCAGTTTGCTCTGCACAAATGATGGACATAGGAGGACTTCTGCTCCATCAAGGCTGCCTGTGTTATTCCGTGGCTGTAACGGGGATGTCCAGGACTGCTTAGTCAGAGGCACGAAGCAGAGTCAGAAAGCATCCCCTAAATTCTTCTTCAGATGTGAGTTCAGGCGTCTGTCCTCTCTCCTGAGCACACTGGAGTTTATTGACTGTGTTCTGACTCTTACTCTCTCCCTGTAGTTAATAAGTCTGGGAGCTCCATACCCCTAGAAAAAACATATGACACATAAAGCCTTTTCTCAACTAAACGGAGTTGAGAGCTATGGTGTTGCCCGAGAGTCTGATGCTTAAAGAAAATACAGCTGGGGCTCATGTGAAGGGAAAGAGCGTCAGCCACTCCCGGAGGGCTTTTATTGATGCTCCCATGGAATGAGCAAGTTTAAAGTAAAACCACATTGCTTAAACCTCACTAACTGATTGTTTTATTTTCAAGTAATATGCTCTGAAATCTGCTATGTCTAAAAAACCATTTCAGGCCTGCCCCATGGCTTAGCGGTTAAGTGCACGCGCTCTGCTGCTGGCGGCCCGGGTTCAGATCCCGGGATCACACTGACGCACCACTTCTCCGGCCATGCTGAGGCCGCGTCCCATGTACAGCAACTAGAAGGATGTGGACCTATGACAGACAACTATCTACTGGGGCTTTGGGGGAAAAATAAATAAATATCTTTAAAAAAATCAATAAAAAAATAAAAAACCATTTCATAAAGCTTAACCTTCTGTTTTTCATTCTCTGGTATTTGAAATTATTATTAAGACTGTAAATCCTTTAACATTCTACAATATACAAATAGGCAAATATCAATTATATTCTCTAAAATGGTTTGCTCCCATGTTAAAGATTAATATATGGTAGTAAAACTGGTTACCATCTAGTTTTTAACTCATTTTTTGCTTTTGAAATTACATATAAAATTTGTGTTTTGAAGTATTTTCCTAAAACTCAACAACTTTCTGATATAAATCGACTAGATGGAAGGTAACTAAAATGAAATTTGATCTTTAAAACTCGAGCTTTGTGTAAGAATTTATAATATCAGGCAGCTGAAAGTTGGGTCTCTCCACATTATGATATTTATTAATTGTGAATAGCCACATCTATTACAAAGCGCTGAAAAATAAAAAGAAATTGAACAATATCAACACTCTCTTTCCCCACATGTTGTACAGTTTATATGCAAATAAATTCTCAAAGGTCAGAAAAATGTTTATGATTTCAGGTAACTGTTAAAATACTATCTCATTCCAGTTTTAACCTCATTTGAAATGGACTGAAAACTCTTCTCTTAGGATTTTGCTCTGATCAGTGCCCCCAGGTCCCCTCAATGCCTCATTTGATTGTAAACTTATCTGAGGAATTGAATATTCTTTTTCATTTGTTCTCTTTAAGGTATCTGTGATAGTGCTTTTTATGCAACGACCACTTGGTACAATTTATTATTAGTTTCAGAAACATGCTTATTTAGGAACAAATCAAGAAAACAAATGTGAGGGATGTGGGGTCGCCTAGCTGATGGTGTTCTAGGGATTCCTCATGTGAGTCTTGGCATAGAAACGTTCAAAGGGTAAAGCAGCATTTGTCAGGTAAAAAGTGTGGGGTGAACATAATTCTGAAGGAATAATGATGGAGACGTAAAAACAAGAAACCCCTTGAATTGTGTTGGAAGGTATTAGACACATCAAAGAGCTGGGAAAAAACATTGTTCAATGTAAGTTCTTTCTAAACTCTAAGGCAAAAAGTAACATGAATTTACATGGTAATTATAAACCACAAAACAACAATTCACAAGACAAGTAAACAACTAAAGTAGAAACCAGAGTGAGAAAAATAGAGGTTAAAGGAGAGATGGAAAGAGATGGTTGGGGTCAGAAAATATGGCTTAGTCATCCTTGAGGTCTCCCTCAGACTCTGATCATTCCTAGTGCTCAGTAAACACTTTGACCCCATGAGCGTGGGGAAGAGCAAAGTGACACGTGGTTGGGAGGGGAGATAATGCAAAGATACCCTTGTGGAGGCACTGACATTGAAAATCAGTTACATTTTGCAAAGGTGTTTACCATAATATATTAAGGATTATTCTGGAAAGATAAGGATTTTTCTGGAATGTACGTTTTCATTTTATGGAAACTCCAACAAGCCCAGTGAAAGATTTAGACATTTCAGCTTTAGAAATAAAGAGAGGGGCCATCCCCGTGGTGCAGCAGTTAAGTGAACACACTCCGGTGTGGTGGCCTCAGGTTCACAGGTTCGGATCCCGGGCACGCACAGACACACCGCTTGTCAAGCCATGTTGTGGTGGCATCCCATATAAAGTAGAGGAAGATGGGCACAGTTGTTAGCCCAGGGCTAATCTTCCTCAGCGAAAAAGGAGGATTGGCATCAAAAGTTACCTCAGGGCTGATCTTCCTCACACAAAAAAAGAAAGAAACAAAGCCAGAATGGGAAATTTTTTCTGTCAGTTTTACAATGAAAACCAGTTAGCATTTGGAAATCGGTTGCAATTTGAGATGAGAATGTGAAGAAAGAATTAGATGTCACATGTTGTTTTTCCTTTTCTCTGAGGCAGTAAGGCTTGCAGGGGGAATGAAATTCCATCTTTGCTCTATTGAGTTTGAGAAGGTGTAAAATTCATTTGTGCTGGGCAACACTGTTGACCTGTGGAGAAAAACAAATGGTTTAAGCAGCTGATCTAAAGGAATAACTGAGCTCATAAAAGTTCTTAGCTTATAAAGGTTGCTTCTACTTTGCTCAACTTTACTGGACATCCATTGACCTATATGTGTAAGGTATTTGTGGTAGGTATTGAAGGAAATACAAAGAATTATAGGGTTCCAAGCTCCTCCACATACATGACATGGTTTGCAAGATGTAATTTGACTCTGCCAAGGTATTTAGTGTATGTTGCATTACAGAACCTAAAAAAAATGGCAATGTTATTGAGAAATTGTAATTAAAGACAGCTTCTTAGGAGAGATGGACTAGATCAAGTCCTCAAAGGGACCACTTTTGGACAGGTGGAGGGAAGAAAGAGTGAGGATTTCAGATGGGGGAAGGGAGGACAGGTACAGAAGTGGAAAGAAACATGGCATTTGGGCATGGGGGTGGGGAGGCCATGACAGGCACAGTCTTCCCGTGACTGAGAGGCAGCTCAGTTTCCTCCTGCAGGAGCCCAGCACTGCTTGCCACCTCCTGGCCTCCTCCACCTGCAGACCCCACGCCTGAGCCAAGGCCTATCTTATCTGGATCGCTGCCTAGTCTCCCAACAGGTCCCTTTACTTTCAGTCTTAATTTCTTCTAATCTTTCCTCCACCTTGCCTGCAGAGTTACATTCTAGAATCCAAATTTGCTTAAATCTGATATCTGCTTCGACTCCATCAATGACTGTTCAGAGTAGCCTAGAGAACATTCAGACTCCTGAGCTGGACACGCAGGCTTTCCCTTGTTGTCCTCATCTTTACCCTCATCACCCACTCTGTCCTACATGTTTGCTTTGTTCCAGCCTTAAAAATACCACCCATTTTCGGAAAGATTTAGCATCCTTTATATCTGTCTTTTTATATGTGCTTCTTCTGTCCTCCTACCCAGTTTGTTAATCAACTTAATTCCTATTTCTTAATCTAAACTCATGTCAAATGTTCCTTTCTCTTGGAGACTTTTCCTGAGAGGTCTCCACCTAGAGACCCATTTTGATGTCCCCACCCTGGGACCATATACTTATCTACTTTTCCATAACTGTTGTTTTATTCATGTCTCATAGACAGCGAGCTCCTTAAAGCTGAGACTATCCTTCTTCTTGATAAATAAATGACCAGCAATAGGATACATTGGAGCATATGAGGAAGCCATTTGGTGTAAAACTAAGTGGGCCTGAAATTGTTTTTCTTTCCCCAAAAGGGGCCTGTAGCCTCTGTTCATCCATTGTATATCTGCCCTAAGCAATTAACATGTCCCAAAGACAAAAGCAATGCCCTTAAGTTGTAAATGCAACTTCCCCCACATTGGCATTTCCTTAAGTATAATCATTTCTCCCTAGGCTAGAATTTGATTGCTGCACTCATCCTGTGACCACCCAACTCCAGACAACAGCCACGCCCATGGAGACAGCAGACCTGATACCCACTGTGTCCATCAATGGAGGTGCTGACAGGTCAAGGTTGCGACTATTGTAAAAGGGACATTGCAATCACATGTGGTACATGCTCTTTGATGGTATATAACCACGCTGTACACCCCACTTCTTTGGAGTGCTCCATTTCTTTGTGAAAGGACTCTCCCGGACCATATGGTCCTCAAAGGTTGGCTCATAGTAAACTCATCCCAAGTTGATTTTATAGATTTTTTATGGATTATTTGTGTCGACATTCTATTTGTCCCTCCAGTGTCTGAACACAGTACCTGACACCTTGGGGGCACTCAGAAAATGTTTGATGAGTGAATAAGTATGTGGGAGACCACACTGGCTGGAGCAGAAGGGGCGTTTTGGGGAGTGGTAGAAAATTCACTCACGTTCCTACCATAGTGGTTGAAGCTGTGGGCTTTGGACCAGTTTGTCTCGGCACCAATCCCAGTTATCCCGCTTTTAACTGGAGAACCTGTGCAAAGTATTTAGTCTCTGTGCCTTAGTTTCCTCATCTATAAAATGGGGCTACTGAGAACTCCTGTCTCATAGGGTTTTAGTGAGATTTAAATGCATTAACTTATGTAAAGTGTTTAGAAGAGCTCCTGGCGCATAGTAGGCATTAACATGTTAGCTGTGGGGTTATCATTATTGCTCTTATATCTAAACGATACTCTGGTTTTGAAAAGATGCTTTCATAATATAGTTGACCCTCATTATTTGTGGATTCCGTGTCTGCACACTTGCCTACTAGCTAAAATGTACTGGCAGCCCCCAAGTCAACACTCACAGGGCTTTCATGTCCATTTGCAGATAAGCGCAAAGTGGTGAAAATTTTGATTCACTCGAAGTGCACGTTCCCAGCTGAGGGGAACAAGGTGACGCTCTGCCCTGTTGTTTCAGCCCATGCTGTAAACAAGTGTCCTTCTTGCAGTCTATTTAGTGCCTCATTTATTATCTTTTTGTGCCTTGTGTTGGTGACTGGGCTGTTTAATATGTCCCCCATGTGTAGTGCTGCAGTGCTGCCTGGTGTTCCTCAGGGCAAGAGGCTGTGACGTGCCTTTACAGAGAAAGTATGTGTGTTTGACAAGCTTCTTTCAGACACGAGGTACAGTGCTGTTAGTCTAAGTTCAATGTTAATATATCAACAATATATATTAAATAAGGTGACTTTAAAGAGAAACACACAGAGAAAAAGGTTATGTATTGATCAGTTGAAGAAAATGTGACTAAGGTTTGCAGGAACCTAACCCTGCATTTCCTGTAGGGACAGTGGGTCATATTCACTGATTCATTGTTCACAGTGACTTTGTAGAATGTCACACTGTGCATAACGAGAACTGACTGTATCTTATGTAATCTTCACATACTCCTTTATAACAGGTAGGGTAGGGAACAGGGTGTCCACATTCTACGGGCTATTACAGACCTTATGAGCCAAGTAGAGAATTTAAAAAGTCTTGTGTTCAGCATAAGAGCCATGAGATTTTGAGCAAAGAAGATCTATGATAAACTGATGTTTAAGGAAAAATTACCTGGCAAGAGACTGTAGTTTTGAGAGGAAGAGGGAGAACTGAGCCAGAAAGAAGGACCAGTTCTTAAACTCTCCAAGTATTCCCATTGCTTGGTGAGGAGATTCGGAACTAAGGTGCTGATGTGATAAAGGAAAAGTAGCAGCCAAGGGATAAAATAATGGATTTGGTAACCATATATAGGGTGTAAGTTAGGCTGTGGTTCTCAAAGTGGGGTCCCTGGACCAGCAGCATCAGCATCACCTGGGAAGTGGGAAGAAACGCAAATTGTCAGGTGCTGCTGCAGACCTGCAGAACTGGAAATTCTGGAGTGGGGCCTGGCAATCTGGGTTTCAACAAGGCCTCCAGGTGCTTCTGGTGCCCATCAAGTTTAAGAGCCAATGAAATAGAAAAATGATCCCAACACGTCACCATGCTCAGGTAAGCCACAGGGCAGGGAGGTGGTATTTGTTTGGAGGATAAGACACATTTTAAATTTTAGGAAAAAGTAATTCAGTGTCTGTTTCATCATGAGGATTCCAGAGATGCCATTTTATCTCTCTGCATGTGAAGCTCTTTTTTCCACAATATGTTCTCCTTTAGAGAGCCCTTGGTAAGTTATTTACCAATTACCGCATGTTCTGAGAGTCCCTTATTTCTTGAAATCCCCTTTCAGACGTCAAAATATACTTTATTTTTGTGCACAATCTCCTCTATTTAAAATCTGGAATTCTCTTCCTATAGGATCATGTATCGCACATGCAGCCTTACTGTCAATTTGGAATGCCATTGGTTTCTTCCAAAAGCTTAGAATGTTTTAGAATTTAGAACCTGATGAATAGAGAATTTATATGCTTCTGTGTAGGTTTCATATTTTTCAGATGTCCAGAGGTATCCCAACTTGCCAGTAATGTGGCCTTAAGATTTAGCAGAACTTGAAAATCTGAATATAGTAGAAAATGAATTCCATCTGTAATGTTAACATTTACAAAATAAATGATCACATTGTTAACGTAGCAATAAACACTTTCTATATTCTAGGCTCTGAAAGTATCTTGCTTACACAGTAAACCTGATAAAGTTTCAAAGATGATCCAATTAACTTTTCAGCAAAAGCTTTGCTTGAGTGTATCTTGGCTTCCTTTTTGACAGTTTTAGCCTTAAAGTCACAGTAATGTTTTCTTTTTCTGGGAATCAGATAATCTTCTATTTGGTGAACACTTTAATTTTTAATGGTCACCTGTATTTTGTGATATGCACGTGTTCAAATAATCTATAAGAACTAACCATTACCACCCACATATAAGATTATACAGGAATGGAAGAGTTTTGGCTGACTTACTGTATATAATTGTTCAGCCAAAGCAGATGGTAGACTCTACCACATACAATGATTTAGGGGTTTGAAGCAGTATCTTTAAATACAAATAATCTCAAAAATGCTAATATGTAAAGTATATTACTTACAGTGTTAACTAACCAAAATAGTTAAATTTGTTATCTTTCCTCCCTTTATAAGGATGCACCCATTATATGGATTCTGTACAAATCTGCAAAGATCACTTTTTTCCTTTTCAAAATTTATTTATTTTAATTTTTAATAGTGAGAACTTTAGTGTTGGGTAAATTGCTGCACAATTACTGGAAATGCTGAGAGTCTTTTGAAAAAGTCTAGAAGTCTAAAGATAATGAAAAGTACATTTCTACAATGTCAAGTCCTTTGAGCTTCTGTCTAGTTGTACTCTGAAGAGATGGAAGATTAAGTACCAGCACAAGACACAAGGGAACAGGCTGCCAACTTGAGGGTTTCCCATGGACAACAGAGTGCCTGGCAGACACATGGAGGTTGAATCTGGGCTTCCTCCATGGCTGGGCCCTGAGAGGAGGATTTTGCTTAAATGATCAGAGAATAGACCACCTTTTTTCTTGTTAATAAGTAATATTTACCATGTAAATTTCTTTATAAATCTCTGAATAAAATAAAATTATAACCAGTATAGAAATGAACTCTTACTGACATGCCCCACAGCCTTCTTTAGAGAGCTCAACAGAAAATGTCTCCGCTGACTGTGAATTGGTCTTCTCTGAAAGCCAGCCAGCCCTTCATTGATAGCCCTGGATAAGGAAGGCCAGATACAACTCTTTGAAGATGTTGAGCTGAAATCAGAACCAAAAATCCTACCTCCAGTTGGCTCCTCTGTGAGAATGGATGGCCGGCCTTATTTCACAGGCTGGGCAGTTAAGGTTTCAGATGAGCTTAATTGCTCTGTTACACAGGGATGGAAAAGGAGGAATGTGACATTGATTCAGTGCTCAGATTTTGCAGGTAAAGATAGGGTCAGAGAAGGGAATAAAGATTTCAGCAAATTGGTTTTTTGTTCTCTACAGTGGAAGTAATTTAAGAAACAGATAGTCTCTCACTCCAACTTCTCTTCCCTGTTATCTATCTGTAATATCGCTGTAAAAATTCTTTCTTTAAAGATTTCAGTCTTGGGCCAGTCCCGTGGCTTAGTGGTTAAGTGCGTGCGGTCCGCTATTGACGGCCCGGGTTCGGATCCCAGGTGCACACGGATGCACTGCTTCTCCGGCCATGCTGAGGCCGCGTCCCACATGCAGCAACTAGAAGGATGTGCAAATATGACATACAACTATCTATTGGGGCTTTGAGGAAAAAAAGGAAGAAGATTGGCAATAGATCTTAACTCAGAGCCAGTCTTCCTCAGCAAAAAGAGGAGGATTAGCACAGATGTTAGCTCAAGGCTGATCTTCCTGACACACACACGCACACACAAATTTCAGTCTTTTTTCTTTGCAGTCTGTTTTTTATCATCTTTATGAGTGCTTTGATTTCACCATCTTCTTGGCACCACAACGGTAGCCATTGAGATGTTATTATAGATTCAGTTTTGAAATTTTATCATCTTATCTCTATTTCCTCTGCCATTTCTCAGTTTTAGTTCTTATTGCATCTTATGCTTGAAAATATTTGAAGCTTATAGTGTGTATCAGTTCTTATTTTCTCAACTTTTTATTATCTAAGTGCCCTCAACTATCGCTTTCTTAAAAAAAGAAGTGAAATACATAACAGAACAATACACTGTAATAAATTGACCAATTATAAAATTAAGTTCAACCTGAAATCCCTCCCCACTTAACAGAGACCATTTTTCATAATTCATCATGCTTTAGTTTGGGCAGGGTCAGTTTATCAATGATTTTTGGATGTTTTAAACCACACGAGATGAATACAATATGGTAAAATTGTTAATCTTGCAGAAGTTGTAGAATTTCCTGATGGTTAGAGAAGTTGATGGTGGAGAACCTGAATCATATGAAAAGTAGTTGATTAATTAGCACCTGACAGAGTTTGTTAATTTGTTAAAGATGATGATAAGACATACATGTTGAAAAGATAACTTTGCATATCAGAACATTGTCAGAGACCACTGGGAAAATTCATAATGTTCTCAAATACTACAAAAAATGACCATTTTTTCATGAAAGATGTCATACGTGATGGCATCGAATACTTATGTCAGAAAATTTGCAATGAAGAAAATTAACATTTGAGTCATTTTAATTCTAACAATTTGTTCATGCTTACTATTAGGTTAAAAACAATTTTTAGAAATAAAGTGATAAATGATGTACTTGCTTAATTTTTAATTATTTTAGGAAAAGACTTTTCCACATTTAAAAAAATGTTTATTTGTATTTATTTTATGCTGAATTTATTCCTAGGTCCAAAGACTTTTTTTAAATTAACTAACACCAATTCTTTTCAAACTCTTTAAAAAAGTTGAAGAGGATAGAATACTTCTAAAGTCATCCTATGGGGTTAGTACTACCCTGATATCAAAGCCAAAGACACTAAGAGAAAGGAAAACTACAGGTGAATACCTTTCATGAATATTGATACAAAAATCCTCAATAAAATCGTAACAAAGCAAATTCAGCAGCATATTAAAAGGATTATACATCATTTTTAAGTGGGATTTATTCCTGGAATACAAGGATGTTTCAATATATGAAAAGGAATCAATGTAATTAACCACACTAACAGAATGAAGGAAAAAAAGTGATCATCTCAATGGATGCAGAAAAGGCGTTTGACAAAACTAAACATGCTTTCATGTTAAAAACACTAAAAAACCCTCAGAGTAAAGGGAAGCTACTTCAACATAGTAAAAGCCATATACAGAAATCCACAGAGAACATCGTATTCAAGGATGAAAGACTGAAATCTTTTTATCTAAGATCAGGAGAAAGGTAAGAAGGCCCACTTTCACCACTTCTATTCAACATGGTATTAGAAGTTCTAGCCAAAGCAATTAGATAAGAAAAAGAAAGAAATAGCATTCAAATTGGAAAGGAAGAAGTAATATTATATTAGTTTACACATAATATTTTATATGTTGAAACCCCTAAAAATTCCACAAAAAAATTTTAGAACTAATAAATTATGCTAAGTAGTGGGACACAAAATTAACCTGCAAAAATTAGTTGTTCTCCTATACATTAATAACAAGTAATCTGAAAAAGAAATTTAAAAACTTTACATTTTTATTTACAATAGCATCAAAAAGAGTAAAATACTTAAGAATCAACTTACTCATGGAGGTAAAAATTCCAATGATTTTTTTGCAAAAATAGAAAAATCTATCCTAAAATTCCTATGGACTCCCAAGGGACCCTGAATAGCCATAACAATATAGAAAAAGAAGAACAAAGTTAGAGAACACACACTTCCTGATTTAAAAACTTACTACAAAGTAATCAAAACAGTGTGGTACTGGCATAAATACACACAATATACTTATGAAATATTATAGAGAGCCCTGAAATAAACCTTTGCATATATGGTCAAATGATTTTTGACAAGGGTGCAAAGATCATTCATTGGAGAAAGGATAAGTTTTTCAACAAACGGTGCTGGAAAACTGGATACCCACATACAATAGAATGATGTTGGACCCTTACCTTACACCATATACAAAAATTAACTCAAAATGGATCCAAGATATAAATGTTGGAGTTGAAGCTATAAAATCCTTAGAAGAAAACACAAGGTAAAAGCTGCATGTCATTGGGTCCAAATGCCATTGCCAACAATGATTTCTTTACTATGACACCAAAGACATAAGCAACAAAAAAAATAACAAATTGCACTTCATCAAAATGAAACGTTTTCTGTATCACAAGATACTAGCAACAGAGTAAAAAGGCAATGGTTGAAAAGATTTGCAAATCACATATCTGATAAAGGGTTAATATCTAGCATATATAAAGAACTTCTACAACTCAACAATAAAAAAACAACCCAATTTAAAAATGCACAAAGGACTTGAATAGACATTTCTCCAAACAAAATATAAAATGGCCAGTAAACACATGAAAAGATGTTCAACATCACTAACTATCAGGAAAATGCAAAATAAAACCACAATGAGATACATGTTCACACCCATTAGCATAGTTACTATCACAAAATCAGAAAATAACAAGTGTTGGCAAGGATGTTGAGAAATTAGACCGCTTGTGCAATGAAGGTGCGAACATAAAATTGGAAAACAGTATGGCAGTTCCTTCAAAAATTAAAACTAGAATTCACCACATGATCTAGCAATTCCACTTATGGGTTCTGAAATAATAGAAAATACATTTATCAGTCTCTGCCTCCAGTTCCTGGCACAAAGCTCCTAAAACTTTGTAATTTCCTAAATGATAAGAACACTAGGAGCAACTCTTATTCTAATATTTGTCTTTGACACCATCCCTGACACAGAGACCCTAAAACCCTTGTAATTTCCTTTTTTTTTTTTTTAGGAAGATCAGCCCTGAGCTAACATCCGTGATAATCCTCCTCTTTTTGCTGAGGAAGACCGGCTCTGAGCTAACATCTATTGCCAATCCTCCTCCTTTTTTCTCCCCAAAGCCACAGTAGATAGTTGTATGTCATACTTGCAGATCATTCTAGTTGCTGTATGTGGGATGTGGCCTTAGCATGGCCGGAGAAGCGGTGCATCATTGCACGCCCGGGATCCGAACCTGGGCCGCCAGTAGCGGAGCATGTGCACTTAACTGCTAAGCCACGGGGCTGACCTCCTTGTAATTTTCTAATTGATAAGAACACTAGGAGAAGCTTTTGTTCTATTGAGGCAACTCTGGATGGGCTTCTGGATGGCTCCTGGATGGGGGCTGGTCACCAGGAAGACCAAGCCCTGATTAGAAGATTCGAATTTTTAGCCCTACCCCTTATCTTGCAGAGAGGGGAGGGGGGCTGGAAACTGAGTTAATAATTAATCATGCTTACGTGACAGAGTCTCCATTAAAATCCCAATAGAAGGAGGTTCAGAGAGCTTCCAGGTTGGCAATGACAAGGAGTGCTTGGAGAGTGGTGCACTTGGATATGGCATGAAAGCTCTGTGCCCCTTCTCACATACCTTTCCCTATGCACCACTTCCATTGGCTGTTCTTGAGTCATATCCTCTTATAATAAACTGGTGATGTAGTAAATGTTTCTCTGAGTTTTGTGAGCCACTCTAGTAAATTAATCAAACCCAATGAGGAGGTTGTGGGAACCTCTGGTTTATAGCCAGTCAGTCAGAAGTACAGGTAACAGCCTGGGCTTGTAACTGGCATCTGAAGTTGAGGTGAGGTAGGGTGGGTGTGCAGTCTTATAGGACTAAGCCCTCAACCTGTGGAGTCTGATGTATCTCTGGGTTGACAGCATCAAATTGAGTTGAATTATCTGACGACTAGCTGGCATTCCAAGAATTGCTTGTTGGAGGTGTGGGGAACCCTCCCACGTGTGAAAAAATGAATCTCAGAAAACCATTTATGGGCATACACCCAAAGTGATTGAATGCAGAGGTATAAAGACATAAATAAACACCCGTGTTCTTAACAGCATTATTCAAAATAGCCAGAAGCTGGAAGCAAACCAGGTGTCCATCAACAGATGAAATAACAAAAAAAATGTGGTGTATACACAGAGTGGAATACCATTCACCCTTAAAAAGGAAGAAATTCTGACACATTTTATGACAAGGAGGAATCTTGAGGACTTTATGCTAAGTGAAATAAAGCCATCCACAAAAGGAAAAATACTGTATGATTCCACTCATATAAGGCACTTAAAGTACTCAAATTAATAGGAATAGAAAGGAGAATGGTGTTTCCCAAGGGCAAGAGGGAAGGATAACAGGGAGTTGTTGCTTAATGAGCACAGAGTTTCAGTGCAAGGTGAAAATAGTTCTGTGGATGGTTGGAGGTTATGGCTACACAACAATGTGAATGTACTGCATGTCACTGAACTGTACACTTAAAAATGGTTAAAATCGTCAATTTTAGGTTATGCATATTTTATGACCATTTAAAAAAATTAATTATTTTCAACAAATGAACAAACACTAACTACATGCAATAACATAGATGAATATCACAACCAAAATGCTGCATAAAAGAAATTATATTCAAAAGGCTATAGATTTTTTAATTCCATTTATATAAAATCTAAAAAAGAAACAAAACCAAGGTCTGGCTTCCAGTAATGGTGGAGTGGCTTGTTGAACTAACACTCTCACATATAACAATGATAAAATCTGAATACATATTATATGTATTTATATAGAATCATGTATTTATATGTAATATACATATAATAAATGTGTATATGTGTGTATGTATAAATGTCTTCCGAAAGCAAGCAGAACTGACAGGGAGCCTTCCCTTAAATGATGGGAATTGTACCAGGAGGTATTTGCAAGCTTGAGTCTTTTGCCTCAAAGCATTCCAAAATCTGTACATGGCCGAGACAGGGGAAAAACTACAGTCTTACTTGTAAAGTTAGAGGATGTATTTTGGGGCTGACAGAGTAGCTGGAAAGTTAAGGGAGAAATTCTGGAAGGGAGGGAGACACACAGAGGAAAATCTCAAAATATGTACGTAAGTCTCCCCCCCACACACACCAAATTGGCAGATCTTTGAACAACACACATGCAGGGTAGACCCCAGAGGGCTTAGTGTAAAAACAGCAATTGGTAGATGAAAGAACTGAATGAGGATTTCAGCTATGCTCACGGTAAAGGAGAGAAGATTGGAGTTTCAGTCCAGCCAAGTTAACTCCCTGCTAGAAAAATAACAACACTCTTCAAAGGAATACAATAGAATCCAGAGTCTCTATAACTATCATTCATGGTTTCCAGTACACAGTTTAATTTTTTTTTAATTTATTTTTCCCCCAAAGCCCCAGTAGATAGTTGTGTGTTATAGCTGCACGTCCTTCTAGTTGCTGTATGTGGGACGTGGCCTCAGCATGGCCGGAGAAGCAGTGACTCGGTGTGCACCCGGGATCTGAACCCAGGCCGCCAGTAGCAGAGCATGCACACTTAACTGCTAAGCCATGGGGCCGGCCCTCCAGTACACAGTTTAAAAAATCATGAGATTTGAAGAGATGGGAAAATGTAATCCATATATGACCAAAAGCAGGGAGGAGAAACTCTCCCCATGGTGTTGCAATTAGCTGACAAGGATAAGACAGCAGCTATTATAAAGATGATCATGGTGGTATGAAAAATATTCTCATAATGAATGAACATATCTGGAAACTCAGTAGAGAAGTGGAAATTACAAAAAAGAACCAAATAGGAAGATTAAATAAAAAAAATACTTTTGAGTTTACATGTACATTAGAAACAGTAGAAGAGGGCAGGCCTTGAGGCTTAGCAGTTAAGTGTGCGGGCTCCACTGCTGGCGGCCCCGGGTTCGGATCTTGGGCTCACACGGATGCACTGCTTCTCTGGCCATACTGAGGCTGCGTTCCACATACAGCAAATAGAAGGATGTGCAGCTATGACACAGAACTATCTACTGGGGCTTTGGGGCAAAAAATAAATAAGTAAATAAAATTAAAAATAAAAAGGAACAGTAGAAGAAACATGAAGATAGAGCAATAGAAATTATCCAGTCTGAACAAAAGAATGTAAAAATTTTGAAGAAAAATGAAGAGAGCCTTACCTGTGAGATGAGTGAGTCCCCAGCAGAGAGGGGAGAGACAGAAAAATTAAATGAGGCAGAAAGACAAATCAATAAGTAATAGCATAAAACTTCCAAAATTTGGTAGAAAATCTAAAATTTTAGATCCAAGGAAGTCAGCAAACTCAGAAAATAAAATACAAAATAAAACCATACCTGGGCACATGATAGTCAAGCTGCTAAAATCCAAAGATAAAAACAAAATCTTGAAAGCAGTCAGAGAAATACATATATACAGGGGAAGACATTACATACAGGGAGGAATAATGTCATTGATGGATGATATATTATCAAAAACAAAAGAGACAAATCAACAACAAAATGACATCATTCAAGTGCAGAAACAAAACCCAAAAGTCAACACGAGATTCTATATTTAGCAGATCTCACTTTCAAAAAGGAGGCAGAAGCCACAATAATATTCCGCACACCCATTAGGTGGCTGAAATAAAAAATAAAATTGCAAATATCAAGTCCTGGTGAGGACAAGGAGCAACTAGAACTGGGAATGCAACATGATAGTTGCATTCGGATAACGATTTAGCAGGTTCTTATAAAGTTAAACATACACTTATTATATGACTCAGATATCCCACTCCTAGGGATTTACTCAAGCAAATTGAAAACTAATGTTTAAACAAAATCTTTGGGTGAATATCCATAACCATGTTATTCATAATTGCCACAAGCTGAAAACAAACTAAATGTCCTTCATCAGGTGAATGGAGAAAGAAATTGTGGTGAATTGGGACATTAGAATACTACTTGGCAATAAAAAGGATAAACTCTTGATTCACACAACAACATGGATGAATCTTGGCTGCATTTCTCTAAGTGAAGGAAGCCCGATTCAAAAGGCTGTACAGTATGTGGTTTCATTTGTATGACTTTCTAGAAAAGTCAGCATTACAGAGATGAAAAATGATCAGTGGTTGCCAAGGGATGGAATGGGGGAAGGGGTTGATTACACAGGGACAGTATGAGAGAATTTTGGGGAGTGAAAAAAACAGCTCTGTATGCTACTGTGGAGGTGGATACATGACCATAAAGTTGTCAAAACCCACAGAACTGTACACTACAAAGAGTGAATTTTACTCTGCAAATTTTAAAAATCAATCAGGATGCTGGGGAACTCAGATGAAATGCAGTGACAAATGAATCTCACTGTATTACAAGCATGTGACATAGCCACACATAATGGGTGGGGATGAAAGGTCCTGACCTAAGTTACATTGGAAGACAGTGTTTTGATGGGATACTGTAAAACTAAAGTAATGTACACAAACACTCTACTCTAGGTGTTAAGTTTGTTTTTCATAAGGGTATGGATTAGCAATTCTGAAACTAGTTGACACATTAGGAAATATATTGTAGCTAACTGGAGTTAAATTTCTCACTGTTGGTCAAAGAAGTTAAAAATAAACAAAAGGAGAATGCTAGAATAAACTCTGTGGTGCTGGATAGGAGTTGGAAGTATCAGTATGAATCCATGTCACTTCTAATATATCTATCCAGATAGATGGATAGATTGATAGATGAATAGATAGATGTGTATACCTGTGTTTATATTCCTACATACATTTCCAGGCTCTGCTGAGAGGGTCCAGAAGCACTGACACCCTAGTATCAATGAGCACACTTAGCTCCCAGATCTTGGTTTCTAAATATCATTCTCCAATAAAAAGAACCATGTTTTCTTGGAGAAATGGCTAATTCTAGGGTGGAGATGGAAAATACAATATGAGCCTGGACCATCTTGTAGTGCCAGAAAGTAGAAAAGTGCTTTAAATAAAACACAGCAAATGATGAGATGTGTCAAAAGGAATCAATCTGAAAGACTTCTCAATGGCTCAAGCTGGAAAACTGTGAGCAACATAATAAATAATGGTAACATTGGATTATTACACAGAGAATAAAATAAATATCCATGAGTCTATACTGACATAAAATAGATTAAATAAGAAAGGAAGAAAGAAAGAGGCATAAAAAAGAATAAGAGAAAGAAAGGAAGAAGGACGGGAGAAGGAGGGAGGGAATCTTCCTCACAGAATTCCAAATAATAAATGTGGCTGGATAGCATGAAATAGAGAATCACCACTAGAACACCACAGTAATAATTATTGTGGGTAAGGCTGACTGATGAATGCAAAAACTGTGGGTGAAATTAAAAAAAAAGAATACATTTGCAGAGCCTCAAATCATCTGCCTCAAAATATATAATTTTTAATGTTAATTACTTTAAAAGACCTAGGACTATTGAAAGCAAAAATTATAACACTGTATTGTGGGATTTATAACATGAGAAGATGTAAAATTTATGATAACAATAGCACAAAGGACAGACAGAGGTAAATGGAACTGTTCTGTAGCAAGTCTTCCATATTTTACATTGATTAAACTGGTGAACTATTAAGTCTAGGTAGGCTGTGATATGTTAAAGATGCATATTGTAATCTGGACCAACCACTAAAAAATGCAAAGGTGTGTCACTTAAATGCTAATAAAGGAATTAAACAGCATACCAAAAAACGTTTGTACAAGACTGTTCACAGGAGATGACCTGCACGTCCCCAGGAGGAGATGAGCCCACTGCGGCGCATCCACAGAGCAGAACGCCCTCAGCCGTGCCGAGGAGCAAACGCTGACACACACATGCTGGGAGAGACTCATCAACGTCGTGCCGAGGGAAGCAAGCTGGACAGAAAACAATACACGTGGGATGATTTCAGCCAAGATGACCCTATGCTGAAAAAACCAGAACAGCGGTTGCCTCGGGGGAAGGATGAAATTGCCTAGGAAGGAACAGGAAGGGGTTTTCTGGGGGTGATGGAAATATCCTGTTCTTAAAGGGGTGAAGGTTATATGGGCATGTTTATTTGCCAAAAATGTAAGGTTGAGATTTGTGCCTTTCAGTGTGCGTACTTCTTACCCCCCCACACACACAAAGGACTAAAAGAATAATAAAGTGATGTGGGAGTGGGATGGAGTGTGGAAGAAACAAAAATGGCAGATGATTAGTAGTTGTTGAAGCTGGGTGACGAGGCTACTATGCTGTTTTGTATATTGTGTATATTGTTTAAATTGTTCTGTAATAAAACACTTGTATAAGAAGACAAACTCGATATATAGTGTTCGCTGGTAAGATGTCAGCTACCTTTGGGGAGGAAGGAGGGAGAAAGGGATTGTCGGGGCCTGAGTGAAGCTGGTGCTAGTTCTTGGTCACACAAGTGTGTTCACTTTGTAATAATTCTTTGAGGTTCACATGGATGACATCTGCGTATATTTCTATACGCATGTTATACATCAATAAACATTTTAAATCTGGCATATTTGCAAAAAGATCCTAACTCAATATCTCAGAATAACAGCAGTGTTTTGTTTTAAAGTGGAACACATTCACTCATGATATCATCAGATGGATTTAAATACTCCCAAGTATCTAGTAATGCCCTCACCCTTGAGTGGCCCCCCTGGGTGGTTCCATTTTTGCCTCAATTTGGCAAGTGGCATGGCTTTGAGTTTTTATGATGGGTATGGGCCCTTAAGGTGGGTGGGTTCCAAGGGGAGGATCTCTGCAGCGACCCTGATCACGAGGTCCAGAGGGAGGAACATGGCAGGCTGGATGGATGGAAGGGATGGTAGGACAGATGGCCTTGAAAAGGCAAATTCCAGGATCCCATGCACCTGGTATTTCCATTTTAGATATTGAATTTACATTTCAAATACTGGCCAGGGAGCTTCCACCAGGGCTGCAAGCAACCTCAGCAATAGCCAGGCTGGTGAGCCCCACCCCTACCTGAGTACTGGCCTCAAAGGATGCAGCCCAACCACACTGCACAACTCTGGGGGATTGGCAAGGCATGGAGAGATGACATTGTATAGAGAAGAGGCGGAGTAGAAGGTGGGGTGTAGAAGCAGAGGGGCGTGGGCCAGGGGTGGAGGGACAGGTGGGAGTGGGGTCCCCTAGCTGTGTATGCTTGGTGCTTTTGTCTCTTAACCATTCCCTGCTGGGAGCTTGCAGGACAGCAGGACTACAACTCCCAAAATGCTCTGGGCACGGGGCGGTGTCTAGCCCTGGGGGGAGGAGCAGGGCTGTGAAGGCTTGCCTCAGGGCCAAACCGCCATTGACTCAGGACTCTGGTCCTGCACCCGCTCCAACTGGACTGAGTCCCGGAGGGATGTGACGGGACGAGAGGGACCAAGGAGTTAGGAGGGTGTGGCAGCTGCATGGGCAGCTGCGGGCCTGCAGTGTGCAACTGCTTTTGTCCAAAATTGAAGCTGAACTCATGCCTCTTCCCCATCGCCTCCCTCCGTTGCTTGATTCCTCCTCCCCCCTGTGTGCCTGTGGGTCTTTCCACAGCCTCCTACCTAGTCCAAGGCCAGGTGCTTCTCTAAAGTGCTTATGGGAACTGGTTTGACATCCCAGAAACTTTCCACTTTGCCTGCTGCCCTCTGCCTTCTCCAGCCAAAGTGCCATCATTTCATCAGCTTTTGGGAGACATTCGCCCTTGTGGCCCCTCTTGCAAGCCCAACTGAAGAGTTTGCAGGGTGGTAACATTGGCTGTTGCTTGCCTTTTTTGCAGATGTGGAAGTTGAGGCATCTGTGGGGTTACTCACTGGTTTCCCCACAATCCACTAAGAGCAGAGGAGAACAAATCAATTCCCAGGCAAGTATCTAGTAGACCGTTTTCACCAACCCATTCCAGTGCAGAGGCCTCCGAAACAACATCCTTAAGATGAGAATAGCTTAAGTATTTTGCCCTTTAGATTGACCACCTAATCTCAGCTCAGGCCTGAGTGGCCAGTCTCTCAGGGACATGGGTGGTGATTCTGGTCCCTCAGGAAGAGACCGGTGGTCCAGCTTTGCGAGAGGGATGTTCGTGGTAGACAGCACCTGGGCAGCATTTGAAACCCATCAGCTTTAACATCTCTGTTTTGGATTCAGGCAAGTTTCCCAGATAAACACACCTTGGGATAGTCAGATGTACCGTATTCTTTAAAAATTGATTACATCAGTGAAAAGAACAGAACATAAAATATCCTGCTCATTTGCAAAAGATAAAATGCAAGCAAGACTTTCTTGTTAATTTTTTTCTGCTCATTCTCTTGGCTGTACTGTACGCTTGAATGCAGAAACAAAAAACTTGAATTGCCGTATTCTCTTTTCCTGAGATTAGTAAATTAACTTAAAAGTCTTATGGAAACCTGTGGAGGAATGATTAGCGGTTTTTCTGATTTATGTCATCCTTACAAGTCTGGGCGTTGATTTAAATGAAAACAAGTCCTTGTTTATATCAAACACCCCAATAGGTTACATTTCCGATTCCTGAATGTGTAATATTATCAAAACAACTGGAAAAGCTGGTCATCGAAACTAGACCCTGTCACTTTGTCAAGAATTTGCCTCTTTATGAATTAATGACACATGAATTCTTCAACATTTTTGTAAAGAAAGGATGAGAATCTCTGCAGTGTCTCTGAATGTGGCAAGACGCGGAATTCTCGTTAGACCGCAACCTCGGGTTCTTCTCTCGTGTTCAACAGGCCCGGGTGGTAGTCCGTGTGGTCAGGTGCAGCACCGCTCCCCAGCCCCCAGTGTTCCATCCTACTCTGGCCTGTGACCTCTTCAGGGGGTTCTGATGACACTCGTCAACAAGTGTTGGAAGGAGACATTGTAACGTGAGGATATTCCTCATCTTGAAACAAGAATTAATTGAGAGGAAAGTCTCTGGGTCTGTGTGCTCCGATGCACTGCTGTTGGGGTGTGGCTGCAGTGACCACTGTGCTCCCAGCAGTCCCCACAATGGCTGCCTCAGACATTTGATCTCCTGGTGCAACCACAGCAGCTGTTGACAGAGCTGGGCGCTCACCATGGTTAAGTGTCTTCCATCAATTTTGTGGCTCTGACCCTCCTCTGATCAGCCCCTTCCCATTCCTAACTGCTGCATTGATTGCTTTGTAGTTGTTTCCTAGGAGCCACTGTGTGTAACTGGATTTCACAGTGTCTTTAGGGACCCACCTTCACTACACGAGTCACTGTACAACAGCCACTTATCCTGGTGTAGCCCATGTTCGTCCTCTAAAGTGGAGCTGTGAAGAACCCTGCTTACTCGGAGCTCCTCTCATTCTCATGCTGCTGGGGCTGCTTATGAAGCTGGGCATCTCGTCTTTGGTCTCATCACATTATTCTTTTCATCGATTATTCTGAAGTCGGATACGACTTTGTTAATAATGTGACACTGGCTGTCACAGGCACTTCTATGTATCTTCCCCAACAGCTCTGTGAAGTATGCCTGTGATTCCCATTTTACAGGGGGGACACTGAGGCTCAGAGAGGTCGAGTAGCTTCCTTCACACAGTTTCTTGGTGCATTTTGAGTCTCCGCCTGGAACTCCGCCTCTCAGGTGTGTGCACTTAGCTGGTGTTCCACTTTGTCCCTCTCTGCCAGCCTCACCAAAGGCACATGGTCCATCCTGAGTCCATTGTCTGCTAGTTGGCAGTCACCCTGCACAAACAGGCCCTGGATGGGGAGTGGACTAGCAGGGCGTGGTCGTCCGGCCTACCCTGGGCAGATTCTAGGTTTATTGCAAGAGCTGGAGCAGTGGAAAATACTGACCATCACTCACCTGCAAGGTTTCTTATGTAGAAATACTCCACTGACTTTTTAGAGGTGTCATGTCTTTTTGTCTTCATTGCTCCTCTGGGCTTTCTCCTACAGTCCATGCTGTGCAGTAACATACAGTACAGAGACTGGTGAACATCATACTGTTGCCCTGCACCAAACGGTCACATCATTCATTTTTCTAATTATGAAAGAATTACATACTTTGTAAAAAAAGGCAAATTACACAGATCTATGTAGAGTAAAGTGAAACCTTCCCCTTCCATCCCCTTCCCTGCACACTCACTCCCCTACTCAGAAGGAACTATTGTTAAGAGGTGGCAGCTTATTCTTCTGGACATTTCCTATGAATTTATAAATACACATAAAGATTTTTTTAACATAAATAAATTACATAACTACATCGTTTTGCAGCTTGCTGTTTCCCAAAACATATATCATAGACGTCTCTCCTTATCAGTGCACGTCCCTCTAACTTAGCTTTTTAGAAGTTTTAGAGCTACTCCAAAGAACAGGAATACCACGATCTGTTTATTTCTTCTTTGATAGAGATGGGGTTATTTCCAGTTTCACTATTATACATAATGCTGCAGTGAGATCCTTGTATGGAATTTATTACACTGCTATTCAACTGCTCAATTTGCTTTGTTCCATTTTAGTCAGAGACTATGATATATTTTTAACAATTTTATGGGAATTATTTTATAGGGAAATTAATTTTATCTCTGAATCAAGACATTTATGGGGAAACTGGACTTCAAGGTCATCCATCTCAGTATTGTGGAGAAAAATCATGAAACTTAGAAGATATTATGCTAGCTGCATCACATTCTAACAAGTCACGTTAACAATTTAAAGTTGAATGTTTGGGCTGGCCCGGTGGCGCAAGCGGTTAAGTGCGCGTGCTCCGCTGCGGCGGCCCGGGGTTCGCGGCGGCCCCAGGTTCGCGGGTTCGGATCCCGGGCACTCACCGACGCACTGCTTGTCAAGCCATGCTGTGGCGACGTCCCATATAAATTGGAGGAAGATGGGCATGGATGTTAGCCCACGGCCAGTCTTCCTCGGCAAAAAGAGGAGGATTGGCAGATGTTAGCTCAGGGCCGATCTTCCTCACAAAGCAAAAATAAAAAACAAAATAAATAAAATTGAATGTTAGTATAGCCTCTACAGTCTTTGTTCAGAAGAAGGATGACATTTTCTTGTCTTGAAAACTTCTGACTCCAGGGGCTCTCAGTTGGGCTTCAGAGAGGATAAGATGCTGGTGTTGTATCTGTTTCTTTTCAGCTGTAGGCTGCATCTTCTAAAGATCATAGAATTGAACATGGTCCAATCTGTATATATGATTTGGGTCAAAAATTCAAAGTAATGAACCCAAGATAGGAATCTATAACTTTGGTTCATTTTTAAAGTTTTTATATTATTTATTTATTTTTTCCCCAAAATCCCCAGTAGATAGTTGTATGTTATAGCTGCACATCCTTCTAGTTGCTGTATGTGGGACGCGACCTCAGCACGGCCGGAGAAGCGGTGCGTCGGTGCGCACCCGGGATCCGAATCCGGGCTGCCAGCAGTGGAGTGCTCGCACTTAACTGCTAAGCAACTGGGCCGGCCCTATAACTTTGGTTCTTAATGAAGAATTTCCTTTGATATCCTCAAGTCTCTGTGATTACTAGTAAAAACTCACCTGTGGATGAAGAGATGTGGTTCTGCTGGCAATGTCTGGCTTGAACATCTATAGTTAAGGCTGCCACATCCCTAGGTAGATTAGACTTGACCTCTCCATGACCTCTGCCCTTGTTCTTTGACGTGGGAAAAATAAGAATTTAAAAAAACTGTTGTTACTAGCACTGAATGCTAGAAATGCCCATTAAAGAGTGAGTTTGATTTGGTAAACCAAAGGGAGTATAAGCAGAAGAAAATCTTTAATATCTATGAAATTTCAAGAAGTTCTAAATTTTTTAAATGTAACTCTATTTTTGCAACAATGCAAAATGTATATATATGAATGAAATATCCCTCTGTCCATTTCTTAACTTGTTTCCATTGATTTGATGGATTTATCCTCTAATCAGGATTCCAAGTGTGAAAGAACATCTTGGTATTTCAAAGAAAAGAAGCCATTGATATTTGATTTGCTTTTAGCTCGGCTTCCTACAGGTTTGAGGAATAAATTATCATGTAATGATACAATGATTCTGAAATCTAATTGTTAATTAGAGGAGTGTAAGGGATGATTGAATGGTGGTTCATCCCCATGGTCAGGGGTATTGTACACATGGACATGTAAACACGAATCAGGAAGCTGCTTCAGCCCCGTGACATCGCTGAGAACCACAGTGCAGGAGGATCTAGGGGCACAGCCCTTTGCCTCGATCTCCTGGGTTACATGTAGATCCAGAGGTCTTGACAGTGGCTTCAGAGCAGCTAACTTTTGTCTATTTCTCCCCTTCCTTCTCTCCAGCTTATCTCAAACAGTCCTGACTACCATGTTTTAAAGTAAGGCCAATTATAGTTATTTACATGAGCTTCTTGTTCATTATTGAAGAGTAATAATCAGGCATAACATTAAATATCATTTAATCTACCTAAATAAATTTGTTGTACCTTTTAATTGATTAGAACACTAAAGTTGGTTCAGAGTTTGATATTCACCAAGTGCGTTAATCTGCTTACAACTGCCATGTGCCTCACTCCTCTTAGAAGTGTATCATTGGCCCATCACAAGATTTTAATGACTCAAATCATCGTAAATTAAGATAATGCACTCTCTTTTTGATGACCGGGAAGCACATGGGTCCATTTTGGAAATATGCCCATCTGTCTTTTCTCCCCATGGGAAGTTTCTTGTCACTAGGTCTCCAGGTGGCTTGCACAAGCCCTAGGTCTGTAATAGCTTGGTGCCTCTCCTTCTACTTGGGGTAGAAATAAAAAAGGTCAGAGAGACTTATTAAAGTTTTGGTTCATGAAGTCTTCTATGAAGACCATCCATACATATTGTTCTGGATAGCTCTCTGTTCCTAAGACTACTAGTTATTTTAAGGGCTTGTCAGAAACCGTGAAAGATCTGATGTTTTACCTTACCTGCAAACCAATAAGTTAGCCTACAATGGTCTTACAGGTGCTGGCAAAAGTCAAGAGACCCATGCGTCAGAGACAAAGGACTTAATGACACAACAATAGCGGTGGCCAGAGTATCAGCATTTGCACCAGTTCAATAAATCTCACGTCCTACAGGGTGATACACAGTGGGCCAGGTGACATGCAGAGAGATGCAAGATCTCAGAGCCTAAGGAACTCAAATCTTTGATAACGGGCAGGATGTCTGCTAACCTTTGCCCTGGGGGCGGGGGGTGTTATTTTTATTATACTGGGCAGTAAGCAAGGCTGCCCTTTGCTCCAGAGGAGGCCACTATTTCTATCTTCCAAGGCTGACAGCTCTACGCACATCCTTGAAAAGACAGCCTGGTTTTACTGGCTTTCAAAGATAAGCTTGAATGAGACTTGATCATCATTCAGTTCTTCTGTTTCCTGTATTGAGATTGTGCAAATATGTTCTTTTCTCTGTAAAGTTCACTAACTTTATTCATACATAAGAGATGCTTTTGGTTCTACTTATTAAGTTGAAATTTTCTTATTAGAGAAAATGATGAAACTATTATGGGTTGGATGTGAAAGTATGTTTTTTCAGGAAAAATGTGAAAGTAGATCGGTGCTCGCAGAACTTTGCCACAAGGAGCTGATAGCAACTTAAATGATTTTAATTTGAATACTGTTTTGTACAACTTTCTTCCATCTTACATCATCCTCTCAGCTTCCTGTAATTCCCATATTGGAATGGGGCAGTTTCAGGGATTCACTGAACTCATATACAGTATTCAAATGGTTTTGTCTGTCGTGGTTTTTTAATTGAGATAAAGTTGACATACAACATTAAATTAGTTTCAGCGGTACGACATAATGATTCAATGTTTGTATATATGTTGAAATGATCACCACAATAAGTCCAGTTAACATCCGTCCCCATATAGAGTTACAAATTTTTTCTCTTGTGATGAGGACATGGCATATTTCAAGGTGCAGAAGAATCAACGATGATGTCATACTTATCCATATACAGCTTGATGAATTTGGACTTAAGCATACACCCTTGAGACTGTCACCACCATCAAGGCCACAAACATATCCATCATCTCCCAAAGTTTTCTCTCACCTCCTTTATTACTATTATTCTGTTGTAAGAACTCTTAATATCTACTCTATTAGCAAATGTAACGTATACAATACAGTTTTGTTAGCTGTAGGCACTATGTCGTATCCTAGATTTCCAGAACTTATTTATCTTGATAACTGAAACTTTGTATCTTTGAACATCAGCTCCCCATTTCTCCATCTCCCCAGCCCCTGGCAACCACCATTCTAACCTCTGCTTGTGTGAGTTTGACTATTTTAGCTTCCACAAATAAGGGAATATTTGCCTTTCTCTGTCTGCCTTATTTCACTTAGCACAATGTCTTTTAGGTGCATTCATGTTATCAAATATAGCAACAATTCCTTCTTTTTTCAATGTTGAAGAATATGCCATTTCTTTATCCCTTCATCCATCAGTGACGTTTAGGTTACTTCCATATCTTGGCTATTGTGAATTTGCTGCAATGAACATTAGAGGGCAGATATCTCTTTGAGACCCTGATTTCAATTCCTGTGGGTGTCTACCAGAAGTGGGATTGCTGGATCATAAGCTAGTTTTCACTTTTGGAGGAAATTCCATACTGTTTTCCATAATGGCTGTACTAGTTTACATTCCCACGAGGGTTCCTTTTCTCCACATCCTCACCAACATTTGTCATCTTTAGTTTTTTTGATAATCGCCATCATAACAGGTGTGAAATGATAGCTCATTGTGGTTTTGATTTGCATTCCCTGATTTGTGATGCTGAACAACTTTTCATACACCTTCTGGCCACCTGTATGTCTTCACTGGAAAAATTTTACTCTGGTCCCTTGCCCATTCTTTAAATTGATTTGTCTTTTTGTTTTTGAGCCAAACAAAAAAAGAGAACAAAATTTCCAGGCATTATGGGTGCTTCCCAGTTGATGCAGATGGCTTTGTATTTACAGTGGTACAAAAAGATCGTGTTTCGTGCTTTTTCTTCAGCTTGTCATAAGACCAGCAGTAGCTGCGGCACGGCAGATAATCGGGATCTTCTGGGTTTGGAGGTTTACAAAATAAATGAGTGGTAAGGAATTTTTTATTTTTCCAAGGAAATTATTGTGATCATAGTCCATGGAATCCAGGATTGATAGGTGTAGGAGGAAATTAAGGTGAGAATCGTTGATCTGGCATTACTACTGATCTTGAGGGACAGGTACCTACTGTATGAATGTTTGAATAAAAATATTAGAGATCAGGCATCTGTGATGGGTGAATATGTTTTCTGAGTTATTTACTTTTGAACATAACCATTTGGATTATGTGAACATCTAGGATATGGGAGTAAGTTGTTAACGGGGTGGTTGATAACATCACTATTGATTTAACCTCTATGAACACAAAGTGGTCAATGGATTAAGCAAATGAGTAGACAGAAAACACAGAAATGGTAAGATTTAGGATTTAGTAAAGGACTGGGGGCCGACTGTCCTGAGAGGGAATGCCAGGACCTGTGCGGTTGAGAGTGACAAGGAAAAGAAGAGAATAGACTAACACTCAAACAAGGAGGGCGTGTTAACAGGATGGAGGGGGAAATGATCTGGAGGAGCCTTGAGTTTTGACCTTGAGCTTTCTGTTCTTGATGCAAGTCTGCCTGATGACATCCCAGGACACAGGTCAGATCTATCCCGAGTGCGTAGAGGGAGGGTGGAAGTACAAAACAGCCAGGATAATTGTCCTAAAAAGGCAGGCCTCTTTTATCATTTGACCCAGTTTCATGGTTTGTTTTTATAGGGTAAGAGGAAAAGAAGGATGATAAGTCACGTCTTCACAGAAGAAGCAGCGTAACTGTGGGAACCAGTCCAAACCAAAGCCTGGTTTAAGCATTTCCATTCTTTTGAGGTTGTCCAGTGACATATTCAAGAGGCCAGTTACTAGAATCCCATCCCATCCTGGCAATTTCTGGTCTCTGAGAGGACAACTTGGACCAGCCCCACCAGATCTGCTGGCCCGAGAGACCGCAAGGACTCCAGGCCTGCAGCAGTGCATGACAACGCGTAAGTCCTTTCAATCTTGCCAAAACGTTGTAAAAACTTGCACCTAGTCACACAGGTGAATCCCTGCCAGGTGTGCTCGCAGGTGGTCTGCATTCCAGGTCCCATTCCCACTCCTGCTGGTCTTCAGATTTGGCAGAGATGATTCCAGGAACTGATCTGTGCATTCCACAGCTCCACTGTGGAGGTATCAGGAAGGAGGAAAGGGCAGTGAAGAGCACAGGAGCGAGACTGGTGATAGCACTGATGGCGGACACACTTGCTAGCAAGGCAGAGAAAGTGAGGGTCTAAGAAGGCCATCCTGACAGCAGATGAAATGGAGCAGGCACCTCAGTGTGGTCTCTTGGCAGCGTCCCTAATGTTTCCTTGCTTTGAGCTCTTGAAACTTTAAAATATATTGATACTTTTCTTTTATTAAACTCTGCTTCGAGACATAGAAAATATAGACAACAGTTTCTTTCTGAGGTGAGAGGTTGAGTTTCAGGGGAGGAGAGAAAGATCTTCCTTTTTCATGCTGTTCTCTCATTTTCCTTTACTATGTATATTATTTATTTGTACTTTAAAGTCAGCAGCGAATTATCAATGTCACGGGATGATTCAGTTTTTCCCCTCACAGTCACAGTAAAACCTACTAAAAATGGATTATTCTTTTTGTATAATATTCCAATAGACTCCAAAATATTATTTCAAACGCACTTTTGTGTCTATGTTCTCAAATTAGATATTTACTTCTTGGTCTCCATTTTTCTGTTCTCTGTTGCATGCCAATTCAGAGTTGCATCTAAGGAAATACCAGATTTCCCTCAGTTTTTTAGATCCATATGTGTTGGAAATTTGATTCATGGAGATGAACATGGCAGTTGGGGGATCGTGCGATTATCAAAAGAGATCTTTTCAGCATCAATAATGCGGAAAGAACCCACTGCTTGTTGGGATTTAATTGTCTATTTGAGGGATCAAGCTTTCACTGTTGGCTCTTCTCTTTCTCTTTGGAGGGAAAGTACAGCCTTCCCAGTCTTTCCGTTACAAAATCACTTTCCTGGGTGGCTGTGCCATGTCAGGAAGGGCTTGGGATGCTGGGAACCAGGATTCATTTTCAGCTTCTGGTTGTCCTGAGAAGGCTTCCCTGGCAGAGTGCAGCCTGTGTGTCTGGGTGACACTTGCAGCCATCAGAAATGAGGGGATAACTCACAAATGCCAAGCGATTCATCTGGTCCTTGTCTTACAGGGTGTTCCCAAGGGATGAGGTTCAAAATGCCACTTGGTAACCATTTGAAAGCTCCTAGTCATGGGGTGGGTTCTCGGTGCGAGCTCAGAGCAGTGTCTGTTCACCACCAGATGGGAAGCATTTCAGTATTTTAATTGGTAAGGCTGTGTTCATGCACGTCCATGGACCATCAGTTCAGTGGCATTCCCTGCTGTAGCCCCCCACACCTCTGTCGTGCGTCATCTTTGAAAGCTCCAAACAGTGTTCACACCCCAGCAGGTGGTGGTAATGTAACCACAGCACAGGACTGGGGACAAAAACACAATAACCCAGGGGCAACACATTTTATGGGCTCAGGCCCAATTGCCCCATTTGGACGAGTTGGTAACACCAACACTTAGTGTGTAAACTGGAGGATTGTCCAAGACCATGGACCTCAGAATGACACGGGCTCAGAAGTCACCTTGGACAGCAAGGGACAGTGTGAGGTCACTCACTGACAAGGATTATGGTCCCTTATACTGGCAAAGTAGAGCTCACCCGGGATCCATCGAGGGAGGAGGCTTGGGGCCTTCTGGGGAATTTATGCCCTAAAGGGAATTGCATAAGGAAGGCAGGGGTGCTGAAAATCCTAGTTCACAGGGAGCAGTCATGTTTATGGAACGAGACCCAGCAGTAGCCTTAAAAGCTGCGTCACAAATCTTTCCGCCTGGATACAAAACAAGCAGGAGAAGGAATTCAGAGTCCTGGACAAGGATCCCAGCAGGATTCAAATCCACGTCAGGGGTGAACAGGGAGCCCCTAGAGGGGCCTCAGGAGCGAGGTCCTGCCTGCCTTTAGTCCATTTGCAAATGAGCTTCCTTGGGCCTTGTCCTCTCAACGTGCACGTTTTGATCTTTTTACATTGTTTTCATCACTTAGAGCTGATGCAATTCCAGAGATTGAACTAGAAAACTACAAGTTCCTAAAATTTAGTCAAAAGAAATCTCAAAAAGAGAAGCAGAAAAAGTTCCCTGTTCCTCAAGAATGGAGAAAGGCAGCCCCTGCCTGTGGCACGACGTTGTCCTGGGTAGTGCTGTTTTAAAGACACCCACATTTCAGTGGTTGTTGCTCTGCCTGTGAAAGTACCTTCAACCTTAAAATCCCAAGAGAAAGGGCGGGGGCCATGTCTGCTCCTGGAGGAGCTGAATGATACTGAAATGAACTGATCTTTGGAATTATGGGGACTTGGGAGTGTCCCCACTAACCAGGGAAGGGGCTGGCCCTTCTCCCTTCGCCCACAGACAATAAGCTGACGAGCCAGAAGAGTTCGTGATTCAAGGAGAAATGTGAGATTCAGTGTCTCACTTACATGCCTACAGAAAGCGACAGAACCACACCACAACTCCCAGCTTTAAAGGGAACAGGACTTTAATATAATATTCAAATATGGCATTTATTATTTACAACAAATAACTACTGTCCCTCCCCAATGGGTGAATAGGTGGTGGGGTAGAGACATCAGGGAGCTGGGGTGGGGTCGTCCCCTCTCTCTTGGGTTTCAGGGGACCTCAGAGATCAGCTTACAATGCTCCCCTTCCCGTCAGGTGGGAGGAGCTGGCCCAGTGCATCGAAAGCCTCTCAGCTGTGTCCCCGCTGCTGAGGATGGGGCTGTGATCGGCCACTGGTACAGGGCTCGGTGTTGGGACCTGGGGACTGAGTAGAAGAGTCGGGTTACCCTGGGGGGCCTCCCTCAGAATCATGGCCCCCACCCTGTCCCCACTGCACTGAGTGCTCCAGACTCTGTGCTCAGTGCTGTCAGCCACCAGTACCCCATTTGTCCCTGCCACGCAAGAGACCATTTGGTATCACCTATTTCACAGAGGAGGAAATGGAGTCTCAGGAAGCTGAAGAGAGTCACCCCAGTCACAGGACTGCTCAGTAGTGGAACTGGGATCCCAGTGCCAGCTGTCCAACTCCCCAAGGGCACGTTTAGCCCGAAGCTTTACTGAACCCCTGGGAGTCAGTCACCACGGCCCAGACACTCACTCACCCCTGACCTTAATGATGGCGGGTTCTTCTTATCCTTGAGTATTCTGCTGGCCAACTAGGTCTGGGGGGTCCAGCTGGCAGGACAGGCTGTAGCTCCAGGACAGAAAGGCACCTGTAAGCCTACCAGGAGACACACCTCAGGTGTCTCCCCACTGCCTGCCCAGCAGCTGGAGTCTAGGAGTCCCAGAGGTCGCCATGCAATAAGACCTGGGGCTGAGTGGGGGGCCACGGAGACAGGCTCTCTGGACTGGCCAACAGGGAGCGTCCACCCCTGCCCTCACCCAACTCCTGCCCGGCCTCACCTATCATTCTCGTTGAGCAGCTCCATGTCCTAGAAGCAGGCCCCAAATCGCTCCTCGGGCTCTAGGTTGTAATTCTTTGCGGCCACCTGGAGCAGAAGGATCGCCCTCATGACTGGGTATTCCTGGGACCAGAGGGAAGGAGAGGATGCAGATAGGGCCTGGGTGGGGGATGCTTCATGGACCTTGTGGGTGGTGAGGAGTGGGGCAGGGGACAATCCTGGGAGCCCTCCTTCCCTCCAGTTCCATCCAGGCTCTACCTGTTCACAGAATGGGAATAATCAGCCCCTCCTCCAGGAAGTTTTCCTTGATGCCATCCTCCCCTCAACCCACCCGCCAATTGGTTGGGTCTCCCACTTCTCTGTTATCAAACTCTTCCACTAAATGTAAGATACAGGGGGTGGAGCCAGGGACTGTTCTGCCCAGAGGGTCTCTGATTTCCTCCTCCTTCCCCTCCCCTGCAGGGAGTGCGGCAGCTGTTCACTTCAGTCCTCTTCTCAGGTTGATCTCATTCCCCTGGAAGGCAGAGAGCCAGAGTCCATCAGACAGAGCCCTCTAGCCTGACTAGAGCCCTAGGCCCACCCCTTCTCATGTTGCACTATTGCCAGGTCCCCAGAGGGGGCCGGGCATGCACAGAAAACAGGACTTGGACCTAGGCCGGGATCTGGGCTCCAGAGAAGCAGGACATGGGGGAGAGGCTAAGGGACCTGGCAGCACAACCCTCTCTGATGACAGACTTGGAGGCTGAGGCCTCAGGCAGAGGGGACTGCTCAGCCACCTATGTGCTGCCTGACTTGGAGGGGTCTGACATCTCTCTCCCTCCATGGGCAGCGTGGGAGGGAGAGGCTGCGTTCAGCTCAGATAAAACCTCAAGCAGCTGTGCCGTCAGGCAGCTCTGAGCTTCCCCAGCCTGAGGAACCGGAATGGGTGTCTCAGGTGGAGCCTCTGTTCACTCATCCCTAAGATGGGCCTCATGCCCCAGCTCCCAGGGGTGGCTGAGAGGCTCTTATGACAGGAGATGTGCCAAGTGCTGAGAGCTCAGAGCTCAGTTCGGGGGCTCCCCATCCCAAGGCTCAGGATCCTGGTCCTCCCTGCCTGGTCCTCAGGTGCGCCCATCTCGAGATTATCACCCATCAACAGGTGCAGCATCAGCAGGTGACCAAGGAAAGTGCCAAGATATGGGACGACACTTTGTGACATCGGGGTGTGGGTGGGATGAGTCCTTGCTCTCAAGTCGGCCCCCTGCAGACCCTCCCCTGAAAAGTCCTCACCCTCAGCCTCCTGGCCCACCTCAGGGTTCCCACGGGAGGCAGCCAAGACCCTTAGCAGCCTCCCCTCAACTCCTCCTCCTTTCACAGCCCAAGAAAACCACACTCCTCCTCCTCACTTCCCAGGGCCGGCTTCTGGCAAATCACAGGGTGTGCGGTCCCTGGCCCTCCCCACAACAAACTCATCCTGCACCAGCTCTTCCAGGCCCTCCTCCCGGTCACTTCTACTGGGGGATTCAGGCACTGTGGCACCAAGAGGAAGGGGCCTCCTCTCTTGATTTGAGGGCCTCCAGCTGGGAGGGTAGAGCCCCTCCCCCACAGGCACACTCACCTGCTGCTGCTGCTGCTTCTCCTGCACTCTCTGGGGGCTGATCTGTGGGGGGGCAAACGTGGAGGGCCTCTGCTGCCAGGGTCAATGTGAGTGTCAGTAAGGCCATAGTCCCCTCACCCCATTTCTCTCCAACACCACTGTCCTCTGACCGTGGACATCTGACTCCAGGCATCTGGTACCAATAGCACTCCATCCTCCAAGGTGTTGTGATCCTAGAACAAGCCAAGCTCCAACTCTCACTCTGGGTGTGAGCTTGGGCTTTGGGCCAGGCCTCCCCGAGCCTGTTTCCTCATCTGGAAGGTGTGAGAATTCCAGCTACCTCACAGGTTCTCCTGAGGACTCAGTGTCACATGACACTGTTCTCGCCCTCACCTTTCCAGGTGGATCAGGCAGAAAGCTCCCACAGTCCTTTCTTCCCTCTTACCTAATCAACCCCCTGTGTGGCCTGCAACTGAGGCTCAACTTGGGGAGGACTGGCCCCCAAGTTCACTCTCAGCTTTCAGGGTTCAGTTTGGACTGAGAGCCTGAGTTTCTTTCTGTCTGTTGGCCTGGGCAATCTCGTGCTTCTCTCCTCTCTAGGAGTCCACATTGGGCAGCCCAAAAACACTGGTATTTGATTCCTCAGTTACAGGGATTCGACAGAGTGAGAGAGAGAGAGAGAGAGAGAGAGGCAGAGATGGAACATGAAAGAGGGAGTAAGAGGAAGTGAGAGACTTTTTTAGTTAAAATTTAGACAAGACATCCCATCACTTTGGCTGTTATTATGTTAAGAAGCCAGTTACTAACTACTTAGTGGTTCCACTGGGATGGCTATACCATGGGTGGGGCTTACTGGGTACCACTGTGGAGATTGCCCACCTCGTAGGCGAAGATGAGACACTTGGGTCACATTCTCCATTAAACAGGAAACAATTGAATGGTTTTATGCCACAGGATGGCAGTATCTAAATTTCCATTAGTTTCAACCCCCTCATGATGCTGACCTGGAAATGAGGCCAAGTTGGAAGCGACTGTTCCAATATCACATTGCTAGAACCCAGGCCTGTTTTGAGTGGTGTTCTGTGCTACCTGTCACCCCTTCTTGTTATTCTTCCATCTCTAAGTTTGTGCCTTACGTACATGTGACACCAGCCCACAGGGGTAATAGATATTATGTCATATACACCGCCTGACATCCCTAGGAAGTAGATTCTAGCCTGATCCCCATGGTGCAGGTTTAGAGACTGAGGAGGACCTGAGAGGTACAGGGACTTTCTCAGGATGAAGAACTGGTAAGAAAAAGGAGGTCTGCATTCGTCTCTGTCTCCTCAAAGCTAAGACCCGACTTAGGTTTCCAGGGAGCTGTGGCTAGGGCTGTGTAGGCTCCTTGTGTACAGTTCAGGAGATGACATGGGGGAGGAGGGTTAGCAGCCAGGGCACAGGGGGCAGCTCTGGACAAGTCTGATTGAGGGAAGGGGCCCAGGTAAAGGAATCTTGAAAAATGACCTCACTTCCTTGGTCATAAACCTCAACAGATCTTAGAACTCTGGTAACCAGGCACTCACAGCCCCCCATCCAGCTCACTTGACTGGAGACAGTCAACAGGAAAAAATATTTTGTTGTTGTATCCCAACTTTTGGAGGATCTAGGCTCAAAAAAAACCCAGAAAGAGAAACTTTTTGGTCGTTGCCGACGTTGGCTCAGCCCTCATCCCCGACGCCTCTGGACATCTGGCAGGAGGCAGTGAAGGGTAACACGGGGCAGCCCAGGAAAGGCTAGTGCAGGCCAGGACACAACTGTGATCCCACCTGATCAGCCCCACACCCCTTACACTTCATCGTGTGTGTGTGTGTCTGTGTGTGTTTGTGTGGAGGGGAGAAGGCAGGGTATGAGGGGTAGGCCATTCTTGGGCAGGAGCTGGTTGTTAGGTGTCGGAAGCATGGTGGGCCTGTCATGTTCATAGCCCAGGTCATGGCTGGCAGCATGAGAAGGTGAGCTCCTCTACTCTTAAGTTACTGAGCCATAGAGGTTTCATCTCTTTTCCTGCCTGACCACAGTTCTTTGCAGGGATGTCCCTCTGTGCCTGAACTGAGGAGCAGACTTTCTCTTGGGGGTTGACCCCAGTGGCGGTGTGCAGGCAGCCCCTGATTCCTTCTGGCCCAGCTCCAGAGCAGTCATTGCAGAACTCCAATCAGAAGGTCATCGAGGAGCTGCCCAATGGTTTCAATTTCACCAACTCACTAGGCAAGGGGAAGGTGCCTGAGGCCACAAACACCATCCAGTGCTGCTCTGAGATGAGAGCAGGACCAGAGGGTCTCCACACTCAGGACCTTGAGATAACCAGGTTGGAGCAGAACTAGGGCATGACCAGACTGGGGCTGTCCCTTTTTCAAGCTAAAGGGGATGTACATGCAGGTAACCTTGCCTGGTTCGGAGCTGAGCTACCATGACCCTCTTACCTTTGCCTGGTGTGAGCTTCTGGAGGTCACTGAGGCAGAGGCAGAGGGTAAGGGGGACTGCAGGCTGCATATTCCTGGAAGGGAAGTGGGATCTTTCCTGTGTTTAGAGGGACACATGGACAGTCAGCTATGTGGGTGAATCTTTCTCTTTATCCCACTGTAGCGCCAGCTGCAGAGCTCTAGCCAGTGGCAGAAGCAGAGCAGTGGGCAGTGGTGGAGGTAGAGCTGGCTACAGCTCCGTTGACATCACCCCTTCTAGCGTTGGAGCCAGCGTCCCCTCCATCAGCAGTGTTGGAGCTGGAGCAAGGGCCAACATCGGCTCCAGCAGGAGTGGGAGCTGCTGAGCTGGAGTCACCTGGACCATCATTTCTAGTGGGAAGTCTGTCTCCACCTGTGGCTGTTAAGGAGCGTGAGAAGAAGCCCAACCTCACGGCCTTCTCTCCTAAGCAGGTGGTAGAGCGGTTGACCGTGATGGATGCGGTGAGCAGCTGGGCTCTCAGGGCAGGGTGGAACAGGCCTTCCCTCTGCCATCGTTGTCCCAGACCTGATCCAGACTCCCATGATCTGGGCCCAAATCCCAGCTCCACCCCTTACCAACCATATGACCTGGGCAACTTCCGGAACCCCCAAGCCTTTGCTGTCCACCTGCAGATCGTAGAGGTGGACACTAACAGGACCTGCTGCACAGAGTGGCTGTGCCGGCTCCATGAGGTAGAAGAGATGGAAAGCTGGACAGGGCCTGGCCCATCAGTGGTGGAGGGGAACTCACTGTGTGCAGCCAGGTCTACGGTGGCCCTGCCGTCTCCTCAGGAGGCTCAACAGCCTCAGGACTTGACACCTGATGTGTGCTTCACTACAAGGGAGACAGACAAGGCCAGTGGTTGTAGCTGCCATGGGGGAATGTGCATCAGAATGGGGAGTGGGATTAGAGAGGAGATCAAGGTGGTGGAAGATGCCTCCTTGACATGAGCAGAGTTGAGCCACCATCTGGAGCTTGGAGTTAACCAGGATGGGCTGGGTGCAAATGCCCCTCTCCCTTCCCTGCCGGGATTGGGTCCTGGGTCATCCTGTGCTGGGCACCCTCGGTGGACAGAGAAGAAAACCCAGGGACTCTCACAAGGCTCAGGCCACATCCTGAGCTTCCTGAGCTCCAGCTCTAAACTGTGACACCTGTGTCGGACTTTAGGGGCTGTGGACACAGAGGTGGCCTGTGGCAGGGCTGGATGACATTCCCCCTGTTCCCCAGGAGCTCTTCTGGAAGGTGGTGCCCTCTCAGTGCCTGGGATCCACCTGGCACAAGAAGAACAAGCCTGGCAGTGAGCACTAGACACCCACCATCCAGGCCACCATCGACCAGTTCAGAAGGGTGGCCAGCCTCGTCATCACCACCTGCCTCAGGGACGTGAGCATGACAGCCCAGGACAGGGCGAGGGTGGTAGAGCACTGGGTCCAGGTGGCCCAGGCGCGCCGTGGGAGGCCCAGTGGAGCCCCTCTCTGGAGACTTGGGAACTGCCTCTCCACCTTTATCAGCTCCCAGGATTGCAGTGTGTGGTCTAAGCTCCTGCAAGTCCCCAGGCCCTTCCTGCCAGGGGCCCACTGACCTTGACTCCAGGTCCCAGTGGGAGGATGCTCACTTCCTACCTGTCTAATTCCCTGGGTTGAGCTAAACTCCTCCTCCTTGTGAGTGTTACTCTCTGAGTCCTAAATGTCCTTCTGGGGCTCCCTGAGCATCTGTCTCATCCAGGAGGGGAGATTTAAATAGAAGGGACTGAAACTAGAGCAAGCGGGGCTCCAGTGCCCAACCTCACACCTCATTCTTTTCCCTTCCCCAAGAGTGCGAGATCTGGAAGAACTTCTCCTCGCCCTGCACTGTCATCTCTGCTCTGCAGAAAACTTCCACAAGCCACCTGAAGAACACATCGGGGGAAGATTCCCCGTGGGTAAGCCTCTCTCCATAGGAGGACCAGGATGGATGGGGGATCTCCTGTATGACTGCCATTGGCACCTCAGTCAGCTGGGAACTCCTGGGAGGCAGCAAATGCTGGGGACAGGGCCTGGGCATCGGCAGTTGGTCTCTAAGTCTCCTGGTGTCCTTAGTGAACCAGTTCTGCTTCAGGACTCAGTTTCCCTAAATGTCAGGTACTGGGTTGAGCCACATTGGAGATTTTCAAGTGTTTATAGCAACAGAACTCTATGGTCAGTTGAAACTCATAGTGGTCAAAACAGAGCTGCTCTGTAGAGCTGGGGAGTGGAGACCCCAGTGACCAACAGGAGAGTCCCCTCTCAGTCCCATGAGACCTTAGCGCTCAGAGGAGCCCAGTGAGAACACTCCTCCAGGCAGGTTGAATCTCTTGGGTTGTCAAAGAAAAGGGATTTGCACTCAGACTCCTCACATTATCCCTAAATTTATCCTTCCCTCTTTCCCCTCCCCTCAGGTAAAGCTCTGAAAAACTTAAGGAGCTCTATAGCCAAGACGAGTCCTTGAGCAGAGAACTGATGACCAAGACAGAGTGGAGGCTGTGGGTCTGGAAAGAGAGGAGGGGAGTGTGGGGCAGGGGGACAGAGTGGGCTGTGGTTTTGATAGTTTCTCACTTGAACTTTCTCTGAAACATTCCCATCTATCTTGTCCAGGTTAACAAGCAGAGGGATCTGTTCAGCCCATGGGCAACAGGGTGCCATTTTTGGGCAGGAGGCCCTGGTCATGGGACACAGTGGTGTTGGCTGGGCTGTTCCAGGAGGAGTTGACGAGCTGGTGCCATCAGCAGGTCTCTGGCTTCCGTGCTCGTCTATCCTGCTGGATGTAGCTTCTTCCAGGCTGTTGCGGTGGGTTTAGCCCTCAGCCTAAACCTGTCCTCAGGAAGCCAGGCCCCTGCTGCTCCTTCTGTGTTCACCACGTCTGCGAAGACGTGACTATCATCCTTCTTATCATCTTTCTTTTCCTCTTACCCTAGATAAACCAATCATGAAAGTGGGTCAAATGATAAAGGAAGCCTGCCTTTTTAGGACAATTATCCTGGCTGTTTTGTACTTCTACCCTCCCTCGATCCCCTGGGGATAGATCTGACCTGTGTCCCAGGATGTCATCAGGCAGATTTGCATCAAGAACAGAAAGCTCAAGGTCAAAACTCAAAGCTGCTCCAGATAATTTCTCCCCCTCCATCCTGTTAACACCCCCTCCTTGTTTGAGTGTGATTCTATTCTCTTCTTGTCCTTGTCACTCTCAACCGCACAAGTCCTGGCACTCCCCCTCAGGACAGTCAGTCCCCAGTCCTTTACTAAATCCCAATTTTTACCATTTCTGTGTTTTCTGTCTACTCATTTGCTTAATCCATTGACCACTTGGTGTTCATAGAGGTTAAATCAATAGTGATATTATCAACCACCCCCTGCTAACGACTTACTCCCATATCCCAGATGTTCACATAATCCAAGTGGTTGTGTTCAAAAGTAAATAATTCAGAAAACATAGTCACCCACCACAAATTCCTGATCTCTAATATTTTTATTCAAACACTCATGCAGTAAATACCTGTCCCTCAAGATCAGAAGTAATGCCAGATCACCATTCCTGACCTTAATTTTCTCCTCCACCTATCTAATCCTGGATTCCATGGACAATGATCACAATAACTTCCTTGGAAAAATAAAAAAATCCTTACCACCCATTTATTTTGTAAACCTCCAAACCCAGAAGATCCCGATTATCTGCCATGCTGCAGCTACTGCGGGTCTTATAACAAGCCGAAGAAAAAACACGAAACATGATCTTTTGGTACCACTGTAAACACAAAACCATCTGCATCAACTGGGAAGCATCCATAATGCCTGGAAATTTTGTTCTCCTTTTTTTGTGTTGGCTCAATAACAAAAAGACAAATCAATTTATAAAATGGGCAAGGGACCACAATAGACTTTTTCCAATGAAGACATACAAGTGGCCAATAGGTCTATGAAAAGGTGTTTGGCATCGCTAATCATCAGGGAATACGAATCAAAACCACAATGAGCTATCACTTCACACCTGTTAAGATGGCGATTATCAGAAAAACTAAAAATGACGAATATTGGTGAAGATGTAAATAAAAGGAACCCTTATGGGAATGTAAACTAGTACAGCCATTATGAAAAACAGTATGGAGGTTCCTCCAAAAAAGAAAACTAGCATATGATCCAGCAATCCCACTTCTGGTATATACACACAGGAATTGAAATCAGGGTCTCAAAAAGATACCTGTACTCTAATGTTCCTTGCAGCTAATTCACAATAGCGAAGATATGGAAGTAACCTAAACGTCGCTGATGATGAATGGATAAAGAAATGGAATATTCTTCAACCTTGAAAAAAGAAGGAATTACTGCCATTTTTGACAACATGAGGGACCTAGAAGATATTATGCTAAGTGAAATAAGGTAGACAGAGAAAGACAAATACTTATATGTGGAATCTAAAATTGTGAAATTCATACAAGCAGAGGTTAGAATGGTGGTTGACAGGGGCTGGGGAGATGGAGAAATGGGGAGCTGATTGTCAAAGGATACAAAGTTTCAGTTATCAAGATAAATAAGTTCTGGAGATGTAGGATGTGGCGTAGTGCCTTCAGCTAACAAAACTCTATTGCATACGTCACATTTGCTACCAGAGTAGATACTAAGAGTTCTTACCACAGAATGATAGTAATAAAGGAGGTGAGAGAAAACTTTGGAAGGTGATGGATATGTTTGTGGCCTTGATGGTGGTGACAGTCTCAAGGGTGTATACTTATGTCCAAATTCATCAAGCTGTATATAGAAAAGTATGACACCATCGTTGAGTCTTCTGCACCTTGAAATATGCCATGTCCTCATCACAAGACAAAAACATTTGTAACTATGTATGGGGACGGATGTTAACTGGACTTATTGTGGTGATCGTTTCAATATATACTCAAACATTGAATCATTACGTTGTACCCCTAAACTGATATAATATTGTATGTCAACTTTACCTCAATAAAAAAAACACAAAAAACAAAACCATTTGAATATTGTAAATGAGTTCAGTGAATCCCTGAAAGTGCCCCATTCCCATATGAGAGTTACAGGAAGCAGAGAGGATGAAGTAAATGGAAGAAAGATGTACAAAACACTATTCAAATTAAAATAATTTAAGTTGCTGTCAGCTCCTTGTGGCAAAGTTCTGTGAGCACTGATCTTCTTTCCCATTTTTCCTGGAAAAGCATACTTTCAGATCCAACCCATAACAGTATCATCATTTCCTCTAATAAGACAATTTCAACTTAATAAATAAAACCAAAAACATCCCTTATTTATGAATAAAGTTAATGAACTTTACAGAGAAAAGAGCATATTTGCACAATCTCAATAAAGGAAACAGAAGAACTGAATGATGATCAAGTCTCATTCAAGTTTATCTTTGAAAGCCAGTAAGACCAGGTTATCTTTTCAAGGATGTGTGTAGAGCTGGGAGGCTTGGAAGATAGAAATAGTGGCCTCCTTTGGAGCAAAGGGTAGGCTTGCTTACTGCCCAGTATAATAAAAATAACACCCCCCCAGGGCAAAGGTTAGCAGACATCCTGCCCGTTATCAAAGATTTGAATTCCTTAGGCTCTGAGATCTTGCAACCCTCTGCATGTCACCTGGCCCACTGTGTATCACCCTGTAGGAAGTGGGATTTAGTGAACCAGTGCCAATGCTGATACTCTGGCCACTGCTGTTGCTGTGTCATTAAGTCCTTTGTCTCTGACCCATGGGTCTCCTGTCTTTTGCCAGCATCTGTAAAACCATTGTAGGCTAACTTATTAGCTTGCAGGAAAGGTAAAATATCAGACCTTTCACAGTTCCCGACAAGCCCTTTAAGTAACTAGCAGTCTTAGGAACAGAGAGCAATCCAGAACAATATGCATGGATGGTCTTCATAGAAGGCTTCATGCAACCAAAACTTTAATAAGTCTCTCTGATCTCTTTTATTTCTACCCCAAGTAGAAGGAGAGGCACCAAGCTATTACAGACCTAGGGCTTGTGCAAACCACCTGGAGACCTAGTAACCAGCAACTTCCCATGGGCAGCAAAGACAGATGGGCATATTTCCAAAATGGACCCATATGTCTCCCTATCATCCAAAAGACAGTACATTATCTTAATTTATGATGATTTGAGTCATTAAAATCTTGTGATGGGCCAAAGATACACTTCTACGAGGAGTCAGGCACATAGCAGTTGTAAGCAGATTAACACACTTGGTGAATATCAAACGCTCAACTAAACGTAGTGTTCTAATCAATTATAAGGTACAACAAATTTAATTAGGTCAATTAAATGATATTTGATGGTATCCTTGATTATCACTCTCTAATAATAAACAAGAATCTCACATAGATAACTATAATTGGTCTTACTTTAAAATATGGTAGTCAGGAGTGTTTGAGGTAAACTGGAGATAAGGAAGGGGAGAAATAGATAAAAGTTAGCTTCTCTGAAGCCACTGTCAAGACACCTGGATCTACATGTAACCCAGGAGATCGAGGCAGACGGCTTTGTGCCTAGATCCCCCTGCACTGTGGTTCTCAGTGATGTCACGGTGCTGAAGCAGCTTCCTGAATCGTGTTTACATGTCCATGTGTACAATACCCTTGACCATGGTGATGAACCACCATTCGATCATCTCTTACACCCCTCTAATTAACAATTAGATTTCAAAATCATTGTATCATTACACGATCATTTATTCCTCAAACCTTTGGGATGCCGAGCTAAAGGAAAATTAAATCTCAATGGTTTCTTTTTTTTGAAGGACCAAGATGTCCTTTCACACTTGGAATCCGGGTTTGAAGATAAATCCATCAAATCAATGGAAATAACTTAAGAAATGGACAGAGGGATACGTCATTCATATATACACAGTTTGCAGTGTGGCAAAAACAGAGTTATATTTTTAAAAATTAGAATTTTTTGAAATTTTATAGATATTAGTGACTTTGTTCTGCTTATACTCCCTTTGGTTTACCAAACCAAACTCACTCTTTAATGGGCGTTTCTAGCATTGAGTGCTAATAACAGCAGCTTTTTTAAATTCTTATTTTTCCCAGGTCAAAGACCAAGGGCAGAGGTCATCAAGAGGTCAAGTCTAACCTACCTACAGATGTGGCAGGCTTAACTATGGATGTTCAAGCCAGACATTGTCAGCAGAACCACATCTCTTCACCCATAGGTGAGTTTTTACTAGTAATCACAGAGACTTAAGGATATCAAAGGAAATTCTTTATTAAGAACAAAAGATATAGAGTCCTATGTTGAGTTCATTACTTTGAATTTTTGAACCAAATCACATATATCGATTGGACCATGATCAATTCTATGATCTTTAGAAGACGCAGCCTACAGCTGAAGAGAAATGGATACAACACCAATATCTTACCCTCTCTGAAACCCAACTGAGAGCTCTTGGAGTCAGAAGTTTTCTAGACAAGAAAAAGTCATCGTTCATCTGAACAGAGAAAGTAGAGGCTATTCAAAGATTCAACTCACATTGTTAACATGACTTGTTAGAATGTGATGGAGCAAGCATAATACCTTCTAAGTTTCATTATTTTTCTCCAGAATACTGAGATGGATGACCTTGAAGTCCAGCTTCCGCATAAATGTCGTTATTCAGTGATAAAATTAATTTCCCTATAAAATAATTCCCGTAAAAGTGTTAAAAATATATCATAGTCTCTGACTAAAAGGAAACAAAGCATATTGAGCAGTTGAAAGCAGTGTAATAAATTCCATACAAGGATCTTATAGCAGCATTATGTATAATAGTGAAACTGGATGTAATCCCTTTGCTATCAAAGAAGATATAAACAGATCATGGTATTCCTATTCTTTGGAATACCTCTAAAACTTCTAAAAAGGTAAGTTAGAGTGATGTGCACTGATAAGGAGAGAGGTCTATGATATATGGTTTAGGAAACAGCAAATTGCAAACGATGTAGTTATGTAATTTATGTTTAAAAAAAATTTTGTGTATTTATAAATTCATAAGAAATTTCCAGAAGAATAAGCCACAACCTCTTAACAATAGTTTCTTCTGAGTAGGAGAGTGAGTTTGCAGGGAAGGGGATGAAAGGGGAATGTTTCACTTTACTCTACATAGATCAGTGCAATTTGACTTTTTTACAGTGTGTATTTGTTTCATAATTAGAAAAATGAGTGATGTGACCATTTGGTGCATGGCAACAGTATTATGTTCACCAGTCTCTGTACTCTATGTTACTGCACAGCATGGACTGTAGGAGAATGCCCAGAGGAGCAATGAAGACAAAGAAGACATGACACCTGCAAAAAGTCAGTGGAGTATTTCTCCATAACAAACCTTCCAAGTGAGTGACGGTCAGTATCTTCCACTGCTCCAGCTCTCGCCATGAACCTAGTACCTGCCCAGAGTAAGCCGGAGGACCACGCCCCGCTAGTCCAATCCCTGCCCGGAGACTGTTTGTGCAGGGTGACTGCCATCAAGCAGACAATGGACTCAGGATGGGGCGTGTGCCTTTGGGGAGACTGGCAGAGAGGCATAAAGTGGAACACCACCTAAGTGCACTCACCTGAGAAGCGGAGCTCCAGGTGGAGACACAAAATATACCGAGAAATTGTGTGACGTGAAGGAAGCTACTCCATCTCTCTGAGCTTCAGTGTCCCCCCCTGTAAAATGGGGATCACAGGACTACTTCACAGAGCTGTTGGGGAAGTTACATAAAAGTTCCTGTGACAGCAAGTGTCCACATTATTAACAAAGTCATATCCGACTTCAAAATAATCGATGAAAAGAATAATGGCAATGAGACCAAAGACGGGATGCTCAACTTCATAAGCAGCCCCAGCAGCATGAGAATGAGACAGGGTACTAGTAAGCAGGGTTCTTCACAGCTCCACTGGAGATGATGAACACGGGCTACACCAGGATAAGTCACTGTTGTACAGTGACTCGTGTAGTGAAGATGGGTCTCTAAAGACACTGTGAAATCCAGTTACACACAGTGGCTCCTAGGAAACAACTACAAAGCAATCAACTCAGCAGATAGGAATGGGAAGGGGGTGAGCATAGAGGGTCAGAGCCACAAAATCTGACGGAAGACACTGAACCACGAGCGCTCAGCTCTGTCAACAGCTGCTGTGGTTGCACCAGGAGATCAAATGTCTGAGACAGCCATTGTGGGGACTGCTGGGAGCACAGTGGTCACTGAAGCCACACCCCAACAGCAGTTGCATCGGAGCACACAGAACCCGAGACTTTCTTCTCCATTAATCGTTGTTTTAAGATGATGAATATCCTCATGTTACAATGTCTCCTTCCAACCCTTGTGGATGAGTGTCATCAGAACCCCCTGAAGAGGTCACAGGCCAGAGTAGGATGGAACACTGGGGGCTGGGGGAGCGGCGCTGCACCTGACCACACGGACTATCACCCGGGTCTATTGAACACGAGAGAAGAACTCGAGGATGTGGTCTAAGGAGAATTCCCCGTCTTGCCACACTCAGAGACACTGCAGAGTTTCTCGTCTGTTCTTTACAAAAATGTTAAAGAATTCGAGTCATTAATTCATAAAGAGGTAAATTCTTCACATAGTGACAGGGTCCAGTTTCCATGACCAGCTTTTTTCAGTTGTTTTGATGACATCCCACATTCAGGAATCGGAAATGTAACCTATTGGGGTGTGTAATATAAACAAGGACTTTTTTTCATGTAGATCAGCACCCAGGTTTTTAGGGAGGACATGAATCATGAAAGCTGCTAACCATTCCTCCACAGGTTTCAATAAGACTTTTAAGTTAATTTACCAATCTCAGGAAAAGATAACTTGGCAATTCAAATTTTTTGTTTCTGCATTCAAGCGTATAGTACAGCCAAGAGAATGAGGAGAAAAAAATTAACAAGAAGGTCTTGCTTGCATTTCATCTTTTGCAAATAATCAGGATATTTTATGCTCTGTTCCTTTCACTACTCTAATCAATTTTTAAAGAATACGGTACATTTGACTATTCCTGGGCATGTTTATCCTGGAAACTTGCCAGAATCCCAAGCAGAGATGTTAAAGCTGACGGGTTTCAAATGCTGCCCAGGTGCTGTCTACCATGAACACGCCTCTCCCAAAGCTGGACCACCGGTCTCTTCCTGAAGGATCAGAGTCATCACTCATGTCCCTGAGAGACTGGCCACTCAGGCCTGAGCTGAGATTAGGTGATCAATCTAAAGGGCAAAATGCTTAAGCTATTCTCATCTTAAGGATGCTGTTTTGGAGGCCTCTGCACTGGAATGGGTTAGTGAAAATGGCTTACTAGATACTTGCCTGGGAATTGTGTTGTTCCCTTTTGCTCTTAGCAGATCCTGGGGAAACCAATGATTAACCCCGAGGATGCCTCAACTTCCACACCTGTGAAAAAGGCAAGCAACAGCCAATGCTACCACCCTGCAAACTCTTAAGTTGTGCTTGCAAGAGGGGCCACAAGGGCGAATGTCTCCCCAAAGCTGATGAAATGATGGCACTTTGGCTGGAGATGGCAGAGGGCAGCAGGCAAACTGGAAAGTTTCTGGGATGTCAAACCAGTTCCCATAAGCACTTTAGAGAAGCACCTGGCCTTGGACTAGGTAGGAGGCTGTGGAAAGACCCACAGGCATGCAGGTGGGAGGAGGAATCAAGCAACGGAGGGAGGTGGTGGGGAAGAGGCGCCAGTCCAGCTTCAATTTTGGACAAAAGCAGTTGCACGTTGCAGGCCCGCGGCTGCCCATGCAGCCACCACACCCTCCTAACTCCCTGGTCCCTCTCGTCCTGTCACATTCCCTCCGGGACTCAGTCCTGTTGGAGCGGGTGCAGGGCCAGAGTCCTGATTCAAAGGGGGTTTGGCCCTCGGCCAAGCTCACATTGCCCTGTTCCTCCCCCCAGAGCTAGGCACGGCCTCGTGCCCAGAGCCTCCTGGGAGTTCTAGTCCTGCAGCCCTACGGGTTGCCAGCTGGGAGCGGTTAAGAGAGAAAAGCTCCCAGCATGCACAGCTCGTGGCCCCAACTCGTGCCTTGTCTCTCGGGCCCTGGGCTCCACGCCTCTGATTCTCCATCCAACCCTCTTCTCTATACCACGCCCATTCTCCATGCCCTGACCACCCCCCAGAGTATGCGCAGTGTGGTTGGGCTGCATCCCTTGAGGCCAGTACTCAGGTAGGGGTGGGGCTCACCAGCCTGGCTATTGCTGAGGTTGCTTGCAGCCCTGGTGGAAGCTCCCTGGCCAGTATTTGAAATGTGAATTCAATATCTAAAATGGAACTACCAGGTGCCTGGGATCCTGGAATTTGCCTTTTCAAGGCCACTGTCCTACCATCCCCCCATCCCTCCAGGCTGCCATGATCCTCGCTCTGGACCCGTGGTCAGGGTCGCTGCAGAGATCCTCCCTTTGGACCCAATCTGCCTGAAGGGCCCATACCTTGGTCAGGAGTCTTAGAAGGACTGCCCTGAGCCATGTCATAAAAAGGAGAAAACATCACATTGGACAGCCCCAATTCCTGCATTATACAGACAGGAAACTCAGGTGCACTGGTAAGTGACCCCTAAGCCACTTCAGAGGACCACACACATGTCCCTTTTCCCACGCTGCACACAGGCTGGTTCACTGGACTTCCTTATCCCAGTGTGGACCTCTTGGCCTCGTTAACATAGGCAACAACACCGAAACTTCCCTTTGGTCCTTCCCACAATGTTAGGCAAGTTTGTGCAGGAAGGTAATATGCAATTTCTGCTCTACTATAGGGCTGGCTCCTTGGGAACTAGTTTTAATATCCTTGTTTAAATATACCCTCAGAATCACAAAATAATTTGTTGCTGTGGGGGGTTATGGTGATAATTCTCTGAAGTCGTTTTTCCATTTAGCTTTTCTGATTGACTCCAAATACTACAGCACCACACACTTCTTAGACTGGTGGATGCACAGCTCCACTTCTTTGCAGGGAGGACGCACAACAGCAGAATATCTGTGGCCTGACTTTCTGGAGCATCGGTATTACTACAAGATTTGGAAGAAGAAATGTTAGGTCATTTCCAAGGTAAGGAATTAAAAACTTAACACTAAGATGAGGTGGGAAAGTCATATGCCATTAATAATTGTCAGTAATCTGTGCCTGAAATGTCAGACTTTCTCTGAGAAAGAACTCTGAGACCCTATTTCCCATTGTTTTAAATAGGAAAAATTAGAAGGCATAGCAAAGCTATCGAAAAACTCTACCAATTTCCTAAGTCACAATATGGCACCTAGACATAAGTTACGAACATCATGAGCTCCTCATTTTGTTCCTCATCCAACCCAGTCTCACAGGTCTTCAGTGCATGCTGTGAACACGGCACTGTGCTAGGTGTCGAGGCCTTGGTGAGCATCGTGGTGGGGGTGGACCTTGCTGGAGAAAGATGGCATCATAAAAACTCAAATCCATGCCACTTACAAAACTGAGGCAAAAATGGAAAGACCCAGGAGCCACGCAGGGATGAGGGCATTAATAGATACTTGGGAGTATTAAAATCCATCTAATGGTGTCATGAGTGAATGTGTTCCACTTTAAAACAAAACACTGCTGTTATTCTAAGATATTGACTTAGTATCTTTGTGCAAATATGCAGGATTTAAAATGTTTATTGATGTATAACATGCGTACAGAAATATATGCAGAAGTCATCCACGTAAATCTCAAAGAATTATTACAAAGTGAACACACTTGTGTGACCAAGAACTAACACCAGCTTTACTCAGGCCCCGACAATCCCTTTCTCCCTATTTCCTCCCCAAAGGTAACTGATATCTTACCAGTGAACACTGTATATCGAGTTTGTCTTCTTATACAAGTGTTTTATTACAGAACAATTTAAACAATATACAAAATAAGCAAAATAGCATAGTAGGCCCATCACCCAGCTTCAACAACTACTAATCATCTGCTATTTTTGTTTCATCCACACTCCATCCCATTCTCACCTCACTTTATTATTCTTTTAAGCCTTTGTGCGTGTGTGGTGAGTAAGATGTGTGCACACTGAAAGGCACAAATCTCAACCGTACAGTTTTGGCAAATAAACATGCCCATATAACTTTCATCCCTTTAAGAATAGGATAGTTCCATCACCCCCAGAAAACTCCTTCCTGTTCCTTCCCAGACAATTTTTTCCTTCCCCCGATGCAACCCCTGTTCTGGTTTTCTCAGCATAGGTTCATCTTGGCTGAAATCATCCCATGTGTGTTGGTTTCTGTCCAGCTTGCCTCCCTCAGCACGACGTTGATGAGTCTCTCTCAGCATGTGTGTGTCAGCGTTTGCTCCTTGGCACGGCTGAGGACGTTCTGCTCTGTGGATGCCCCAAAGTGCGCTCATCTTGCTCCTGGGGACGTGCAGGTCATCTCCTGTGAACAGTCTTGTACAAACGTTTTTTGGTATGCTGTTTAATTCCTTTATTAGCATTTAAGTGACACACCTTTGGATTTTTACTGGTTGGTCCAGATTACAATATGCATCTTTAACATATCACAGCCTACCTAGACTTAATAGTTCACCAGTTTAATCAATGTAAAATATGGAAGACTTGCTACAGAACGGTTCCATCTACGTCTGTCTGTCCTTTGTGCTATTGTTGTCATAAATTTTACATCCACCCATGTTATAAATCCCACAATACAGTGTTATAATTTTTGCTTTAAATAGTCATAGGTATTTTAAAGAAATAAGAGAAATAAGTTAAGTGTTTGGAAGGAAATGCTTTGAGACTCTGCAATTGTACTGTTTCTTCTTTAAGTTTCCTCCCGTTTTTGCATTCATCAGTCAATCTTTCCAACAGTAATTATTACTGTAGCGTTCTAGTGGCGATTTTCAATTTCATGCTGTCTAGCGCATTTATTATTTGGAACTCTGTGAGGAAGATTCCCCACCCTCCCTCTCCTTTCCTTCTTCCTTTCTTTCTCTCTTTCTCTCATTCTTTTTTTTCCCTTTTTTCTTTCTTCCTTCCCTTCCTTTCTTATTTAATCTTTTTTTATATCAGTATAGCCTCGTGGATATTTATTTTAGTCTCTGGGTAATAATCCAATGCTACCATTATTTATTTTGTTGCTCACAGTTTTCCAGCTTGAGTCATTGGGAAGTCTTTTAGACTGATTCATTTTGACACGTCCCATCATTTTCTGTGTGTGTGTGTGTGTGTGTGTGTGTGTTTGTGTGTGTTTTAAAGCACTTTCCTACTTTCTGGCACTACAAGATGATCCAGGCTCATTTTGTATTTTCTATCTCCAGCCCTAGAATTAGCCATTTCTCCAAGAAAACCTGGTTCTTTTTATTGGAGAATGATATTTAGAAAACAAGATCTGGGAGCTAGATGTGCTCATTAATATTAGAGTGTCACTGCTTCTAGTCCCTCTCAGCAGAGCTTGGAAATATATCTATGAATATAAACTCAAGTATACGCATCTGTCTATCGATCTATCAATCTATCTATCTTTTTTGATAGATATATTAAAAGAGACATGGATTCATACTGATACTTCCAACTCCAAGCCAGCACCACTGGGTTTATTCTAGCATTCTCCTTTTGTTTATTTGTAACTTCTTTCACCAACAGTGAGAAACCTAACTCCAGTTAGCTACAATATGTTTACTGTGTCAACTAGTTTCAGAATTGCTAATCCATACTCTTATGAAAAACAAATTGACCACCTAGAGTACAGTGTTTATGTCCAGTACTTTAGTTTTACAGTATCCCGTCAAAACACTGTCTTCCAAAGTAACTTAGGTCAGGACCTTTCATCCCCACTCCTTCTGTATGGTTATGTCACATGCTTGTAATACAGTGAGATTCATTTGTCACTGCATTCCATCTGGGTTCCCCAGCATCCTGATTGATTTTTAAAATTTGCAGAGTAAAATTCACTCTTTGCTGTGTACAGTTCTATGGGTTTTGACTTTATGGTCATGCATACATGTCCACAGTACCATACAGAGCTGTGTTTTTCACTCCCAAAGTTCTCTCATGCTATCCCTTTGTATTCAACCCCTTCCCCTACTCCATCCCTTGGCAACCACTGATCATTTTCCATCCCTGTAATTCTGCCTTTTCTAGAAAGTCATATAAATGGAATCATATTCTATATAGCCTTTTGAATCTGGCTTCCTTCACTTAGAGAAATGCAGCCAAGATTCATCCATGTTGTTGTGTGAATCAAGAGTTTATCCTGGGACCGACCCATGGCTTAGCGGTTGAGTGCGTGTGCTCCCCTACTGGCGGCCCAGATTCAGATCCATGGTGCGCACTGACACATCGCTTCTCAGGCCATGCTGAGGTCGTGTTCCACATACATCAACTAGAAGGGTGTGCAAATATGACATACAACTATCTACTGGGGCTTTGGGGGGAAAAAGGAGGAGGATTGGCACTGGATGTTAGCTCAGGGCTTATCTTCCTCACACACACAAAAAAGAGTTTATCCTTTTTATTGCCAAGTAGTATTATAATGTACCAATGCAACACAGTTTCTTTCTCCAGTCACCTGATGAAGGACATTTAGTTTATTTCCAGCTTTTGGCAATTATGAATAAAATGGCTATAATGATTCCCACAAAGATTTTTGTTTAAACATTAGTTTTCAATTTTCTTCAGTAAATACCTAGGAGTGGGATATCTGAGTCATATAATAAGTGTATGTTTAGCTTTATAAGAACCTGCTCAACTGTTTTCTGAATGCAACTATCATGTTGCATTCCCAGTTCTAATTGCTCCTAGTCCTCACCAGCACGTCGTATTTGCAATTTTATTTTTTATTTCAGCCATTTAATAGGCGTGCAGTATCTTATTATGGCTTCTACTTCCTTTTTGAAAGTGAGTTCTGCTAAATATAGAATTTTGTGTTGACTTTTGGGTTTTCTTTCTGCACTTGAATGATGTCATTTTGTTGTTGAGTTGTCTCTTTTGTTTTTGATAGTACATCATCCATCATTCACAATATTTCTCCCTGTATGTAATGTCTTCCACTGTATGTGTGTATTTCCCTGATGCTTTTAAGAATTTCTATTTATCTTTGGATTTTAGTAGCTTGACCATCGTGTACCTAAGTATGCTTTTCTTTTATATTTTATTTTGTGGGTTTGCTGAATTTCTGGGATCTAAAATTTTAGATTTTCCAACAAATTTTGGACGTTTTATGCTATTACTTATTGATTTGCCTTTCTGCCTCATTTCATTTTTCTGTCTCTCCCCTCTCTGCTTGGGACTCAATCATCTCACAGGTCATAAGGCTCTCTTCATTTTTCTTCAAAATTTTTACATTCTTTTCTTCAGACTGGATAATTTCTATTGCTGCATCTTCATGTTTTTTCTACTATTTCTAATCTACCGGTAAACTCAAAAGTATTTTTTTTTATTTCATCTTCCTATTTGGTTCTTTTGTGTAATTTCCACTTCTCTGCTGAGTTCCCACATCTGTTCATTCACTATGGGAATATTTTTCTTTACCATCATGATCATCTTTATAATAACTGCTTTCGTATTCTTGACTGCTAATTAGAACACATTGGGGAGAGTTTCTACTGCCTGCTTTTGGTCACATATGGATTACATTTTCCTATTTTGTCAAATCTCGTGCTTCTTTTAAATTGTGTACTGGAAATCATGAAAGATAGGTATAGAGGCTCCGGATTCTATTGTATTCCTTGGAAGAGTTTTGTTATTTTTCTAGCAGGGAATCAACTTGGCTAGACTGAAATTCCAATCCTATCTCATTTACAGTGGGCATAACTGAAATCCTAGTTTAGTTCTTTCATCTTCCAACTGCTATTTTTACACTAGGCCTTCTGGGGCCTACCCTGCATGTGTGTTGTTCAAAGATCTGCCAATTTGGAGTGTGTGGGGGAGAGACTTACATATATATTTTGCGATTTTCCTCTTTGTGTCTCCCTCCCTTCCAGAATTTCTCCCCTAACTTTCCAGCTACTCTGCCAGCCCAAAAATACATCCTCTAACATTACAAGTAAGACTGTAGTTTTTCCCCTGTCTAGGCCATGTGCAGATTTTGGAATGCTTTGAGGCAAAAGACTCAAGCTTGCAAATATCTCCTGGTGCAATTCCCATCATTTAAAGGAAGAGTCCCTCTCAGTTCTGCTTGCTTTTGGAAGTGATTTATACATACACACAAATACACATTTATTTTATGTGTATTACATATAGCCACACGAGTCTGTATAAATATATATAATATTTTGTGCAGATTTTATCATTGTTATCTGTGAGAGTGTTAATTCAACAGGCTACTCCACCATTACTAGAAGCCAGACCTCGGTTTTGTTTCTTTCTTGGATTTTATATAAATGGAATTATAAAATATATAGTCTTTTGAATATAATTTCTTTTATGCAGCATTATGGTTGTGATATTCATCCATGCTATCGCATGTAGCTAGTGTTTGTTCATTTGTTGATAATAATTAATTTTTTAATGGTCATAAAATATGCATAACATAAAATTTTCACCATTTTTAAGTGTACAGTTCAGTGTCATTCAATACATTCACATAGTTGTGTAGCCATAACCTCCAACCTTCCACAGAACTGTTTTCACATTGCACTGAAACTTTATGCCCATTAAGCAACAATTCCCTGTTATCCCTCCCTCTTGCCCCTGGGAACCACCATTCTCCTTTCTATTCCTATAAATTTGACTACTCTAAGTACCTTATATGAGTGGAATCATACAGTATTTTTCCTTTTGTGACTGGCTTTATTTCACTTAGCATAAAGTCCTCAAAGTTCATCCATGTCATAGCATGTGTCAGAATTCCTTCCTTTTTAAGGATGAAGAGTATTCCACTATGTGTATACACCACATTTTTTTGTCAGTTCGTCCATTGATGGACACCTGGCTTGATTCCAGCTTCTGGCTATTTTGAATAATGCTGTTAAGAACACGGGTGTACATATATGTCTTTATACCTCTGCGTTCAGTTCTTTTGCGTGTATACCCATAAATGGTGTTCTCAGATTCACTTTTTCACATGTAGGAGGCTTCCCCACACCTCCAACAAGCAATTCTTGGAATGCCAGCTGGTCGCCAGATAATTCAACTCAATTTGATGCTGACAACCCAGAGATACATCAGATTCCACAGGTTGATGGCTCCGTCCTATAAGTCTGCACACCCACCCAACCTCACCTCAACTTCAGATGCCAGTTACAAGCCCAGGCTGTTACCTATACTTCTGACTTACTGGCTAAAAACCAGAGGTTCCCACAACCTTCTCCTTGGGTTTGATTAATTTGCTAGAGTGGCTCACAAAACTCAGAGAAACATTTACTAGGTCACCAGTTTATTATAAGAGGATATAATTCAAGAACAGACTGTTGGAAGTGGTGCATAGGGAAAGGTATGGAGACGGTACACAGAGCTTTCATGCCATCTCCAGGTACACCAGTCTCCAAGCAGTCCTTGTCATTGCCAACCTGGAAGCTCTCTGAACCGCCTTCTCTTGGGATTTTTATGGAGGCTCTCTCACATAGGCATGATCAATTATTAACTCAATTTCCAGCTCCTCTCCTCTCTCTGGAGGATAAGGGGTAGGGCTAGAAATTCCAAGCTTCTAATCAGGGCTTGGTCTTTCTGGTGACCAGCCCCCATCCAGGAGCCATCCAGGAGCCCACCCAGAGTTGCCTCAATAGAACAAAAGATTCTCCTAGTGTTCTTATCACTGGGGAAATTACAAAGGTTTTAGGAGCTCTGTGCCAAGAACTGGACACAGAGGCTGATAAATATGATTTTTATTATTTCAGAACCCATAAGTGGAATTTCTAGATCATATAGTAATTCTATTTTTAATTTTTGAAGGAACTGCCACACAGTTTTCCACAGTTTTATATTCTCACACTCAGAGCACAAGGGTTCCAATTTCTCAACATCCTTGCCAACACTTGTTATGTTCTGATTTTGTGATAGTAACTATCCTAATGGGTGTGAAAAGGTATCTCATTGTGGTTTTATTTCACATTTTCCTGATACTTAGTGATGTTGAGCATCTTTTCATGTGTTTCCTGTTCATTTTATATCTTCTTTGGAGAAATGTCTATTCAAGTACTTTGTGCATTTTTAAATTGAGTTGTTTTTTTATTGTTGAGTTGTAGATGTTCTTTATTTATTCTAGATATTAATCCCTTATCAGATTTGTGATTTGCAAATATTTTCAATCTTTCTATGGTTTGCCTTTTTACTCTGTTGATAGTATCTTGTGATACAGAAATCTTTTTCATTTTGATGAAGTAAAATTTGTTATTTTTTTTGTTACTTATGTCTTTGGTGTCATAAAGAAATCATTGTTACAATGGCATTTGGACCCAATGACACACAGCTTTTACCATGTGTTTTCTTCTAAGGATTTTATAGCTTCAACTCTAACATTTATATCTTTGATCCATTTTGAGTTAATTTTTGTATATGGTGTAAAGTAAGGGTCCAACCTCATTCTTTTGCATGTGGGTATTCAGTTTTCCCAACAACATTTGTTGAAAAACTGATCTTTTCTCCTTTGAATGATCTTTGTACCTTTGTCAAAAATCATTGGACCATATACGCAAAGTTTTATTTCTGGGGTCTCTGTGCTATTTCATTAGTATAGTGTGTGTATTTACGCTAATACCACACTGTTTTGATTACTTTATAGTAAGTTTTGAAATCAGGAAGTGTGAGTTCTCTAACTTTGTTCTTCTTTTTCTAGATTGTTTTGGTTATTCAGGGTCCCTTGAGAGTCCATATGAATTTTAGGATAGATTTTTCTAATTTTGCAAAACCATCACTGGAATTTTTACCTCTTTGAGTAAGTTGATTCTTAAGTATTTTACTCTTTTTGATGCTATTGTAAATAAAAATGTAAAGTTTTTAAATTTCTTTTTCAGATTACTTATTATTAATGTATAGAAGAACAACTGGTTTTTGCATGTTGATTTTGTGTCCCACTGCTCTGCAGAATTTTCTAGTTCTAACAAATTTTTGGTGGAATTTTTAGGGGTTTCAGCATATAAGATATTATTTGTAAACAAATATAATATTACTTCTTCCTTTCCAATTTGGATGCTATTTCTTTCTTTTTCTTGCCTACTTGCCTTGGCTAGAACTTCTAATACCATGTTGAATAGAAGTGGTGAAAATGGGCCTTCTTGCCTTGTTCCTGATCTTAGAGAAAAAGCTTTCATTCCTTCACCCTTGAATATGATGTTCTCTGTGGATTTCTATATATGGCTTTTATTATGTTGAAGTAGTTTCCTTTTACTCTGAGGGGTTTTTTAGTGGTTTTAGCAGGAAAGCATGTTTAGTTTTGTCAAACGCCTTTTCTGCATCCATTGAGATGATCATGTGTTTTTTTCCTTCATTCTGTTAATGTGGTTTATTACATTGATTCATTTTCATATGTTGAAACATCCTTTATTCCAGGAGTAAATCCCACTGAAAAATGCTGTATAATCCTTTTAATATGTTGATTAATTTAGTTTATTACTGTTTTATGGAGGATTTTTATATCAATATTCATCAAAGATATTGACCTATAGTTTTCTTTTCTCTCAGTGTCTTTGGCTTTGATATCAGGGTAGTGTTAATCCCATAGGATGACTTTAGGGGTATTCTCTCCTCTTCAACTTTTTGAAAGAGTTTGAAAAGAATTGGTGTTAGTTAATTAAAAAAAAAGTCTTTGGCCCAGGAATAAATTCAGCATAAAATAAATACAAATAAATATTTTTTAAAAATATGAAAAAGTTTTCTTACTAAAAAAAATTAAAAATTAAGCAAGTACATCACTTATCACTTTCTTTCTTTTTTTTTTTAAGATTTATTTATTTATTTATTTATTTTTCCCCCCAAAACCCCAGTAGATAGTTGTATGTCGTAGTTGCACATCCTTCTAGTTGCTGCATGTGGGACGCGGCCCCAGTGTGGCCAGAGAAGCGGTGCGTCGGTGCACGCCCGGGATCCGAACCCGGGCCACCAGCATCGGAGCGCGCGCACTTAACCGCTAAGCCACCGGGCCGGCCCTCACTTTATTTCTAAAAAGTTTTTTAACCTACTAGTAAGCATGAACAAATTGTTAGAATTAAAATGACTGAAGTGTTAATTTTCTTCATTGCAAATTTTCTGACAGAAGTATATGATGCCGTCATGTATCACATCTTTTATGAAAAAATGATCTTTTTTTGTAGTATTTGAAAATATTATGAATTTTCCCAGTGGCCTCTGACAATACTCTGATATGCAAAGTTATCTTTTCAACATGTATGTCTCATCATCATCCTTACCAAATTAACAAACTCAGGTGCTAATTAATCAACTACTTTTCATATGATTCAGGTTCTCCACCACCAACTCCCCTAAGCATCAGGAAATTCTACAACTTCTGCAAGATTAACAATTTTACCTTATATTGTATTCATCTCATGTGGTTTAAAACATCCAAAAATCATTGATAAACTGACCCTGCCCAGACTAAAGCATTGTGAATTATAAAAGATGGTCTCTGTTAAGTGAGGAGGGATTTCAGGTTGAACTTAATATTATGAGTGGTCAATTTATTACAGTGTATTGTTCTGTTATGTATTTCACTTCTTTTCTAAAAAAAAGTGATAGTTGAGGGCACTTAGATAAAAATTTGAGAAAATAAGGAACTGTTACACACTGTAAGCTTCAAATGTTTTCAAGCATAAGATAAAATAAGAACTAAAACTATGAAATGACAGACGAAATAGAGATAAGGGGATGAAATTGCAAAACTGAATCTATAATAATATCTCAATGGCTAATGTTGTGGTGCCAGAAAGGTGGTGAAGTCAAAGAATTCGTGAAGATGATAATAAACACACTACAAAGAAAAAAGATTGAAATTTTCATAGAGAGAATTTTTACAGTGACATGACAGAGAACAGGGAAGAGAAGTTGGAGTGAGAGACTATCTGCTTCTTAAATTATTTCCACTGTTGAGAACAAAAATCCAATTTGCTGAAATCTTTATTCCCCTCTATGACCCTATCTTTACCTGCAAAGTCTCAGCATTGAATCGATGTCACAGTCCAGCTTTTCCATCCCTAGGGAACAAAGCAATTTATCTCATCTGAAACCTCAATTGCTCAGGCTGTGAAACAAGGCCGGCCATCCATTCTCACAGAGGAGCCAACTGGAGGTAGGATTTTTGGTTCTGAATTCAGTTAAACATCTTCAAAGAATTGTATCTGGCCTTCCTTATCCAGGGCTATCAGTGAAGTGCTGGCTGGCTTTCAGAGAAGAACAATTCACAGTCAGCGGAGATATTTTCTGTTGAGCTCTCTAGAGAAGGCTGTGGGGCTTGTCAGTAAGAGTTAATTTATATGCGGGTTATAAATTTTTATTTTATTCAAAGATTTATAAAGAAATTTACATGGTAAGTATTATTATCACCATAAAACGTTGTCTATTCTCTGGTCATTTAAGCAAAATTTTCCTCTCAGGGTCCACCCATGGACAAAGCCCAGATTTAATCTCCAAGAGTCAGCCAGGCACTCTGCGGTCCATGGGAAGCCCTCAAGTTTGCAGCCTGTTTCCTTGTGTGCTGTGCTGGTGTTTAATCTTCCATCTCTTCCGGGTACAACTAGACAGATGCTTATCAAATCATCAAGGGACTTGACATTCGAAAAATGTACTTTTCATTATCTTTAGACTTCTACACTTTTCAAAAAGACTCTCAGCATTTCCAGTAATTGTGCAGCAGTTTACCCAACACTAAGGTTCCCACTATTAAAAGTTAAAACAAGTAAATTTTGAAAAGGAAAAAGTGATCTTTGCAATTTTGTACAGAATCTATATAATGGGTGCATCCTTATAAATGGAGGTGATGGTGCTCAGGGCAAGCTACCCCAGGAGGCACCACTCTGGTATGCAGATTATTTCGAGCTGAAGACAATAAGGACTCAGAGAACTCACGAAGAATATTTGAGTTTCCCCTCCCAAACTGCCTAAAGAATTTAAAACAAAAGATCTGTTTCAGGAAGGAGTTATTATCATGATGGCTGTAAAGATAATGTAGGATAGAGGTTACAACAGGAAAGGCACCAAGCCCCTTTTATCAAAAACTCTATCTCTCCCTGACCACATTATCTATAGATGACCCTGAGAGGAGTTGTCAGGCAAACATTTGCATTTCTATCTCCATGTGAGTTGTCTTCTTGCCCTCTGAGGTCCCAGACCACTACCCATCCCCAACACCTTCCTCGTCTTTAGCTACAATACTTAAGCAGGCAGCTTAGACAGAGGGACGAGTTGCTCATTTCTGAGTTTCTCCCATGTATACATGTTATTAAACTTGGTTTTATTTTCTCCTGCTAACCTGTCTTGTTAATTATTTGGCCAGCCATAAGAACCTTAAGAAAAGGGCAGAGGCAGATTCTCTCTCTCCCCCAACAGTTTTTGTGCCCAACGTGGGGCTACACCGGCTGGCAAGTTGCGTTCTCTGGCTGGAAGAACTGCCTTCTCCCTGGATTACTTCAGATGATGAGATATGGGAACGCCTGACGAAAGTCGGCAAAATATAAGACTTCTTACCACGTCAGCCTCCCAGAATCTCTACCTGTGGAGTCCGGTGGAAGGAAGTGGTGAGAATTTTTTTCTCTTTCTAAATTTAGATTGGCAGAAGAAAATATTTGGGAAACGAGTTTCTTGTGCTTTTAGTGACGCTGGTACATTTGGTAGAGTATTCTTGGTTTTGATCTTGATCCCTTTTCCTCCCAGAGATAGTCTCTGTTTTTCTCTTTTGTCTTTGTCTTTTGTATCGT